>NW_020664406.1:728796-786749 GCF_002925995.2 Terrapene triunguis | reverse complement strand
GGACTCGATGACCTCTCGAGGTCCCTTCCAGTCCTAGAATCTATGAATCTATGAATCTTAAACACAAAGTAATTATGTATCTGTTGAACTGAATGGTGCTTACACATTGACCAGGTTGTTGTTGTAGAAAATCCCTTAAGATTTGTCCTATATAAAGTTGCTGTGAAGAGGAAGATAGAGGGGAACTCTTGGGGAGCTCGCATTGATACTGAGTAAAGGCCTCTATCCTGCACAGAGAACCATGTAGGCAGACAGCTGCATTGTGATTGGGGCCTAAGAGAAACTCCTCACCATGTTAGTAGTTCTATGCATCCAGTATTCCAGTGCTGTGGGAGAGGCCAGTAACGAGAGAGGTTGGGAGACAAAAGGAAAGAGAGAGAGAATGTGGGGGAAGTAGAAAATACAATGTTGGGGTGGAGGGGCGGAAGAGAGGGAATTGATAACTGAAGACAATTATAAGAAAAGATAAAGCGAAGTGAAGTTAGGGAGGAAAAACAAGAGACTTATTAAAATTTATAAATTGGGAGAAGCAGCTTGTCCCTATTGTTTCATTCTAAAACCCTATGTTATAATTTTGGCTTAGAAAATTGACTTAGTCTAAAAGTTGACGTATTTACATATAATATATGAAGGCAAAAAAGAATGTTTCTGTGAAGTGTGTGTGGGGGGGAAACTTCATAAAATGGCTTTTGATCTGAAAATTCATTAAAAATTACTCTGCATTGAAACTTTAACCTCTCTCTAAGATTTATTTTATTTGTTTAGTCCTCTGTCTCCAAAAGTGACTTTATCCTTATCCTTTCTCGACTGGGCAGAACTAAAATGTCACATTTGACCACTTTGGAACTAGTGTAAGAGAGGATTTTAAATCTATATCTGGACACAGACAATATTAGCGAGGTTCAGATTTGGCTCATTATGGAGAGAGGTTCGAACAGTGATTTTTTTCTTTTCTTTTTTTTTTTGTCTCAAGTGTGGTCACATCTCCTGCTTCGGGTTTTCTTTTGGTGTCTATGCTAGATCTGGAATAGAATATTGAGTACCTGATTGTATTCATGGATCTTTACCAGGTGTATTTGGCCCATCTCTAACTCGTTCGTCAGGTGGCACACTTTCTTCTTCTTGATCACCTGTGACTGTTGCATTTCAATAACCTATAGTTCTCCAAATAGCCCTCCCAGTGATATCCTTTGATCAATGCTTGGAGGTTGGATCTTGAGCAAGTAGCACACAGCAAGATGGAGGACATGGGACTCCTGATAAGATGGGGTGTGATTAAAAACCGTTTCACTTTAGCTAGAAGAAAAACCAGCATTTACACGAAAGAGTTGAGGCATGAAGCAGAGGCTTCACATAGATTTGAACTAAGCATCACTTAGTTATTTGAGGTTGCAAGAACAAAAATGCAGTAAAATTAAGAGTATTGACCATAAAAAAAATCTGTCAGAGCCTAGTGACTGCTAATATGAGAGCAGTACTGCTGTGTGATGCCATGCTATCACAGAGATCCCATCATTGGGTTTCAAGTGGCTGGTGAAATTTGCAATGAGATATTAATGTCTTTACCAGTTAGGCCCAATTTGCAGTGAGAGACACTGTTGTCTGTTATGATTATGAAATACTCTCATTTCCCCCTATCCTCACACTTCTTCTATTCGTGCACTGTACCCATGGCAGCTTGCACATTGAATTTATAGTCTGATGTCGCTCTGCCCACAAGAATGAAACATGAAGTAAAGTATTTTATGGGAGATCAGCTTTTTCAGAAACAACTCCCCTGTCTGTTCTAAGTGGATTACAGCGCTTAACTTTCCCTCCTTCCCCCTGATTCCTAGATGGAATACAAAATTTTAAAATATGTATTCATAAATCTAGCAAAAGTTTGGCAAAGTTTCATGTTTTCATCAAGCAGGCTAAAGGCAGGTTCAAGAGCAATTAATTGTGTCTGCTGTAAATGCAGAATTGGTATAATCACCGTGATTGACACTGTTTTTGCAAGGTTATTTGCTTGTGCGTGTAGTTATTGGTTTGTTTCTTCTTGGTAACAGGTTGGAAGTATCCAGTTTACAAAAATCCTGCGTTGGTATCAGGAAATAAATGGCAAAATCCTATTACAGAATATAGTAGATTATATGAAGTGTTGTTTAATTTCACTTGCTAAAGATTATTGAAGATGCAAGATTTTTTTTATAAGCAGCTTTTCTTTGCAACTATGCTAGAGAGAACCAACTTTAAAAACAAAAAACAAAACAAAAAAACAAAAAACAGGACTTTAAGCCAGGGATCTCAAACTCAAATGACCACGAGGGCCACGTGAGGACTAGTACATTGGCCCGAGGGCCGCATCACTGCCACCCCCCCCCCCGCTGCCCTGCCCCCACTCCACCCCTTCCATGAGGCTCCGCCCCTGCCCCACCCCTATTCCAACCCCTTCCCCAAATCCCCGCTCTGCCCCGCCTCTTCTCCACCTTCTCCCCGAGCGCGCGGCTCCCCATTCCTCCCCCGTTCCTCCTGGAAAGCACTAAGCACCGCCAAACATCTGTTTGGCAGCGGGAAGCGCCTGGAGGCAGGCAGAGGAGCGGGGATGTGGCGTGCTGGGGGGGAGGGGAGCTTGGCAGCCGCAGGAAATAACTCAGGGGGTCGGGGGGGCGCGGGGAGCTTGGCGGGCCTCAGATAATGACTCCATGGGCCGCGTGTTTGAGACCCCTGCTTTCAGCTATCTCTGTTTTAAAGAAAGCAGGCATCCTTAATTGAGGCATCTCCACTGGTGAAAGAAGACATAGTTCTTGTTGACCCATTGCTAGGGACACCATCATGGACATACCTACTTTTTCACATCCTTGAGAATTTCATGAGATGGGCAATTTTAAAGCCTAGAGGAGCTTCACAACTTGCTCACTATAGGCTTTTTAAAGATTATATCTGTATTAGCTCTGCTTATTGGTAATTTGCAGGCCTAATTTTGTAGAAATTTACATATGTTGGACAGGTAAAACTTCTTACCAAAATGGTCATCTTCATTTGAGCTGACAGTCTTCACTTTTTTCCTTAGGACATCTCTGTCCTGTTATAGGGAAAAATTAACCTGGCAACAGAGAAACGCTTCTTGCAGATTCTTTAAAGAAAAGCATGTCCATTATCAGTATCGGTGGTTCTTTTAATTTAGCGCCCTTCAGCTCTTGGAATGAGTAGGCTATATCCCTGGGCTCATTTAAAAAAAAAAAAAAATCCACTGAAACTTGATTAGAGAACCAGATATGATCAGGTCTCAATTACTAGACTTCCTTCTCACTGGCAAGCTTTTGCTAACCGTGCGAGAGGAGTTTCAGCAGAGAATAAATAGCAACCTACAGTCAGCAGATGACAATAAATAGTCTGTTGCTCAGAGTAAAGCTTTCTGTCCAGTGACTTGGCAGTGAGTGACTAGGCCCTCAGGAGCAGAAATGCAGCATTGCAACATTACAGTACTGAAGAACAGCTTCTTACATGGAAAAACGAGAATACACAGCTTCATTGTTTTCTTTTTCTTTTTGCTTCACTGAGCTTGTTCTTCAGGAGAAGGCTAATTTTTTATAAGCTTGTTGTATGTAGCGGGTGAATAAAGGAATAGATGTTGCTGTCTGTGTCCAGTGTGCAAGAATTGAAAGATGGTTACAGGACTGACTTGTGTTTCAACTTTCCGCTCATATTTGTTGCAAGAGAATCTTGAGATCTTTATTTAGAACTGCAGTGGCATGTTCTTGTTTTTTGTTTTTTGTTTTTCCCTGTTGCTTATTTAATGAATGAATTTTAAATGGTCACTTAGGAGTTGACATTAAAATGTATTGCTAAGTAATTATTACATATGAAAACTGGGCATAATTGGCTTTAAAAAACAAGGTCAAGGGAGATTTATTATGCTACACAGATTGGAAAAATGTGCAAAAAAGGGGTCTGAAGTAAGAGTGATTAGGTTTCTGATACATCTGCATTTTATTTGGGTCAGGAATTACAGCGCTGAGGAAACTTTCCATATCTAAACCAGATAGGGAAGAGGAGTTTTTCCTCGGAATAATCTATCTTTTGAAAAGTAGAGAGAATGGGAAAAATCAGACGTGATACCTCAATCAGGTATGCTGTTGGCTTGTGTTAATAGATATGTAACAAGTATCCACTTTGGGGTTGATTTATACACAAATACCTTTATTCTGGTGGTATTGGATTTGGAGTATTGTTTTGTGAAGTAATATAAAGCTTTCTAAATTAGGATGATAGAATTTAAGGATTTTTTTAAAAAAAATACATTAAAGTAATAATACATTTAAAATTTGCCAAAGAACATAATTTCCAGAAACATTACAACATTACAATTGCATCTCTCTTTCTCTAAATCTTTAATGAACCCAAACTCCTGTGAAATAAGATTTACATTTCATGGGGAAACAAACGTATATACAATACATTAAAAATGTATTGATAACCTACTGAATTTATCTAAAAACTAAATTGAATTAAAACTAAACCAATTTAGACATAGCAGAAACCTAAATGCTCCAGTACAGACTTTATTATTATGTGGAATTTTCTGTTGGGGAAAATTAAATGAAATATTTTGTTTTGGGTTGACTTTTATCTTGGTATCTTCTTGAGCTGATATGGTGCTTTGTGGGAGTTGCAATTCTGGATCCTTCATGCCCCCATTCTGCCTTAAGGGCCTAGCTCCATGGACTACATTTCCCATGAAGCAGTGCAGTCTCTCCATGTTGAAGAGCCAACATGGTGCATCATGGGATTAGAAATGGGGCAAGATTGGGATGAAAACAAATATCAAAATTTCCAGTGGAATTTCCCACTGGATGGAAATTGTTTTTCCATCAGTTCTAGTAGATAATGTTTTCATCCCTCACGCACAACTATGTGGAGTTAACATTGAGACTTTATATATATAAAAATATTCTCTCACACTCACCTGTGTTAAAAGAACATTGAGTGCTTGCTTGACTTTGTAACTTTAAAGTTAGGAAATGCCAGAATTAAGTTGCCAGTGCAAGTGAAAACAAAATATTGAATAGCTGCTTATTAACTAAGCACAGCCATCCTCTGTACTAAATGAGGCCAGGATCCTGTGAAGAAAGTAGTATATGACCATGTAGACGGTGTCATAAATGCATATGCACAACAGGGCTGAATTAAGGTTGAAGGGGCAACCTTAATTCTGGCATTTCTTATCTTTTACTTTACAACCTTAATAATGCTCTTTTTAACATAGGGATTTGTATGTGTAATCTCCTAGGGTTTTAAAAAAGCAAACTGAAAAAACAAATTCCATTAGGTGGCATCATATTGACATCCATCTACATGGGTCATCATCAGGTTTGGAATCATTATATCCACCACACAGACTTCTGCACCTTGATCTAACAGAGCAACTGATAGCAGTAGTAGGTTGTCATCCTCTGTGGACTGACATTAGAGAGGGATGGGACACTTTGGCCATGGCTTTCACTGACAACAGAGAAATGAGGAGACTCTGAAATCTTGGGTTGCATTCCAGGCTCTGGACAGGAATGATCTCTAGTGGGCGCATATGCTTCTACCCCATCCCATACAACTTGTCCCTGTCCCAGTCCTATTTCTTCCCCATCCCTGGCTCCTTGTCTCAGTCCCATTCTCCTCACCTAAAGAGTTCCAGTGTCCACTCCTCGAGCTTCTCATCCCAGTCCCTTTCTTCTTGCCCAGCAAGACCTAGTTTCACTCCCCCAGACTCCGTCTGTGTCCTCGCCCAGTCAGTCTCAGTTCTTCCCCTCCGAGTCCAGTTTTTGTTTCTCTTCCTCCCTCTCTAGTCACCTATGTTCCCTGTCCCTACTGGTTCCTAATCCAGATAACCCACCCCAGGCTCTTCATCTAATCTCAACATCCCCTCAATCCTCCCCCAGCTACTTGTCCTAGTCTCTTTTCCCAGCTAGTGCCAGTTTTCCCCTTGTTCCCTGACTCTTTCAGATCTGTTTCTCCACACGCTCACCTCCTTCTCCCTGCCCCACTGGTTTTCAGTCCCATCTACTCCTCTAGCTCCTCATTCTATCTCAGCCTCCCCTCCTTACCCTCCCACCTCCCCGTGCCCCT
The DNA here is from genome assembly GCF_002925995.2 of Terrapene triunguis. Taxonomy (NCBI): domain Eukaryota; kingdom Metazoa; phylum Chordata; order Testudines; family Emydidae; genus Terrapene; species Terrapene triunguis. Next base: position 780,647 of record NW_020664406.1, on the reverse strand, counting down.
CTACCCATTTCCTTCCCTGGTTCCCACTCTATCACATTTTGGGGTTCAACCCAGATCAATGAGAAGTTGCATCCCCAACTGCCCTGTATAATTCTTAATGCCTTAAATGCTTTGCTGCTATGGCTCATAGACTGGAAACCAACAGCCAGCAGACAAGTATGTAGATTCCTGTGTCTGTGTGCTTGCAGCCCTGGTTCAGTACTCTGATTCCAGCAGCCTGCTTGTTACATCCCCAGTCCCAAATTTCCCCAAAACTGTCTGCCCTGAAGTGGCCTCTCCTGGAATAGCCAGGGAAGTAATAGGATCCTTAGTGCCTTTAAAGAGACAAAAGCAGTGTTTATCACTTTAACTGGAGCTAACAATCCTTTCAGTTCAAATGCCAGAACTGAGTTGGATTATAGTGTAAATAAAACAGGTTTATTAGCAAAAGGACATAGATTAAATTTGATACCAAGTAGAAGGAATTGGAGGTAGAACGGGTTACAAACCAACAGTAAAAATACGCTTTCTAGTAACTAAGACTTAACTCAACAAGGTACAGCCGTGGTTCAAAGTAGATTTCTTACCAATCTTTTTCTTTCCAGCCTTGACTGACTTTCTCTCAGTCGGGACCTCCCACAGAAGTACAAGATGCTAGTTTCCCTTGACTTCCTAGGTGGAAGATCTTTGCCTAAACATGTTTCTCATATATAGTCACTTCTGAGAGATTTCAACCCTCTTGGTTGAAGGACCCATCTTTCTCAGTTTGCAGGAGCTCTGGCCCTATGTCTGTCCAGTGACGGATTCCAAGATGGCTACTTTTCCCTCTATATATCTTCCCAAACTCACTGTTTTGGCCTCAGACTCAGGATGACCTCATGCTGTTCTTCCCTTCTTGTGGATTTCCCACCCCCCTGCTGATTCATATGTAAATGAGGCTTACATTGTTTTGATTCCACCATGCTTAGTTTATAAATATATATTTATATAGCTGCCTACCCTCCTGTCTGGGGGAGAACCTGTTTCTCTCCTTTTATTTGGTCACAGACTTTAGGGCATATTATTAGTCAGTATCCCTAACTCCTCTTATAGTGTTAATACCAACATTTCACATTGATATTTATCACCAGTGTGTCACCAGTTCGCAGATGAAACCTTTCGTGACCTATTTTCCTACAGGTCATGACAACAGTGAGTTGGGGAACTCTGGGCTGGTCAGGCCAGCTGAAACTCACTTTTACATACCAGGGAGTCCTTAGCCGTCTGGCATTGGGGTGCTCTTAGGGTCAGACCTCTTCCCCCCCCCCCCCCTTACAAAACAGCAGGAGGGTTAGTCATTTGTTGACCTGGAGGCAGCAGGTCAGAACCCTCTTTTATGGACAGGGCATCTGCCACCGTATTTCCTTTCCCCTTTGTATGGAAAAAAACCCCCTGTTTTGTCTCCTTTATTCACAGGCTCCAAGACACAATGTCAGAGAGTATCCATAATTACACCTACAATGTTGTTACAAACATTTCACAGTGATATTAATGACCTGTGTGTTGCTAGATTTCAAAAAATATATTCCATGTCACCTTTTCAATAAATATCACGACACTAGTGTGTTAGGTGTAGTTAGGTCAGGCCTGACGAGAGCTGCTGATACAGAGTAATGAACAATTTCCCTCCCTGGCTCCCATTCCTAGTCTTCTTGCCTAGCTAATCCCAGTCTCCCCCAACTCCCCATCCCAGTTTCTACCTACCCCACCCCCAGGCTTCTTGTCCAAGTTGACTCCCATCATCCCTATACCCAAAGGTCTGGCTTTTGTCCCTGTTGCATTTGAATCAGGCAGCTTCCTCCTCCACAGTGCTTGGGCTTAGCAAGGGAGTCACTGATAGCACAGGAGAGACAGGCTCTCATTTTTGGGGTCCAGACCTGCCACAGCCTACAGCAGCCCATAGTTTGAAAGTCCTACTCAGCTCCAGGGTTGGAGCGTGGCCGATGCAGATGGAGCTCCTATAATCTGTCTACCAGCCCTGCCTATGTTTATAACTTTCAAATTCTTGCAGTGGTAACATTACATTCTTGCAGTAATGACATTATTGACTTCACTCCAGTGTGAAGAAAGAAGACAACAATATTCTATAGCCATGTTACATTTTTGCTCAGATACTTTGAGTCACTTCCAGTGAGAGACAAAGAGAAAAAATAAGAGAAGACAGACAGTGAAGACTGGTTAATGAGTCATTCTATATATATGTTGTTTCACAAACTCCTGCATGATTTCCATGTTAAGCCCAACAGATTTAAGAAGGCTGCCTCTAGTGAAGAGAAAAAACATCTATCTAACAAGGTCAGTGAGCGTGCAGAAAGTTATCTGGTGTGATCTGAATTATTTTTCTGGAGGTCTAGAATGAATACGTGGCTAAGGCAGCGTGGGAAGGTTTATATAGCACTAGAGATACCTGCCAGCTTTCTGGTATGACTAAGCACAGGTTTACAGTTCAGTCTTTCTGTGGGTTGCAGGGAATGAGGGGAAGTCATGCATTTGCAAATATTTACCTTCAAAATAACCAATCAAAATGAGGCCACCACCCAAAAACTGCATGGAAAGGGAACTAAAACATCATCCTGAATGTGGGGTCATTAGTCTCTAAATTTCAACTCCGATGATATTTTGATATACTGTACAGTAAATGGCAAAACTTTTACACCAACCAGGGTTACATAGGCTTATATGTAACAAGTACACCTCTACCCCGATATAACGCAACCCGATATAACACAAATTTGGATATAATGCGGTAAAGCAGTGCTCCGGGGGGGGACAGGGCTGCGCACTCCAGTGGATCAAAGCAAGTTCGATATAACGCGGTTTCACCTATAACACGGTAAGATTTTTTTTTTTTGCCTCCCGAGGACAGCGTTATATCGAGGTAGAGATGTATGTGTAACATGGGTACTTTAAGATGATGTTTGGGGGTTTTAGGGCTCTAGTGATATGTTCAGGCATGGAATTTTCATCACCTATTCAGGCAGTTGGGCTATATTTCATGCTACTGTTAAATACACAATGTTAGTATTTTCATTAATAGACTATCTTCACCTCTGTCATGTTATCAAGTTCCACATGAATGATTTTGCCCTCCAAATTGTATCCTTATGTCAAGCTGTAAAGTATTCTGTGCTCCTTTAGTTGCTTGTTTATTATGCAAACAAACAAATTGCATCTCATAAATTCAGGAAGCTTTTTATACACATAACTGTGGAACAAGGACGCCAAGTTCTTGCATAAAGGCTGAGTAGTGCAGTTGTTTTTAGGACTTCATCAGTTGCTAAGGAAAAAGTACAAAGGCTATGGGATACATGTGTGGCTGGCAAACTACTTTTGATTCAGTGGTTTTCATTCAATTGTTTTGATTCTTCCCTTCAGAAAAGAGGTATATGATGTGAGTGTTTGTAGTGATCATGATTTCCAGATGAAGCACTTAATGCTGTTTGTTAATTTGGCATAACATCTCAAGTGAAATCCCCACACACCGTGTCTTAACCCTGCAGTGTCCTCTGTCGTCATGACCTCGGTCTTCCCTTGTGGAACACTTTCTCCTTAGAACTTGTGTGCTAATACTATTCCAGAGCAGTAATTTGAATGCTGAAAGCATCATTAGGATTGCTCACTATGCCAGGTTTATTTATTGGCATAATTGTCCTAATAAAATATCTGTTTGCAGCAATGTTGTGACCTGAAGAAGAGCTCTGTGTAGCTCGAAAGCTGGTCTGTTTCACCAACAGAAGTTGGTCCAATAAAAGATGTTACCTCGTCCATCTTGTCTCTCTAATAAAATATCTAACCGATCATTGTTATTTACAGATATGTTTGTCCTCTTGCCAAAGGTCAGGAAGAAGCTCTGTCCATGGCTATGGGTGTTCTAAGTGAAAAGGAAATCATTGAAGTATGTGAGATTTTACTCTTAATTTAATTTCATAACTCAACACCTGGAGGGATAGCAAATCACAAATAAAACTGGTGTAACTAGCAGGAAATGTGTGTCCCCCATTCTGTGGGGGACAGTTTTACATAGAGGGACTTTTGAGAGATGTGTATTCAAATAGATGTTATCTTTCTGCCCCATTAAACAAGAAATTGGTTTTCAACAGCACTTTACTAGTGTATCCAAGTCAAGGCAGACTGATTAGCTGGAGGACAGCCAATTTTGTGATTGTCATCTCCTGTTTAATACTCACCATGTGTTTTTGATACACACATCAGTGTTAAAACTCCTCCCTCTAGAGACATCAGTATACAATACAGTAAATTAATTTGTTAGGAAATAACTTGATAGAACCAAACATCCAGCTTCCCTGCAAACTTTTCCTTTTAACGAAGAGAAACATTGTTAGCTTGAATCATGTAACTCAGAGTTAGTCACAACAAATGCTGCAAACCTTTATCTGTGCTTTTCTACATTTGATTTATAAATGAGTGGTCTGGAATACACCTGAATATATTGAAGTGCAGTTTGTTTCCTGCAGGTAAATGGCAGATATTCCACAGCTAAACACAGAATGTGTTCAGATAGGTCACCTAGATTTCAGGACAGAAAACACATTTTTAAAGCAGTTTGTGTGTGTGTGTGTTTTAGTGGGAAAGAGGGTCTTCCAAAATTACTATGACCAAGATTGTCAATATTTTGGCGGGGGAAATGAATATTTTTTGTACCAATTGCTTGCTGTTTCCCAACATAAGAACGGCCGTACTGGGTCAGACAGTATTGGGATCTTGTCTAGTCTTCCGATAGTGGCCAATGCCAGGTGCTTCAGAGGGAATGAACAGAACAAGCAATCATGGAGTGCTCCATCCCCTGTCATCCACTCCCAGCTTCTGGCAAACAGAGGCTAGGGCCACTCAGAATATGGTGTTGCATTGTGCCCATCCTGGCTAATAGCCATTGATGGACCTATCCTCCATGAATTTATCTAGTTCTTTTTTGAACCCTGCTATAGTTTTGACCTTCACAAGCTCCCCTGGCAACAAGTTCTATGCTCATAGAATATGAGTTGTGTGAAGAAGTTCTATGCGTTGTGTGAAGAAGTACTTCCTTTTGTTTGTTTTAAACCTGCTGCCTATTAACCGGCTCTACTCATTGTGACGGGTTGGATCACAGAAACCCCCTTGGGAGCTGCCACCCAATGTGCCAAGACTACCGCTGCTTCTGTTTTGCCTGCCAGCTCAGGACTCCAGCACCCCGTCTTGCTGAATTAGACACTCCAGTCCACTTCAACACAGACCCAGGGTCTGAATCACTTGTCCCAATGCTGCAAGTTTACCCAAAAACAGCTCACAGGAGTGTGCTTGTCTTTAGCACTCAGATGCCCAACTCCCAATGGGGTCTAAACCCAGATAAATCCGTTTTACCCTGCATAAAGCTTATGCAGGGCAAACTCATAAATTGTTCGCCCTCTATAACACTGACAGAGAGATATGCACAGCTGTTTGCTCCCCCAGGTATTAATACATACTCTGAGTAAATTACTAAATAAAAAGTGATTTTATTAAATACAGACAGTAGGATTTAAGTGGTTCCAAGTAGTAACAGACAGAACAAAGTAAGTCACAAGCAAAATAAAATAAAATGCGCAAATCTATGCCTAATCAAACTAAATACAGATAAGTTCCTCACCAGTTCCAGAATGCTCCCTTTTACAGGCTAATCTCCCTTTAGCCTGGGTCCAGCAATCTCTCACAACCCCTGTAGTTACTCTCTTTTGTTTCAGTTCCCTTCAAGCATCCTGGGGGGGTGGAGAGGCTCCTTCTTTAGCCAGCTGAAGACAAAATGGAGGGGTCTCCCCCAGGGTTAAATAGACTCTCTCTTGTGGGAGGAGACCCCCCTCCTCCCTCCTATGCAAAGTCCAGCTCCAAGATGGAGTTCTGGAGTCACCTGGGCAAGTCACATGTCCCTGCATGACTCAGTCTTTACAGGCTGAAGCCATTGCCCACATGGAATCTTGCATGTCTCCAGGAAGACTTCTTATGTGGATTGGAGCATTCCAAGATGCATTGTTCCCTGATCAGGTACTTAACCTGGCGAATTCCTTCCTAAAGAAGCTGACCAAATGCCTCCCAAAGCTTACTTAGAAACCAAGCAAGCATCCAGCCCATATTCTTAACCTCAAGTAGAAAATGATATATATATGTACAAATAGGATGAATAGATATAGTAGACCATAACCTTTACGGAGATATGTTACCTGGCACAGGCAGCACAAAACATATTCCAGTTATGTCATACATACATTTATACGCACCCCCTCCCCATAAAGCCTTATGGGGTACACTGTCACACTCATTACATTCTTTCTTGCATTAATTTGATGAGAAGAAAGGATGGAGGCGATAGAGCTCCCTGGAATTCACTGCCTATGGAAAAATAGAAAAGTGTGTATTTGAATTAAAGAACAAGACCAAATCCCCGATTGTAGCTTCTTGTCTGCCCAATATGTACTAGGTCTCTGAAATACTAAATAAGTTTGATTGCTATGACTGTTTTAATAATTCATTTACCCTTTGATGGCTGCAGACTTTTTGTCTAGAAGCAAATGTAGTATTAGTTTCATATCTCATGTGTCCACCATTTAGGAGACACTGCCCTGCAAATGCAGGATTCGAGTCTGATATGGGGAGATTTTTTCCATCTCTGATTAATGTAATCATATCTATATAGAAGCATTTATAATGACCCCCTCAGCAGGGTTTGGACACAGGCCTTCTAACTCTATAGCACAGACCTCTACTACTTGAGCTAGAAGGGTAACTCCATTAGCTGGCAGTAGGTTGTTGCCTTCTGTGGGCTAGCTTCTAAAAGGAGACACGATATACCCAGTGGTTCTCAAACTGGAAGTCGCGACCCCCTCCGGGGGTCATGAGGTTATTACATGGAAGGTCACGAACTTTCAGGCTCCAAACCCCGCTTCACCTCAGAGGCTTGCTGTATGAAAGGGGTCACCAGTACAAAAGTTTGAGGACCACTGCTGCGCGTGCATGCACACACACGTACACACCCTGCTAGTAGTCTGAAAATTGTCAGCCCAAAAGAGTAGTTCTTTATAGATGGAGAAGGAGCTGTTTCCCATGAGCTAAATGCTGACTCGGCCCCTGCCTGGGACCCTCCCACTGCTCCCAAGAGAGACTCTGTTTGGCTAGGCATTGCTGGCACCTGCCAGTTTACACTTTGATTTTTGGGCATGTCTGTTGTTACGTACCATTTCTGTTGGCTTGCTGTTGTGTTTAAGACACACACAAGCAGCACATAGTGTCTCAGCTTCCTGAGGGTGCTCCAATGAAGGCTGTCTGTTCAGTGAACATGTCATCAAGTAGGAGTGTGCTATATTTCCCATCCCTCCTCCTCCCCCTTTGCCCCATGGCTTTCAGTTCTTGAAGGTCTGTCAGGTGTCATTCTCCATTCAGTGTGGCTCTTAACTTTCCATCATTCTGGAGTGTGATAGAGAAAAATAAATATTCTGATTGTTTTGTTCACCCCAATCCTCTCCTTGTTTGAATTGTGAATAGCCTGGACTGACTGAGTATAATATGACTATACTATGATGTATAATTTAAGAAGAGAATTTTAGAGGCAGTAGATTATGGTGCACAAGAGAGGGCCAATGTAAACCTCTTCATACATCCTTGATTTGTGGACCCCTGACTAAAAAACATCCCTCTTTTCAAGAGGTGACAGAAGAGGGGGGCTTGGGAAGGCTGAGGTTTGGAGTGTTGCAGCGGCAATGTTCCTACCCCTTGGGGAAGGGTGTGCCTGGAGTCAACCAGTAGCAATCACCTTGGTCCAAGTAAGAGCGGTTTGTAAAGGCTTCTAGAGGGAGCCATATCCAACTGTTAGGCTAAAGGAGGGAATGCTGTGATTGTCTTTGAGGGCTAGGGGCAATGAAAGAGAGGGAGATGGGATTGGAGGGGAGACTTGGAAAGATGGCTGGGGAGAGGGACAGAAGGGGGGAAACTGCAACAGAGGGAGGCAGAAATATACAGATGCAAGAATGTTAGGAGTGTAAATTAATTCCAAGGGGTGGGAAGAGACAGAAGCAAATAGCTGGATTTTGAATTTTAGGACTGTATTTTAAGGTTTACAGATAGTGGTTGAATGGATTTATGGTCAATGCAAACTCTGATTAAAACCTCCCCATTTCCACCATTTAAACTGTGTGTGCATGTGGTGAGAGAGAGAATTCCCTGCATCACAACAACTGAAAACTACATTGAAGCCTCTTCTGCTCTCAGATTTTTGTGTGTGTATGGGGGGAGGAGGAGGGAGGGAAAGAGAGTTGTGGCTTTGTAATGTGGGGAAATGTCCAGGAGAGATGTGACAGGGATCATGAATCTGGCTTTATGGCTGAAGCCATGTTTCAACCCATTTTTCTAGAGACAAAATGCTGGTGTAATAACTCCTTACCCTGACTAATCTTTTTGAATCAGGATATAGAATTTGTCTTGAGTGTCCGTAAATCAGAGCATGCTAATTACATGGAATGGTGGAGTAATGCAGTTTCAGAGAAAGGTACCTTCCCTTTTTGGTGAGACAGTTGTCTGTCTTCTAATCTGTAATCACTCAAAACCAGTCCATGCTGCACCAATCCATGGTGGTGTGGTTCATCACACATCTGAAAAGTCCTGGTCAGAATCAGTGACTAATAGAAAAACAGCATTGTGTTTGTATTTACTTTTCAATCATTGTTCCCAAATATGTTGTTGGACAAGATGTTTTAGCTGAAAGCCAAAGAAAGCACCAATGTCCTTGTAGAGTAGATTATGCTGCTCCTTCCCATGATCATAGAAATGCAAACTTGTGTGTGCATCAGTGTGTATGTGTTTGGTTTTTAAATTGCTTTGACATACAAAATGTTAATACAGTTGCACTTTGCCTCATATTTAAATCAGATCATTAAAGTGATGCTGTCACAAAAATATGGCCTGCTTGCTCTTTGTTTATAAATCCATGTGGAATTTACTCCAGATCTTGTTTATAAATGTCTATTTTGTTTAAAATTCACCATTCTGTCACCGACAAATATATACACTTAAACCTCCCTTCCCCATAAATCTATCTAAGTTAGTTATGAAGATTGCATTAAAAACAAAGAACATCATAAGCTTCATTAATCTCCTGTAGCAGTAACTTCTGAACAAAAATTGTGAGGCCAGTTTTCAAACTTTGTTGTCCATATTAGGGAAGCCAATCCTATGTATGTTGGGTATCTGTTATCTAGACATCAAAAGGCCTGTTTGAGCACCCAAGGCCCCAGTCCAGTAACACGTTTGTTACTTTAAGCATTTAAGGCTCAAGGTTTAAACATGTACATTTAAGCACCAGGCCCACTGAAGCCAGTGAGTACTTTCTTACACAGAAGATGCTTTCTTCCAACCCACAGGAAATGAGTGAAGTACACAGTACTTTGTGTGAATTTCTTTACCACGAGTAGTTATGTTATTGTAACAGTGTGTCCTCTGGAAAATGACCATGTCGTCATGTTGGTTATTACCTTGTGTAGTAAAACAGCAAAACAAATACTAATTAATTGGATGTAGAGATGGGGAAGGAAGCAAAATTAGCATGGAGAAAAGAGCTTCAAATATTAATGTTGCTTTAAAAGGGAAACAAATATATTTATGGAAAATGAGGCAACCTTGTCAGGAGTAACTGAATGGCCAAATATAATTAACAACCCTTTTGGAAAACTTGTATATTTCTCTCTTATTATGTCATTAACATAGCTGCTTTGTGATTAGATTTCTCAAATGTGTTGAATACCCTAGCATGCCCTGTGCTTGCGGTGCCAGTAGCACCTATGATCACTACTGGAGAAATGAGTCTGCTTATTTGGGGCCAGTGGAGAATGGGAAGTCAGGTTTATTTAATATGTATCTGATCTCTGAGCTTTTTGGCATTCTTTCTTTTACAGCTGGCAGACTATGAGAAAGAGAGAGAATCTTGGAGACCAGCTCATAATTGGATAAGATGAGACTGCTAATTATGTTTGGGAAGCTTGCCTAGATTGTCATAAATATTTCTATTCACCTTTAAGACCAATTTTGTTTTAACAAAATATGAAAAGGGAGAAGAACCCACAGTGATTGACATTGTCTTTACATACATTCCTCTCCCACCTCCCAGCAGTGATCTGCTTTCGTTTAGACTCTGGCTTCTCTATGGATGGAAATATAAATTAAATACTGAAATTATTCCTCTAGAGATAAGTGCCCTACAATTCAAAAGGTCAGGGCATAGCTACCCCACCCGAACAGCCGGGCAGGGACAGGATTGTGACCTTGCTTCACTTGCCGAAGGCGAGGGCAAGTAATCTCTGTCAGGCTTACTTCCCCCTCTATGCCAGTTTGGTTCTGGGGTGCTGGATAGCATGCTGGGCAGCAGAACAAAGGATTCCCTCAATCCCCACTCATGCCCACCCACCTGCTTGGGATTGGGGTAGAAGCCTGGTAGAGCTGTGTACAAACATACAGGCTCTGGTCATGTAGGTAACCTGCACAGGGAGAGCAAGGGGTCGCCTTATGTCCTGTTACTCCTATGCACATGCTGCAGGACTTGCAATTGAGTTACTCCTGGGGGAGTTCTGCACAAAAAAATTAAAAATTCTGCACACACTATTTTAAAATTCTCTGTATTTTATTTCTTAAAATAACCCAATATGATCATGCTGGTTTCAATTATTTTGGTAATTTATTTAAACTATAGTACAGTGGATGGAGAATGGGAGTGGGGGGGATTGGAGAAAGTCACCAAACCCCCACTAATAGTAAAGTAGCTAGTATTGACCCTTTACTTCTAGTTAATAGTCAACAAATATATGCAGCCATATGCTCAGTGTTACATCATAGGCAACTGATGAGCAAGTGAAGGTTGGGGACTCAAACTCACAATTTATACTGGCTACTGACTATTTCCAGAAAGGTGAGTAGCAAACAGTTCATAGAGCACATTTTGATAGGATTTTTTTCAGTCCAAAAATTTAGACCAGTTCTAATCACTAAAGCACCATAAGCATTTATAAGGCTACACTGTCCTTTACAATAAGGTCCTTTACACCACTCTGGCAATGTAAAGGAGCTTTAAAAATTTTACACCTGTTTGATGCCCCTGGGGGAATTCACTAAGAACAATGGGAACAATTCACTAAGCAGGCAGGCTGCTACATTCTGCTCAGCCTGAGGGAACAGAGCCTGCCGCACGCCTATCTCCTCAGAAATACCCCCAAAGCCCTGCCCCTCCACCCCAAGCATGCCACAATAGTGAGCGAGAAAGTCTGTCTCTGTCTGTCTGTCTCTGTCTCACGCATGACTGCCCAGCCCCCCATGCCCTGGTGGTGATTTATGTCTCTACTGGCTGCTCTGAGCGCCCAAACTAACCTGCCTACACTGCTGGGCGCATGACCACTCTTGCAGCTTCCCTGTCAAAATCATTTTTCTGCGGGGAAGCAAAGAAATCTGTGGGGGCCATGAATTCTGTGCATGCGCAGTGATGCAGAATTCCCCCAAGAGTATTGAGTGCTTGAAGAATAGAGAAGTGTCTTAGTCACTCGATTAAAGCCAAAAGGCATGACAAAGAAATAATCTTTGAGAGATAAATGGGGTGAAGAAAACACTGTGCATTTTAGGAGTGTATTCTACTGCTTCGCTGATCAGGCTGGGGAAAATCTGCCTAGGTCTTGATTTCATGCTGGTTTCCTTCTGATTTTTCTCCTCCTACACCCTCAGGTCTCTTCCCTCCCCCCACCCTCCCCGGCCCCCCAGCTATCAACCAGCCTATCCAAGTGCATAACTTGGGTGGTATGTCTGCAGTTCTTCCCTCATCCCTTGTCTCAGTTGAATCCAGTCTCACGCTGTCCTGGGGTGTGTGCTTCAGTGTATTCCCTCATCTCCTTTTAGGTTGTGCAGTAGCACAGCAGAGTCTTTGTTATGCTTGAGTGCTATTTATAGTCTGTGACATGCATAATAACTGCTGCCTATATTTCAGACCCTGTGTACTTTGTGACACATTAAACCTAAATTATGTGTCAGGGATGTCTGATTTATGGGGCAGTGCTGCAGTGAATCCTGGGACAAACTAGAAAAAGTGCACCACAAAATGAAAATATAGAACCACTGCATAGTATTTACTTGCCACGCAGCAGAGAAATGTTATTCCTGTGAATTTTAAGAGCTCTGCAAAAGGGGAATCTTCATGGGCTATGGTCAGCTGCGGGGAGTAGGGGTCAGACCCCGGTAAGTGGGGCGGAAGTGGCTGAATCAACTCTGGGAGGGAGCAAGAGGAGGCTTGCAGGAGGAAGCAGCACCTCGTCTGTGTGACTTATGAACTCTGCATGACAGGTACCTGCCTCTGCTGCACAGCCCCTAAGCCTTGCAGGGCTTCTGCAGCAAACCAATAATATTTATTGTTTGTATTACCATGGGGCCTAGCAACCTTAGTCATAGACTTGGACCCTACTGTGGTAAGCGCTGTACAACATAGAACAGAAGCCCTCATCCTTGCACCACCAGTGGCCTCCCTTTAAGACTTTTGTGGCAGAGCATTATATACACCACCTCAAATGTATCTTGTTCAAAGACTGTATGGATTATAAATTGATGATCATGAGATATGAGGCAAAAGGTGTATTTAGCTGGTTCTTCTCTGTAAAGAATATATAGTTTTTCTTTGCTGTGACCCTGTTTGTAAGAGTGGTGGAGCTCACACATTACAGAAATGTACATGTTACACTGGATGGACTTCAGGTGGAGTCTTGATAAGCCCTCTCGATGAGAGAAAAATGTGGAGGGAATTCATCTGAAGGCAACTTACAAGATGTGGTGAAATAAAAATGTGCTGGTAACGGAGACCCTTCGGCCATGGACTTTTTTTTTTTTTTTTTTTTTAAAGTAACCGAAGTGTGTGTTAGAATTTCAGGGTGAGGCACTATTTAAAAGTGAGACTCTTCTAGTGGCAGGCAGGCTCTGTATACAAACAAAAAAATCCCTAATCGCTAAAGGACCTATTTAATCCTGGATACTCTGGATGCATCAGAGAGCAAAATTTGGCTCGGTATGTGCTAAGGATGTTGTTTAGTCATTATTGAAAGAGAGGAAACATACGCTTACATTCCCGATCTCCTGTGGCCCAAATTGTTGCTGGCCCTATTTGGGTGTGCCAGAGGCAGACAAAGGTGCAGGGAAGATCCTTCCAGAAACAAGCATGCGGGAGACATCTGTAACCTGGAGACTAAAGTGGAGATTGCAGCTGAAGAGGATGGCTAGTGCTGCCAGCAAAATGACTGTCCATGGTTGGAATAGCAATGAGGCCCACAGCATAGTACCAAGAGCACTGGGGAAGGACAGGGCGCACTATTTCAGAGGTGTAACCAGGCCTGCTACCGACCAGGCTCCCTTCAGCCAGCAACTCTGGAGGCTATGTGCCTTGTGCAGGTATAATTCTTCCCAGGCCTGCTGCTCAGCCAGTGCACTGCCTCCCTGCTCAGCCACCTCTGAGAGAGCTCTCCTGTGATTGTCAGGTAATCTGTCTGTATGTGCTGAAGGTGAACTTGTGCATTTGGACAGTCATGCAGGCAGACCATACAGTGCTCAAACTGAATGATAACTGAATGAGGATTCTTTTTAGTTAAGTTAAAATAGACTTTTTTGTTTGTTTTAAAACCATTAAAAAGGCAGGCTCTATGTAAAACATGGCCAGGACTTATACTATCATGCTGTAGTGCAGCCTCCCAGGGTTTTCTTTAGGTAATAGTTTGTTCTGCGGCGGTGTGGCCTCCTACATTCCAAGCTATTCTTTTTATTAAACAGGCAAGATGTGAGGAAAGGAAGGGGGAAACATGGGTCGATAGCATTGTTTAAGTGCCAGCCAATTCAATACCTTGGTTCCTCACAGAGTCATCGTCAGTCTTGAGGAGAAACATTTGAAGGAGACAAAAGGGCTTATCAACTGAACTAAATTATTCATCAGAATATTAAGAGATGAGTATGCCAAAAGGGGGGAGGCGGGGAGGAAGTGAACCTCACACTCCCTACTGCAGCCTGTAATGATCTAAAAATAGAGCTTCAGTCTCTGGGAAAGACCAGAGAATTTTAATTAGCTCATTATGCTGAGCAGCTTCAGTGTGTGTCAGCATGTTCTACACAAAGGTGTTGCCAGGCATTCTTTACTGTTATACTAATTTTTCAGTTGTTTAAATAAAAACTGTGTGTGTGTGTGTGTGTGTGTGTGTGTACACGCATGCACAATCGGTTATGCCAGTTACTTAACATCAGAAATCTTGTGACTAGAAAAAGGCCACTGGGGCCTTCTGTTCATTCTCCTCCTTTTATTTTCCCCCTTTTCCTTCTTTCCTTTCATTTTGTGTAATTTTTTTAAAACTCTAATGTTTTTTTTCTCTCATTATCCATTTCAAGCATGTTGTTATTACCAATTTCATAAGGTCACATTCCCTGATATGTTTTTTTATCCTCCCCCTTCCTTTTTGAATTTACTTTTCCATACAACCTTTTTCAATGTGTGTGGGTTTTTTTTTTTTAATTTGAATGTCATAATTTCAAAGCTTCTGAGACACTCCTTTAGTTGACTGACTTATAGCAACTCCAGATGGTTGACATCTGCTAACTGTTTGCTGGCCTGTGTTAAAGGAGCTGGCAGTTTCCGCTTATTTCCTTGTGGACAGGCATCTACCCCTTTGCGTGTCAGAACAAAAATGAGTGATCCAGTGGGTGGTTGAGAGCTTCTGTTCTTCCCCTTTCCATCTCCCCCTCTTCCCCTTTTCCTCCCTCCCCCTCCCCGGTTGCTGCTGTTGTGGGAAGTCTAGGCTGAAGAACTGAGACTTTTGTTGCGTTCTGAACATGCGGTGGTGGTGGTTTATATTACCATAGCACAGCGATTCTCAAACTGTGGGTTGGGACCCCAAAGTGGGTCACGACCCAATTTTAATGGGGTTGCCATGGCTGGCTTAGACTTGCTGAGGCCCATGGCTGAAGCCTGAGCCCCACCACCTGGGCCAAAGCCAGAGGGCTTCAAGCCTGGGTGTTGGGGCTCAGGTTACAGGCCACCTGCCTGGGGCTGAAGCTTTTGGGCTTGGGCCCTGTCCCTCTGGACCGGGGTGGTGTGGCCCCGGGGCAGTGGGGCTTGGGCAGGCTCAGGCTTCAGTCCCCCTTCCTGGGGTCGTGTCGTAATTTTTGTTATAAGGGGGCGCGGTGCAAAGAAGTTGGAGAATCCTGGCCATAGCACATAGGAGCCATAGTTATGGACCAAGACCCCCTTGTGCTAGGCACTGTACAAACACAGAACAAAAAGTCCCTGCCTCAAAAAGCTTACAGTCTAAGTAAAGCTGCAGGCAATAAAGTACCATGGTAGCTGGTCCCTCTTTCTTAGTTTGCTCGTCCTATATTTCTGGCCTTACTGGAAGCAGGATGTCCCAGTAATCTCATGTATTACATGTATAGAGTCTCTAGCCCATGGGGAATCTACCAGAAATAAGAGGCTAATAATTATTTCCAAATTAACTTTGTAGACCACAGAGTCTCAGTGAAACATCTGAATATTTTGGATGGTTATTTGAACAAAACTCTAAACCTGTGGAGGTTCACCTGTTGGAGCTGGTCAGAAACTTTGTCACATTTTTTTTTATTTTTTGACAATATGGGAATTTTCATGAGAAGGAAAATCTTTTTTCTGGAAGAACTGAAAACCAAGAGAAATTTCAATTTTTCAGTGAAAACCTGAGAAATTTTGACACAAAATTTTTGTTGATAATTTTCAACATGAAATAACTCCCCGAACTGCTATATTGCCCTTCAGTAATGCTGACATCTCCCCATCCCCCTGGGATGTAGAGTACAAAGGGTTATGCTGCAGGCAAGTAGCAGGAGTGGAAAGGCTATCATAAGAACCGTAAAATGTGTTGATTCTTCGCAGGGAACTTTTCATTTGGGCATTCAAGTGCTGATCG
This sequence comes from Terrapene triunguis, assembly GCF_002925995.2. NCBI lineage: Eukaryota > Metazoa > Chordata > Testudines > Emydidae > Terrapene > Terrapene triunguis. Next base: position 764,676 of record NW_020664406.1, on the reverse strand, counting down.
TATCTTAAGCGGTTTTTATTTTATAAATGTCTTTGTGGTGCTTGGCAACAAGTTGGACACTTTCCGAAGTGAAAAGAAAGCATGGTTCTGGCCCTGAAGAACTCATCATCTAAAGATAGGCAGACTGAGAGTTGTGGGAATAAGTAAAACATATATACAGTTAAGTTAATAAAATTGTTCACCAGACACTCTTCAAGCTTGACATTTTCAGTCAGTACGTTTTCCATAGACATCTATGCAGAGCTTGACCTTCATAAGGGTCTCAGACGTGAAGAGTGTAAGACTCAGTGTCTATAGTGGGTGGCATGGAAGAAGTCACTGAGATCTTTGTGTGAGAAGCTGAGAAATAATCAGAGGAGGACAGCACCTTTCATTGGCCCATTAGGATGTGAAATTGGGTCCTGCTTGTTAAAAGTTACGAGAGCGGTTATCAGCTTCATAATTCTCTCAATGGAGGTAACCTAGTGTCTTTTCTATAATAATAATAATAATAATATAATAATAATATAGCACTGTGTTTGGGTACTTTTATGTTTTCTCTAGCTGTTTAGCTACTATAGTTGCTCTTGAGGTATTTTTATTTAGTCCCCTCTCAGGCTATATCTACATGGCACACCCTTAGCTGTGGCATGTAGGGTATGTGTGGCTACATGCTGTAGTGAAAAGCAGGTTGCATTCACACTATGGTGTTAGCTACCTGCAGCAGTGAAAGGCTCTGGCAGGGGGGTGGCAGTGGGACATTATGCTGCTAAAAATAGCAGTGTAGATGGGGAGGCACTGATTGTGCATGTAGAGAGCTGTGTATGGTACATACTCTAAGGATTCAGGCATGTCTTTTACCCTACTTGCCTAAGCAGTGTCTCACCGTCTGTGCTGCTCTTAATATCTGTGCTAGGGGTGTGTGCAGCCTATGTACTCTACATGCCACTGTAAGAAGTGTGCAGTAGAGACGTACCCTCAAATATCTTCTCAGCCAAGTCTGCCAGAAAAGTTTTTCATGAAGCTGATCTAGTCTAGTTCATTGCTTGTAGACTTATTAGGTTTTAAGTATCTGCATTAAGTGGCATTTGCCATCTATAAACCCAGACAATCCTTATCTACTGTAACTCCTTATTTTAGGTTGCATTGTTCTTACTTATTTAAAGTTATATCTAATTTGAAAAATCTTGGATTTTGTACCATTACAAGAGCTTTCACAAATCTTCAGATTATTATTGGTGGCCTGAGGACACTGTGATTTGACATTAATGGAAGATATGTCTCTAAATCCCTTAGATTGTTTTGAAAATCATAATCATTGCATCCAACAAGGCCCATAGAGTGCCAAGAAATGTGCATACAACCATGGCGCAAAAATAATGTGGAGGTTCTTTTTCTCTAAGGATGCAAAAAAATTGTTTGGGTTCTAGCTATCTTGTTATAACTATGGGGATGAACATGGATTTTTAAGCAATGCTGGACTCCAGAATGCCAAAGGGCAGGTTTACACTAGCGCTTACTTTGATATAACTTAAGTCGCTCGGGGGAGGGGGGGGTGAATAAGCCACCTCCCCTGAGCGACGTAAGTTACACTGACGTAAGCGCTGGTGTGGAAAGCACTACGTTGTCGGGAGACGTTCTCCCATCAGCATGGAGCATCTGCACTAGCAGTGCTACAGCAGCGCAGCTACATCGGTACAGCTATGCCTCTGTAGCGATTCTAGTGTAGACCTGCCCAAAGACTTTAAGGGGTAGGATTGATCAATAATTAAGTTACAGTGATGAAAGGTCACCCTGTTTATCACTTTAATCTTCTCTCACATGGCTGAGTTTTAAGGATTGTTCTCCTCTCTTCTTCTGTTGTTAGATGTGAAACTAACTTCTGAGGGAATGGCATGGAGAAACCACCCAAGTCTCAGCCAAGCAAGAAGGGTTAAAAAGATAATATGGTCCAGATGTCTAGTCAGCAGGAATGATGATTAAACTAAACCCTGACATCACTCATGTCAGAACATTGGTGTATCAGAGATCATTGAATCTTTATCGCTGCAGCGGAAAGGCTGATCGTAGCAAATTGCTCTTGCAATAGAGCTGATTAATATTCTCTATTTATGCTGATAGTCAACACACACAGAAACCCCACTAATTGTTTCAACAGAGGAATGAGGAATCTAAATTCCCATGGTAACTTTTTTTTTTTTTTTTTTTTAAATGCAGCTATTTGTCATCACCAGACCCAGGGTTTCAGGAAAGATAGACATGGTAGAACTTGTCCAGAACCTGATGGAAATTCTGTCTTCTTTAATTGATGTTCCTTTTTGTAAGCTGCATATTTCAAAAAGCACACATCCCGACTTCCTTTGTGCCCGATTGATTTCCAAAAGGGGGTCCAGCTCAGGCCCATCAGGCTGGCTATAAAAGCGCTGTGCTTCCACCCCTGCTACCTTAAAATTCATGATGCTATTAAGGGACAGGTCTCACTTCATTAGGCCAGCAGCATTAGACTGAACTGACTGGTGTTCTGCATACAGTTGTTATACCAATAGAATTAAAACCAGCAGGATCTTATTAAGAGGGATAAGGCAAAGATGCCACATTTATTGTAAATATAATGATAAAGCAAAAGATAAAAGTAAACAATGTTGTTTTGACTTATTCCTATCACTACTTATTCCATATACACACACATATATTCATTCATTCAAGTTCTGTATAAGTGTTATAGTTACCAGCCTAGAAGTTGCTCATGCCAAGTTACTGGCCAGGTATCTTGGTCATGAGGATGGAGCCGAGTCTGTGTCAGATGCACCTGATGCTCCTGGAGGTTGGCAGCAGAACCAGAGACTCCACGTCATCAGTCTTTAGAGTCCATTCTTATAGGAATTAATTCCTATGTTAGTCTATGGGAGCTGTTTCATCCTGCTGTTGCTGATTCAATCAGCAGATGGCACATTCTTGGGCACATTCCTGGGCACATTCCTGGTGGCTCCACACTGTCCAAAGTTTCTGTTTCTCATCCTTTCAGGTGATGGGGTGGATCCCAGTTTACCCTCCGGGGGTTCTGGTGGTCCACTTTACACATTCTTCGGCCGATGGATACTCCCTTTCTAGGCTGGCACCTCCCTAACCATTCATGTACATCAAGCATTCATCAACATACATTCCATATCTTAACCATATTTTAATTTACTGTCTGCACCACTTTCGGGGTGTGTGCTAATTCATTTGAGACTCCCGGCCCTTTAATCACAGAGGGTGGTGGTCTGTTCCTAGAAGCCCTTGCTGTTACAATGAAGTGAAAGTCACTTACAGGCTTATAGCGTTTGTTTACATTGTATCAATTACTTCAAGAACAAAATCAATTAACTTGTTTGTAAGTTTTACATAGTGATAAAGTATCTTTCACAGGACAGATACAATCAATGGTTTCTACAGACAGTAGCTTACAAGTTTTAACAGAAGACCCAAGAGATTTTTGTACTTGGTGAAACTGTTGGATTTCAAAGTGTGGGGGACAAATTATTGGGGGGTCACTGTCACTTGGGGGAATCACTGTAGTACCTTCTTTAATATCTCTACACAGTAATGAAGCAACATTTCATATTGATGATACTCTCTGCACCAGTTCCAATAACATGCATAATAAGAAAGTGAAAACCTTTACAGAGCAACTAGTACTACAAAGTAGTCCAGAGCATCTGAAAGCAAAGTGGTGCAGCCACTGACACCGAGATGCCTACCCTAATGGCACGAAGCGTGCAATTCCAAATGTGCTGCAACCAGCATCCTCAGCTAGTATTGGGAGATGCTTTTGTTGAAACAAAAACAGACATTATGTGGTGGTTGGTTATATGGATTTCACCTGCAGCTGGGATATATTTACTTCTGTATTTATTACTAAGGTTGGAGTTCTGGAAAGGTGGTATCTTACGTACCAAGTTAAGTCTGAATCATCTGACTTTGTTTCCTTTGGGAATTTTATTGGGAATCATCAGACCTCAGCAAACTGGTGACACAGTGTAGTACGCAAAGCAAAAACAACTGAAATGAAATAAATTGAGTGAGGTTGAAAAATAAGCATGAGTTACAATCTCTTGTAGAAGTCTTGTTTAGCTGACAACTTGAAAAATAAATTGTGTTGATTCACATATTTAAATTCTAGTTCCCTGTTTTTGTCTCTGAGTTTGCCTTCAATTTAAATATTAGTTGTTATAGAACAGGTCATGATTAATTTCATTACATTAAACACTTAGCCATTAGTATCACTCGGGTGTCTTGGGATCTTGGGATGAAACTATAAAGTTGAAATGAAAGTTAAGGGCTTGGAGTGGATTTCATTTCTGTGTGATGACATTCCTATTTCCGTACCTCTCTGGTGTGACTTCATACCACAGAGCATCTGTTGCAAAGAGAGAGAGAGAGACCACAGCATCTTCAGTAAGCTGTTAAATGTGTGTGTTTTCTTAAGCTTCCTTGTGGTGTACTACATTGAAATACAGTTTGTTAGATTGTCTGTACAATAGAGCAGGAGTAAAGAGAATATCTTGCTTAGTGTCTATCCTGCCCCAGACCAGGTTGAACTGATAATGGATGTTAGTATTTAATTGAACCCTGCTAAAGTTATGAATGTTACTTGCGGTGCAGCCTTTCCAGCATGTCAGCGGTTCTCACTACTAATAATGAAATAATAGTTTTGTAGACCAAGCACTGGGAGATTCTAAGCAATAAATATAATCTAAAGTTGCTTTTCCAGCCACTAAGTGCTACATAATTTGAAGCTTTGTTAATTTGTTGGTTCTACTTAAATTTCTCTCCCCAAAACAAGGGTCAGACTTTCGTGGCAGAAGCAAACATTTAACGCTTCTTTTCTTTAATCCAAACGATCTCTAGTGTTGGCAGCCAAACTGCCTATGCGGCTCCATGCTCTGTTCTGTAAGCACATTCTTCCTCCTCTATAATATCCTATTTGCTTGTAATCTTGTATAAGGCATCTTAAGTACAGACTTCTTTGAAGAGCAGCAAACCTGCTTAGTTTGAGGGCAACACCCCTTTATATGTGGGTTATTCTGATGCTTCAGTTTACACTCTGTACTTCATATTTTAATTTCTGTTTTTCTGAATAGACAGTTCTTGACAAAATAGAGGGGTAGATAAAATCTGGACTGGGGGGAAAATGAAACCTACCAATCAGTACTCCTGCAGCTTCATCTGTGGTACCAATAGTGGAAACTGTGGTGTGGACAGGACTCAAGATCTTCTTACCACTGTCATCTCTACAGTACAACTCCCACCATTGCTGCCACAGGTGAAGCTGTACCAGTAGTGAATTAGGGACCCAGCTGTTGTCATTGTAGACAAGGCCATGGTGTCTAGCTGAGATCTTGGCTCTGCAATGGTGCTGCAAGCATGAATGGAGATGAGCCAGGAGAAAAGTCAAAGAGATGAAAGCCTTCTGGCATTGCTTGTTGGCAGTTGCGGTGAGGTTATAATGTATATCAATTTTCATATTTTCTTTTTTTGTGCCTGTATAGTCTTTCAGTGGCTTGGCAGCTTATATCTGAACTCATAGATCCAAATCAAACTCCTTGGAAATGGTTCTTGCAATCAAACTTTGTGGCTTATTTGATTCAGTGACAGCATACCTCAATGTGTTGTGCCTCTGTGTAATCTAACAATTTAAAATAAACTTTTAAGGGCTCTCTGGCATGCTGATAAGCCAATAGCACTTAGTTTTGATGGAGTGTCTGTCCCCATATGAGCCACAAGTGTCCTTCCCCAGGCTCTGTAATTTGTCAGCTATGGTTGTATCTGTTTTTTTTTTCATTAATCTAGTTGTCAGTTATCCAGAATTAAGTGTTGTTAGTGGTCAGAGCATAGACCTGGCTGTCAGGAATCCGGAGTTCTGGTTCCAACTCTGCTACTGTCTCACCATGTGACTTTAGATGGGTTACTTATCCCTTTGTCTTAATTTCCTCATCTGCAAAATTGGTGATTATATGACTTAATATGTTGGGCAGGGCTGGCTTCAGGCACCAGGCAACCAAGCTGGTGCTTGGGGCGGCACCTGGAGGGGGGCGGCGCGGCGCTCCGGCCACCGGGGAGAGCCGGGCCACAGCCGGGCTCGCCGCCCTCCCCCCGGCGGCCGGGGGGAGAGCCGAGCCCTAGCCGGGGCTCGCCGCCCTCTCACCGCCCTGCCCCCGGCACTCTGGCCGCCGGGGGGAGAGCCGAGCCCCCGCCGGGGCTCGCCGCCCTCCTCCCAGGGCTCCGGCCGCCCTCCCCTCTGGTGCCCTCCCCCCGGCCGCTGGGGGGAGAGCGGAGCCCCCGCTGGGGCTCGCCGCCCTCCCCCCGGGGCTCCGGCTGGCCCCCCCCCCCGTGGTGTTGGGAGTTAAGGTATATAAAATAATTTGACATTGTGTGTGCAATGCAAATTAGTATAGAGCCACAGTAGTATTTCTAATTCCATACTCAATAGCAGTAACAATCTTTCCATCATAAGTCTGCTATTTTATCTACCTTCGATACACTCCCTCCTTTTTTCACATATGTACGCTTTAAGAAATCTATCTGAACAAAAAGCCTGGATAAAGTCCAAGTATTCTGAAAGTGATTATGGTAACTAGTTACTCATGTATTTTGAAAAAGAATGTATTATTATTTGCAGCTTATTTTCTTCAGGTATTCTTCATGTGCTAGTGATTTGTTTCAACCGTAATTTGTCATCTGTTGGGCCAAGGAAACAATTGTGCCCAGTTAAGTAAAACCCACTTTTTTTTTTTTAACCGGGACTACCAAAGAGTAACTAGGTGCATTCTATTTGTGATAACTGTCTATCTGTTTACACAGACACCCAGAAAGCATATTTAGGATTTGGCTTGAGTTTGTTTTTAGATGCTGTGCTTATTATTTCACAGGCTGGCTTTCAGAATTAATTCACTTTAAAATAAATAAAAGGTGCTCCTGGCTAGAGCTGGAATTTGAGAGGGAAACCAACACTGCAGACTTTTGGGACAGGGATTTATGAGGTCCCACTAAAAATATGGCTGTGAACTGGTCAGTTATGGAGGTGCATTAAGTTATGCAGTTAATGTAGGTGATCAGTTATGTAGGTGTAACAGAACAAAGAGTGAAATAAGAAGAGGGAGAATTAGATTTTTGTTAATCGCCCAACTGCAATTCTGATGGTAGGCAGTTTAATTGTCTTAATATTTCAGCTTGTTGGCATTTGTATTGTTTCATTGTGTTCATACTGTACTTACTAAGTAGATCAATACAGCTGATAAAAATTTCCAGCTTCCTGCTACAGTATTGCCAACTCCATGCTTTCAGAAATCATGAGCTGGTCTTCCAGAATCACATGACTGGCTTAAAAATCACGAGATTTTTTTTAAAAATAACAATTTTTGGCATTTTTTTTATTTGCCTTCTGGTGCTGGAGCCATTAGGATTCATGTTTTCAAGCTTTTCTCTGCAACCACAATAGCTAGAAACTTTATTTTTTAATTAAAGATGAGATTATCACATAATAACCTGACTCCAGGAATTGGGACCTTTAGGAAAATAACAAATATTGCAAGACTTAAAATTGTGAGAGCTGTCAACTAGTTAGCTCCAAATGACTAATCAAATATGGGAAAGGAATAAAAAGCAAAAAACAAAACAAAACAAAAAACTCATCCTATGAATTGCATTTGTATTTAAAAGTCATATGGCTCACAGATTCAAGCTAATACAGTGACAGTATGTCTGCATAGGAAAACATAATCTGGTGAACATTACTTATCCAGTGACAGTAGCTGAGGTTATAACGGTATAATATTTATTTGATATTTTACAGAGCTTATCCATAATACTAATTGCTTTACAATATTTAAATGAAACAATATTCTGTAACAATATATAAAGCCTGTTAATTGAAGTGTCCATTATTAAGACTGCCCCTCACAGTAATTGCCACGTGAAATACATCCTATCTCTGACTGGGTTGGTTCAGGTAAAACTGGGCTCCCTGGAAAGTTGTGGATGAAAGGCCTACATCCGTGAAAGCCCAAAACTTCAGTATGAATTTCTACCAGTGAGTGTGGGGGTTGGAGTTCAGCTCCATGACAGCAGCGTGGGCAGGGAATAGGTATTGTGTCCAGAATTGGAGAGGGGTGGGAGAGTGAGTTACAGGAGTAGTGGGTCAAGATTTCCAGGGAAATAGGAGATGAAGCGTAACCTGTGATTTTTGCCCCTTTCTGAACACCTCATGATTCTGTAGGCAGGGCCGGCTCCAGCTTTTTTGCCGCCCCAAGCGGCAAAGAGGGAAAAAAAAAAAAGCCGCGATCGGCCGCACTTCGACAGCTGCTCTACCGCCGCCACTTCATTCTTCGGTGGCAATTTGGCGGCGGCCGGTCTTTCCCTCTGAGAGGGACTGAGGGACCCGCTGCCGAATTGCCGCCGAAGACTTGGATGTGCCGCCCCCTTCCAGGGGCCGCCCCGAGCACCAGCTTGCTGCGCTGGTGCCTGGAGCCGGCCCTGTCTGTAGGGACTGCAGAGTTCCTGTCACAGAGCTCTCAGTCAGCACGTTCTCCCAACCATGTGGCCCTGAGAAGTAAACTGCGAATTGGCCCTGGTGAGGTCTCCATGACCTGTGAGCCACCTGAGAATTGGGCAACAATGTCTGAACTGCCTCTGTCTCATTCATCTATCCCACCTTCTCACCAGCTGTTCAGCGCACTGCCTTCCCAGACACCCCAGCAGGGAGGGGGGAATAGTGCTTTGCAGCATGCCCACAGGGGTAATAAAACTAGGCTCTGGCAGACAGTGAAGGGACGCAAATTCCAGAACAGAAGACCCTTGCTAAGAATGTGCTGCTAGCAGCCCTCTGTCCTTTTTAAGTCAAAGGGGCTTGTGCTTGAGCACCTCCACTGATAGCAACTGGGGCAGTGTCCCAGGAGAAGAGCTGGTCTTTGAGACAGCCAGTTCCAAAGCTTTTAGTGGCTTTATAGATTAAAATAAACGCCTTGAATTCCACCCAGAAATGTATTGACAGCCAGTGAAAATTATGGAGCAGAAGAGTTGTCCGCTGCATAATGCACCAATACATGACATGCTGTATTTGCACCAGCTTCAGTTTCCAGCTAGTCTTTGAATGCAAAGCACTCTATAGTTATCTAATATCGAGGTGACAAATACATGAGTAATCACTGCAATGTCGTCAACTCTAATGATCTTTCCACAAGTGACATGATTTTGGCTGGGGCTGGAGTCAGTCTTGGGATAATGAAAGAAGCTCCTTTCGCAAATTTGATTGGCTGCCTGCCCCACTTGCCTGCCTCCTGAGGTAGAATAACTAGTCAGAGCTGCTGCAGGCAGAGCTCTCTCCGCTCCCTATAGCAACCCAAAGACATTCTCACAGGAGGGCGGGGGGACAACGGAGCTAAAGAGCCCAGGAGTTCAGAGTGGCTCTGCTCCTTCTCCCTTCTGTGAGCAATGGGGACAGGATGGTGCTTCTACTCCTTCCCCCTTCTCCCTGCAGCACACAACCTAAGAATGGGGAGTGGGGGTGAAGAGCCCATGGAGTTGCCTCCCCCAGCCTGGAAGAAGGGAGAGGGGACCCCGCTGCGGTCTGGGCGGGAGAGTGAAGAGCCCCAGGAGGAGCAGAACGGAGGCTGGGGAGGGGATAGAGGAACTGATGGGGTGGTGGGGGAGTGAATTTATGGAGGTGGGAGCAGAGTAGGTGCAGAATTAATTGCTGGGCAGGGAATGAGCAGACTGGGAAGGAGGGGGAGCGAGCTCCTGCAGCAACAGCCAAAATCGTCTTACCCAGTAAATGTGAGCACATTGGCAACGCTAGCTGTCATGCAGACATTGGGGATGGGCAAGGGGGAGTTCAGAAATCAAAAGACAGACCAAACATACACAGTACAGTCTTTAGGTCTGGGGGGAGGAATTCACACGCCATGATTTTTTGAGGTCTGACTCATGATTTTTGAGCTGGCAGGACTGGTAATGGTGGCAACAGTCTGTACTGCTCAAGTGTGCAGGTTTCAACTGAGGCTTTGAACTGGAACATTTTGTATCGATTGTCACTGAAAATTTTAAACTTAGAGTGTATTCGTTTATACCTGTACAGTCTTAGTGTCCGCAACCAATTTGTGTTCAAGGCCTTCAAAGAGCATATAACTTTAGATGTAAGGACAAGGCAGAGACTTGCACGGATTTTAAGTGGCTAGCAGAATAGGTAAAAGCTCATATGGCATTTAAACATAGCTTGTCACTGCCAAGTTTCCATGTATAAAATGTCAAATGCACCTTTTAAACATGAGATCTTAGTACATGCCCACCTTCTTTGTAAGTGGCCAGGGAGAGAGCTTTTCATGTCAGTATGAGTTTTATTGTATACAGCTCTGTATAATTGTTATAGTAACTGATCTAATGACAATCTCCTTATAGGCCTCAAATTTTGGCTCTCATACATGGTGTCTTATTAAAGAGGAGTGAGAGTGATGGAGCTAAACTGGTGCTTTTAAGTCTCTCATAGCTGTACTATCTCAGAAAATGCTTGTGCATCTTGAAGCCTCCTGGACAATTGATTGCTTTAATGTAAACATTCCAGTCCTTGGAGCTTAGAAGTAGGTCGGAGGTGGTGAGTGAAAAAGGGAGGGTGAGTGGTTTGGAGATACAAGGGAGTGGCCTCCATTTCTAGATTGAGATAAATAGCAAGGTGGATAGCATTCAGAATGATTGTTCTGACTTTGTTCCCAGGAGGCTTATTGAAATTTGTGCTAGGGCAGGAATTCTGGTGCTCATGTAATTTTATCTCTGATTATGAGATCAGATTCAGCTAATTAATCTGCAGGTGTGAAAGGGTAGATTTTGGTGGTGTTTGTTAAAATATATCTTCAGGTACCATGTCTCAGTTTAGCAGCGGGAGGTAAGTTCAGTAGTGGACCCTACTTTAGTGACAGTGTTAAGTCCTAGACCTCAGAGCAAACACTATTGTGCCCTATGCTCAGCATTTCTGTGTGGGCTGGCTTTCCTGAATGAAACTGAGATATCCTGCATTAAAGGACTTTAGCAGAAGGGTCATCCAGTGGTCTCATTGAGAATCATAGAAATGTAGGGCTGAAAGGGACCTCAAAAGGTCATCTAACCATCCCCAATGCTGAAGCAAGGCCAAGTATACCTAGACTATCCCTGACAGGATTCCACAATCTCCCTTGGTAACCTATTCCAGGATTTAACTACCCGTATAGCTAGAAAGTTTTTTCCTAATATATAACCTACATCTTCCTTGCTGCAGATTAAGCCAATTACTTCTTGTCCTACCTTAAGTGGATGTGGAGAACAGTTGATCGCCTTCCTTTTTAAAACAGCCTTTAACATATTTGGAATCTCCCTCCACCCCCCGTCTTTTTTTCTGAAGACTAAACACACCCAGTTTCTTTAACCTTTCCTCATAAGTCAGAGTCTCTAAATCTTTTATTTTTGCTGCTCTCCTCTGGATTTTCTCCAATTTGTCAGAATCTTCCTTGATGTGTGGGGCCCAAGCCTGAACACAATACTCCAGGTGAGGCCTCACCAGTGCCAAGTGGAGTGGAATAATTGTCTCCTGTGTCATAGATACGACTCTCCTGTTAATGCACCCTAGAACACTATTAGCCTTTTTGACAACTTCATGTTATTGGCTCACATTCAATTTGTGATTCACTGTCGCCCTGAGATACTGTTCAACAGTATTACAGTCTTGCCATTTATTGCCCATTTTTTATTTGTGCATTTGATTTTACCTTCCTAAGTGTAGTAACTTGCATTTGTCTTTACTGAATTTCATTTGTTGATTTCAGACCAATTCTCCATTTTAACCAAGGTCCTTTTGAATTCTAATCCTGTCGTCCAAAGTCTTGCCGCTACTCCCAGTTTAGTGTCATAAGTATACTCTCCACCCTAGTATGCAAGTCATTAATGAAAATATTGATTAGTACCAGACCCATGGACAGACCCCTGCAGGATCCCATTATATATATCCTTCCACTTTGACAGTGAACTGTTTATAACTAGTCTTTGAATTCATATTTTCAACCAGTTGTGCACCCACTTTATAGAAATTGCATCTAGACCACATTTCCCTAGTTTGCTTATGAGACTGTCATGTGGGACTGTATCAAAAGATTGGCTAATATCAAGAGAAATCACATCTACTGCTTCCTCCCATCCACTGGACCAGTAACTCTGTCAAAGAAGGAAATTAGCTTGGTTTGACATGATTTGTTCTTGACAAATCTGTGTTGGCTATTATTTATCACTCTGTTATCCTTTAGGTGCTTACAAATTGATTGTTTAATAATTTGTTCCATTATCTTTCCAGATATCAAAATTAAGCTATAATTGCCCAGGTCCTCTTTGTTCCCCCTTTTTAAAGACAGGTACTATGTTTGCCCTTCTCTGATCCTCTGGGACCTCACCTGTCCTCCGTGAGTTCTTGAAGATAATTGCTAACAGTTCTGAGATTGCTTCAGCTAGTTCCTTAAGTGCCCTAGGGTGAAATTTATCAGGCTCTGCTGACTTGAATACGTCTAATTTACCTAATATTTTTAATTTACCCAATCTAATTATCTGAGTAATTTATCTAATTTATCTGACCCTTGTGGTCCATCCTAACCTTATGAGTCTATGGGCTGGTCTATACTTAGCCGCTAGTTCGGCGGCTGGGGATCGAACTTCCAGGTTCGATTTATCGCGTCTGGTCTGGACGCGATAAATCGAACCAGGAAGTGCTCGCCGTCGACTGCGGTACTCCAGCTCAACAAGAGGAGTACCGCGGAGTCGACGGGGGAGCCTGCCTGCCCCGTGTGGACCGCGTCTGAACCGCGGTAAGTTCGAAGTAAGGTATGTCGACTTCAGCTACGTTATTCACGTAGCTGAAGTTGCGTACCTTACTTCGACTTGGGGGGTTAGTGTAGACCAGGCCTATGAATTTGTTCCTTTCCTATTCTGGTTTGTATTTCTTCCCCCTTGTGGTTAATATTAATTGTGCTTAGCATCTGATCACAATAAACTTTTTAGTGAAGACTGACATAAAATAGACATTAAACATTTCAAACTTCTTGATGTCATCAGTTATTAGCTCTCCTTCCCCACTAAGTAATGGATTGACACTTTTCTTCATCTTTCTCTTGCTCCTACTGTATTTACAGAAACTTTTCTTATTGTCTTTTATGTCCCTTGCCAGATGTCATTTTGTGCCTTAACCTTTTTGATTTTTGTCCCTACATGCTTGTGCTGTTCTTTTGTACTTCTCCTTGGCAATACAGCCATGTTTCCACTTTTTGTAGGATGCCTTTTTGATTTTTCATGTCATTAAAGAGCTCCTGATGCAACCATATTGGCCTCTTACTATTCTTCCTATCTTTCCTTTGGATCAGGATAGATTGCTGTTGTGCCTTAAATATTGTCTCCTTGAGAAAACGGCCAGCTCTCCTGAACTTTTTTATCTGTTAGATTTTCTTCCCATGGGATCTTTGTACCATGGGAGGTACAAGTAGGTTAAAGTCTGCCTTTTTGAAGTCCATTGTACTTATTCTGCTGCTCTCACTTCCTCCTTTCCTTAGAATCGTGAAGCCTATAATTTCATGATCACTTTCACCCAAACTGCCTTCCACTTCAGATTCACAATCAATTCCTTCCTGTTAGAATGAAGTCTAAAATGGCTGACCCCCCGGTTACTTCCTCCACCTTCTAAAACAAGAAGTTGTCCCCAGATAGTCCAAGCATTTATTGGACCTTTTGTGTTTTGCCATATTGCTTTTCCAACAGATGTCTGGCTAAAGTCCCCCATTATTACTGTGTCTTGTGTTTTGGATGTTTCAGTTATTTGTTCTGGAAATGCCTCCACCACCACCCCCACCTCCTGATTTGGTGGTCTATAGTAGACCCATATCATGATGTCATCTGTCTTCTCCCCTTTTACCTATACTCAGAGACTTTCAACTGGTTTTACTTTCTTCACTTTTTGGACCTCAGAACAAATGAATATATTCATCTTGATGTGTAATGCAGCATGTCTTTCTTTTTGTCCTGTCCAGAAAAACTAAACCCTTCTGTACCAATATTCCAGTCATGAGATTTATCTCACCAAGTTTCAGTGATGCCAATAGAGGATTTGAAGTGGACAACATAGTACCGGAGTTGGGTCTTTATGGCTCAGGGCTGTCCTTTTGATTCCCTTCAGATTTTCTGTACATATCTGAAGACAGAACGTAGTCCTTGGCAAAGCTGAGAGCTGCCATTATCTGTAGAGTGTTTCTGAAGCACCAAGTAGGCATATCGGTTAACTCCAGAAGAAAACAACAAATTTTACGTACCTATGTTCTGCACTTGAGTTTTGGTGTGATGCTCATAGTGTGAATCTAATAGTATGAATTTGAGATTCTAAGCACCTCAAGCGCCTTGTTCAGCTGGGGGTGCTGACCACATCCGTAAACCAGGCCATAACCTCTTTCTGAGATGTTCCCCATGGGTAAGGCTGTTCCATATAAGTGTATAACGGATGTAGAGTAAACCAAAATCTTCTAACTGAACAAGAGCACGCCATTGCTCACATTGAAGCATTCGCACATTCATAGACCAAGCCTACCTTTTCCCTGGCTTCAGTTTTACTCATTTATCTACCACACATTTCCTGTTATCCAGAGGGTGAAAAAAAATTTACACAAAAATGCTTTCCCTTATTTAAGAGTTCAGTTTAACCCTCATTTAATAGTAATAAGGCCTAGTGTTGGTATAGAAAGACCAGCATTTCTTGATCCTGCTGCAATGCCATAAAACTACCATTCTGGCTATTGAGAAGCTGATCAGAAAACTGCTATAAAAGAGTGGTGGACTTGGTAACTCTATGTGTGAGATACTTTATATATAAATATACTATACAGTATAATATTCTACAGTACAAATCCAAAACAGTAGCACTAGTGGAAGATGATGAGGTTTGGACCATTAATGTGGAATATTTGAGTGCTTTTATGTAAGGGTTTTTCTCCAATATGGTGTATCTGTACTATCCCCAGTGACATCCATAGATATGCTTTTTTTTGTATTGAGCTAAAAGTAAATTTATTCAATGTACTGTGGGAAAATATTACTTGAGAATGTTCCCATTCTTTCTCTTTAAGATATTTGATCTTTCTACTAGTGTACTGATTCCTTGGGAAAAGAAGATAACCTAGAGATTAATATAAGTTTCTGAAAGCCAGTTATTTTCTACAAGTGCACATCTGGCTCAGACATTTCTCGGAGACTATAACATTAATTCTGCCAGGGCATTTCTCAGCTCTGCTAAGAAATGGCATACCACCCATTCAAAGCTACTTTTTTCAAATGTTTGTCTGGAAAATAGCTGTTGCCTACATAAGGGGTTGCAGTTCCTTGCTTGTAATGCTTACATCTAACTAATGGCAACATCTGGCCTGCAAAATCATTTATTGTGATTGATGATTCATGATCTACAAAGGACCCAGTTTGACTGTCACATCCCAGGCTGAATTTACAGGGCAGGGAGTAAGACAAATGTCTTTTTTACTTGAAAATTGAGCAAATCTGTTATGGATCAGTTTAACTAGAGCAAGTTGTAGAAGTCCACTATGCTATTATTTTTAATAAGGTCACTTGTCAGAGTAGTAATGCACTTGTAAGTCACTATATTTGTATAGTTTGCCTGCTGAATTGAGGCACTCTAGAATGTGTGTCTTTTGTTTTGTCTACCTGTATCTGTAACAAGTAACATCAAGTTGACTGAGCCCCTGTTAAAGAGAAATACTGCATAGTGGAGGACAGAGCAGCCCCACGCTCCCGAGAGTGGGGGGGAAGAGGGTGCTAAGCCCTTCCCCAGGGCCTGTTGTGGAGCCTGCAGGTTTGGGGCATGAACAGGCTGGAAATCGCTTCCCACCATCACCACCGTTCCAGAGCTTAGCCGAGAGGCAGAGAGGCTTCCCTGTGTCAGTGCTGAGCAGGGCTTTGGCACATGCAGGGCTCAGCTCCTCCTGGCCAGTGCCCTGGGCTGGAGGGTCTTGGGCTTTCCCGGGCGCCGGCCCAACCAGAGGCAGTGGGGGAAGGAAGGAGCCTGCTGGCCAGGCTGTTGGTGAGCTGAGCGCTCTGACCAGGGGGTGGTTCTCTGCACAGCGCTGGGAGCAGGACGTGCCCTGCGGGGAGGGGGGGGGCAAAGCAGGGAGAGGATAGTGAGAGGGGAAGCACATAAAGGGCTGCTGGGTGGGCAGCAGAGGCAACATGTAACCGCCTGGCGCCTGCCCACACTCACCAGCCACCGCAGTTCACAGCACGCAGCCAGTGCCAGTTGGAAACGGGACAGGGGGGCCCAGCTGGCTGAGAGCGGGCACACAGCGGGGGCTGCTCTGAAGGACCAGCAGGGGGAGCAGCCAGCCCCGCACACCCATCCCCATCATTAGCCACTGGATTCCCCCCCCACACACACACACACACTCACCGCTGGTGGGCGACTGGCTGGTGAGCAGGGATCTAGCCAGCACCAGGACCCATCAGTACTGATGGGGGGGGGGACAGAAAATACGGGACAATTTGCCCGTTTTTAAGAAAAAGTCAGGACACCTGCAGGAGGGCTTAAATACAGGACGGTCCCTTTAAAAAACAGATGTCTGGTCACCCTAGTGTACAGCCAACCACGTTGCCTTTGTCCTTTTACTTATTTAGGCTGGTATTTTTAGTGGAACCTAATTCCCATAAGATCCTCTAAAAATTCCAGTTTTCTTTCTTTCTTTTCTGAATCACAGCTTCTTGGAAACAAAAACGAAATAACAGGGGCATGTTTGAAAATAGAGTGGGGTTTTCATGTATTATCTGGCATCTTCACAAATGTCAGGAATGCACTTAGTATGTCAGAAGGTTAGAATTGATGGTGTTTCAAAAGCTGTTATTCATACAAGTGAATCCCTCCCCAAGGAATCTGATTTTAAACAAATAAAACATTCTTTTAACAGAATAAAAGATAAATCTAGGATGTTGCACTGGTTTCACTGATACCGGCTATGCAGACCTTTTGTGGCAAGGTTGCAATTTTCAGACCAGGTGGAAATGTGGCTTTTGCATTTAGGAGATGTGTGAATAAATCTCTCAGGAGATTACAAATCATTCCTCTGTGTCAGGAATGCAGAGGGAAAATGTCAGCATCAGTGTGTGTATATGAATATATTAAAGCTGGTGGGAAAACTCCAATTTTATTTCCATGATAAACTTCTAGCAAAATTATTTTTATTTGAAATATTACATGGAAATAATATTGGAACATGTTTAATGTTTTTGTGGAAAATTTAGACTTGAAATCAAGGAACAAAAATCTCACTTGAAAATGAAACAAAAATAAGTGTGTGTGTGTGTGTGTGTGTGTGTGTGTGAGAGAGAGAGAGAGAAAAGATGTTGGGTGACAAATGAGATGTCACATCCCTTCCAGCCACTTTTTATTGTTTTTCTTTTATGACAAGTATTTCCTCATGAGGAAATAGCAAGCTAAGTGTATTTTGTTTCAGTTTAGCAACTCCTTTCACTTTAGGAGATAGATAGGTTCTGCCTCACTGAAATAATGTCACAAGCTATCTTCTTACAGATCAAACTTGATTTTGAGTGGTGTGTTGGAGGGGGTGGTAGTAAAGGAACCTATCTAATGCTTTTACTTGATCACCTTGCTTTCAGATTTCACATATAAGAGACTGTCTCAAAATCTGATCAGAGAGGGAAAAATTGTTTTTCCTCAAATGGCTATCTCTTTAACTTCCTTTTCATTTAATAAGGTGAGGAGAGGGGATCCTCTGTGAAAAATCTCCTAGCTGAAAGGAGGTCCTACATACAGAACAAGGCAGAACAAGCAGCTTGGAATATATCCCTTTAATTCTGACCCAGTTTGGATTCTGTCCCGATGTTGATAATTTCCTAGTAACATTAATCTAATAAAAAGCAACAGAGGGTCCTGTGGCACCTTTAAGACTAACAGAAGTATAGGGAGCATAAGCTTTCGTGGGTAAGAACCTCACTTCTTCAGATGCAAGCCTATTAATCTAATAGCATCCCTTGGCTAAATCCCTAGGGAATCATCAGGTTCTTACCTCTCTTCTGGTTGTAGGCTCATATACTGAACAACAGAGACTTGGCTTTTGTGAGGATAAACTTTAAACAAACAAACCCACTGAATACTGCTCTGAATTCAGTTACCGTAGCATTTCGAGAATTCTGCGTGCCAAGGTTAGGGTTAGGAGCAAACACCAAAGAAAGTAGCTCAAACTTAATGAAAATGGAAATTAGATGAGAGGAAAGTGAAGCTACTCATCCTTGAAGATTGCTTGTTAGTCTCAACTATACTCCTTGGTATTAGATACAAAATATATAGCTGCAGATTGGTATGCATTCATTTTTTAATATAATAGGTTCTTGAGGTTTGCTTCACTGCCAGCATTGTAAATATACTAAGAAATTGTTTATCTATTGCCTTCCCTTCTCTCATCCCGAAGATGTTAAGCCACTTAAGGTTTCCTAGCATATTACATTAGCTCCAACACAGAAATATTCATTTGGAACTCTAATAGCAGTGTGTAACAGATTTCTTGTGTGGAATATGCTTTTCAGTGATAGAGAATTTAATTTGCTAACAGAGCTCTTTAGCTATTGCTTCCTTTTGCTATAATCCTATATAAACCGCATTAGTCTTTGGAGAGTTCTTGGTTCTCAGTTACTGACCACAAAGACTATATTATAGGGACTAATTTTAATGTAATATCAATGTAGCGAGTGGTTCATATGAACATACTTGTCTTTTTTTTTTCCAATCCTTTGCATTTAAGAATCTCTTGCAGTCATAGTCCACTAAAATCTACTTAAAGTTCCCATATGATTAACGAAATCTAGGTGCAAGGTTTAAAACAAAACACAAATGCATATGAGAGAACACACACTGCTGAACTCGAATTAATGTGCAAATTAGACACAATTAACTTAGGTCTAAACAGAGACTGGGAATGGTTGGGTCATTACACTAATTGAATTTTTTTTTCCTCATGTTAAGTTCTCCTCACACCTTCTATGGGTCATCTCGATTATCACTTCAAAGTTTTTTCTTCTGCTGCTACTGATAGCGCATCTCAATTGATTGGCCTCTTACAATTGGTATGCGTACTTCTACCTTTTCATGTTCTCTGTATGTATAAATATCTTCTGTCTGTGTGTTTCACTCTATGCATCTGAAGAAGTGAGCTGTAGCCCACGAAAGCTTATGCTGAAATAAATTTGTTAGTCTCTAAGGTGCCACAAGTACTCCTGTTCTCTTTACACACATTTGAGAATCCATTCCTCCTTGCCTTAGCTACCAAGACCTGCATTGAGGATTCTTCTCCATTTTACTTGCAGCAATGGATGATATCTCAGATGCCTAGAAGATTGTAGGGGGAAGTGCTATTTCCAGTGTTTGTGAGGCCAACCATTGCAGTGAAAGCAGAATCCTGGTGCTGTTCTTGACAGGAAGCAAAAGTCCTCCATAGTTTGTAACTCACTCATACTGTATATTGTGGGCACTTAAACGCTTTCAACAATTTTTGTAAAGCTTTGCTGTTCACCTTTAAAAGCAAGCATTCATTGTTGAAATGGACTGCAACATGTGGCACAGAAGTTGTGGCCTTGGTTATGTGAGGGCAAAATGGGTCTATCATTAGATGCAGGTTCTCCTGTTGTCTTTTCTCCCAATCTCTCTTCCTTCTACTCTCTTGGCAGGCTAGTTCCTTCACTGTCATTTTTAATCAAGGGAAGAGACCAGAATTTAGGTCAGACTAGATCACAGTAGTCCCTTCTGGCCTTGGAATTTATGAATCAACTGCTCGTTCAAAGCCGGAAAACATGGTAGTGTTTTGATAGAGGATGTTGTCAGTAAGGGATATCAATCTTCACTACATTATGGATGTGGAAAGTCTATGCCCAGGTGCGCCTATGTGTGGTGCAGATATACATATGTTCTGCCTCTATAAACACACATGCATGTTTGAAGAATCAATAACCCGTTGGTGTGAGATTTGTCAACCTCTATTTTTCTTTCATCAATTAAATGTACTGAATTATCTTACACAATTTAAAAAAAAATAATTAAAAAGAGTTTGGTATGAAGAATTTTTTTCTCCTTTTTCCTCCTCCCCTGCAAAATATTTGCCTGAGATCTGAAGGTCGTTCAAGTGGGTTGGAGGTTTGGTTTTCAGATTTCCTCCACCCACACCCAAAGTAACAAACTAACTTTTTTGGTAAAATGAATCAAAAACTAGTGTATCAGCTCCACATAGGATAATAGTATTGTCAGCTGTTAGGCATTGTAATCCATAAAAAAAATTCTGCATGCAGTAGAATGTAGTCAATCATATTTTTATATTTCATATTTTTGTCAGTAACATATTTGTCTTTTTAAATTAAGCAGTATTAAAATAGATGTTGCTGCACTTTGGTAAAAAGCTGTAGTATTATGTAACGGTAGTGGCAGCATTTCAGCAGATGGTAAAGTGATTCTTCTATATTTCAGAAACAGGATCATTGGTATTCGGGTCCTTTGGGGATGAGGGGTGTAGTATAAATGTAGGTCATTATTATTTATTTAACTGCATATAATAAATCTACTGTTATATGTGAAATCAAGGAGAGAAGGATGGAGTTGAACCCCACATAAAGTTTAGTACTAAATACCAGCTATAGTACGGGGCAAAAGCATTAGAAATAAACTCTAGGCCTTATACAGTTTATATGCATTATATTTTAATTGGGGTCTCACTCGTCAGAGGTAGGAATGTTTCTTCCTATAAAAATATCCATTTGCTCAATGATCTCATTGTGACACAGAGACCCATATAGGTTGTTCACTGCTCAGTGTCAGCAATTCTTGTCAGGCCTGACATACTCACTACACCTAACACAGTGTTGTCATAATCTGTGTCTGAGGTGTCATGTAAGATATCATATGCAAAGTGGTAACACGCTGGTCCTGAAAATCATTGTGTGGTGTATGTATGGGTTGTGTACAAAGAGTTATTATGTTCTTAAACTGTGTTTGGCAAGCAGCACAGTCTGCCCTAGACAAAGGAACATGTATTTGCTTGTCTGACCATCCAGCTCATCAGGAAGAAACAATGAAGGGACATTTACATAAAAGGTGAATGAAGCCATCAATCTAGTGATGGGGGAGATAGTCTCTTAATTATCACGATGGGGGGGAGGAGACTGCAAAGATTGACATGGCATCAGCTCCCTGATAGACACAGCAAGCTGAGCCCCTGGGGGCGCTTCCTGCCTCTTGAAGCAAGGTCAATGAGCTTTGGGACGACATAAGTAAAAGCTATTACTTAAGGGCTTCATGGGGCCAGAGCTCTGGCTCCTTCAACCAATGGGGTTGAAGTCTCTGGGAACTGAGTTTAGGTGAGAAATCAGCCAGGGCAAAGATTGTAACTTGCTGAAATTGTTTTACAATTAGAAGCGTATTTGTTTGCTTGCAACCCTTTCTATCTTTATTCCTTATACTTGGTATCACTTAATCCTATGTCCTTTTGTTAAATACCTTTGTTTTACTTTTACTATAAACCAGTTCAGTGCTGTGATTGAACTAAGAGTGTTTCTCAAACCCCAGTTAAATTAATGAGCTGCAGTGTATTGTCTCTTTAATGGAGCAATGAACTGAATGATTTCTGGGAGTGTTCCACAAGGGCTGGACACTGAAGGGCAGGTGGTTTTGAGGAAATTTGTGACTGGGAGGGTGTTGGGGTCATTTTGAAAAAAGTAACTGGGTGGTGGAAGCCAGGGTGTGACCTGCATGCTTACAAATAGCTCTTGGTGTCAGGGCTGTGAGCCACAGCATTTAAGGCACCCAGAGTTGGAAGGCAGGTGGCGACACAAGCCCTTACTGGTCTGAGTTGAATCCCAGAGCATCACACACCTAACTCCTAAGTTTTTAGTAAGAGGGGCTAAATGGGGTAATAGCGAAAAGATAGTGACAGCAGATGGGTGGGTGTATTTGCTTCACAAACTAGAACAACGTTGTTTCTGTAGGGATACGCTCTGTCTGAAACCCTTCCAGAAATAGGCTGATTGCTGATCCCATGGTCTCAAAACCTTTTCAGCTTAAAGCAGAAAAGAGAAGGAATTCTCTGAAAATGTTCCTCTTAGGGGTATTCTTTTGAGTTGTATCCTAAGTAAGTATTCCATCATCATTTAAAATTGGAAAGTACTGAGAATTTCTTTGCAGTGATTGAGTTTTCTCTTCCTTATTGAAATAAATTGTGTATATATAGTATTAATGTTTTCAAAAGGTTTAGTGAGAATGAATGACTGACTGCCTCTTGGAAGACTGTTCAGTATTTTAGCAGGAAATTGGATCTGCTATAATATGCCAAAATAAATAAATAGACCAAAGTGTTCAGACTTGGGTGTCAGGCACCTAACTCAACATTTAGGCACAGAAATGAGTGGCCGGAGTTTCCAAAGTTACTTGAGATCCTGAAGCTTCCATGGACAGCACCTTTGAACAGCTGGGCACTTGTTTTAGGTGCCTCAATATAGAGGTGGGTACCTAGATTTAAACATCTGAGGCCCTGATTCTGCAAATACTTTGCATCAGTGTAGCTTTACTTTTGTGAATAATCGATTAAATTGAAAATTACTTAGCTGTGTAAGAGTTTGTAGGATTAGAGCTGGCCTGAGTTTTTGAAAAATGTGGCCCTACTGTTTACCCATGATATTTACTTGGATTCTGAAGACATATCTTTAAAAGATTTTTCTTACATCTGAATGAGTGTCTCTCTTTTTAAAAAATTGTCTTATTTACTTGCAGACTTGTAGTAAAGATTTGAATTGCCTTTTCCATCTGTGTGTTTACCTTTTAGCAATCATTACACTTCTTAATTTCTAAATGGAAAAATATTTTGCAGGTATTTTTCATTCATTTTCATATGCTGACTTATCTCTTATTGGATCATCAATGATTAATCAGTACAACCGTACCGTCTTTTTTACTCTCTACGCTACCTGGTCTGTAGTGTAATTACCATACAGAACTTCCCTGCTTTTTAATTCAGACATAGTACACAAGATGTTGTTTTTCCTGCCTGTGGTGGGCTGCCTGCTGATTTGTCTCTTTGAAGGAGGATTTTGAAGATGAAACTGCATCCGCTCATTGAATTCTAATCTCCAGTGATATTAGTGAATGGTTCTGTACTAGTCACTAGGTCAATATTAAAACCAAGCACTGCTGTCCAAATTACTGTGATCTGTGTCAGTATTGTCAGTTTCTGTTATCTGAAATTCAGAAATTGGCCCTAAGTTGATCTCTACAGAATACGGAAGGTTAAAAGCAACAATCCTCAGTCTATACCCTTGCAGGCCCAGTTTTAAGAGGTGCTGATTACCCTTAACTAAGGCTACAATTTTGGCATGGACATTTTTAGTAAATTTCATGGTAGAGATTCAGGGGGAAAAAAGATAAATTATGGAAAAGGTACTATCAGACAGCAGCAGAGAGAGACCAGCCAACCAGCAAATACAGTACTGTACTGTGCCTGTATTGCATCTTAAAGGTAGGCACATCTGGGTTGCCTGTGCCCACCCCCACCCCATACTCACCATGGTGCTGGGCAACCACTTACAGGTAGGAGGTGGTGAATGCTGTTTTCCCTTCTCCCTCCCCCCTGGCTAGGACAGGGACAAGCTTGCAAGCTCAGAGCCTGGGAAAGAAACTTCCTGAGCTGCTACTGAAACCAGGCCTGGAGTGTAAGCTGCTGGAGCCGGAGCCCAAGCTCCTGCCTACACGCTGTGCTCTGGAGGAGCAGGTCAGTTTTAAAGGGCCACAGCCTGCACTGTGCACCTGCTGACACTGCAGTGCCCCGGGGTGCCTCATTCATCACCTTTGCAGCCAGGGGGCTAGAACCAGCTGCCTGCCCCGCCCCCACTCCGAGCAGTCCGCCCTGAGGGAGCATCCCATACTGGCTTGTTCAGAGTTACGAACATTAGAGTTACAAACAACCTCCATTCCCGAGGCATCCGTTACTCTCAGGTTCTACTGTACACAAGAGTTTAATGTGGCTACTGAAAAGTGAAGCTTGGCGTGAGGAAGGGGGTTAGAGAGCAAGCCCCGCCCGCACTCAACCCGCACAGAGGGGCGCCTATCCTGCAGGCCTGGGCATTGTGCTCTAGCACACAGGGTCATAGAGCTATTCAGTTCTGGCCCATCCACCTCTCCATCTATGGCTGGGCAGACAGGCCAAACCTGAGTAGTGCCATGACTCCATGCACCAGGTGACACCACCACTCACTTTGGGGGCCTAATCAAATGTGTCTTTATAGCCAAGATTTCACAGACTTTATTGAAATTCATGATTTCCGTGACCTCCATTTCAAAGTTGTAGGCCTGCCCTGGACTCTTCTTTACTTCGCTCAGCACCTCCCAGCATTGAGCCAAAAGTGAGTAGCTGTCCCGAGGAAACAGCCACTCTACTTATTCCAATCACCCGACCAAAATCAGCAGTTAAATGGTGGAAAGAGTAACAGACATGATCTGTTCTGGGTTTCATGCATTGCTGAAATACAAGGTCCTCCCAAAAGCTGGCCGTTGCTTTTCTCAGCCAATTGTATTGGTGTGTTGGTGTCAAGCACTTTTTATTTAAAGAAACCGTTTGAAACACTTGTATAGTTTAATTATTTTTCATGCTCCTTAGTTTGTAATGTCGTCTTAGAAGCTTGAACATCACCTTCTCCCTATCAGTCTTGTCCTTTTCCTGTGAGGGTGAATGTATTGAAGAGGCCGGGGGTATATCTGCATTTCTAATAGAGCGGAGTTCCCATGGCCATTTTTGTTCTGATTGCTTCTTTGGTTATGCACAAGCATCACGGATTATGTCAATGCAACTGTGAAACTGCGGGTAGTTAATTCAGTGAGTCTCAAGCTTTAAAATCCTAAGTGCTCTCTTATCCGTTTGTTTCCATGTTAAAAGACGACCCCCCCCCCCCTTCTCTCTGATTAAAATACATTTATCTTAATGTGTGGTGGTGGTTTGGCCGTGTTGGGCATGTGCTATTTTCAGCAGTGGAGTAGCAGATGCAGTGTTCTGGGCAATAGTTTTTGACCAGCTTACAAAATACAAAATAATTTATAAGTGGAGGATAACACCCCTGGAAGGGGCCTCTTTCAGTAACTCAGTTTTTTAGTAATTTAGTGTAGCCCGCCGTCCAAGGGTTTTGTTGCAAGGTTGTTTTTTTCTTTAGGCTGGTTGGTTGGTTTTTTTTGTTTTTGTTTGTTTGTTTTTTTGCATGGCTACAGCTGCCAGTTTTCTTAAATTATTTGTCCATTGTGGGAGTACTGGTTTTCTTCAGCCACCAGCAACGTTACTATCAAGCAGCTGATAATGAAAGGTTTAGCAAAACATACAATACAATATAAATTACCCAATTTTAGAATAAAGATTGTCCAGGCCTAGCAAAATTTCTGGTGACACTACTGTGTAATCCTGTCACGGAAAGGAGTAGATCCGGGGGCCTGATCTCCACTCTAGTGACTGCTTTTTCTCTTTAGGGAGCATCTGAGTGAGTGACCCATTCCCCTGCTGTGGTGTCACCTGTAAATCAGTCACTGTAGATCTCCATTTCTGGGGACAGCTTGGCTGGCCTACTGCCTGCTCTAGACCAGTGAACGGAATCAAGTAATTATTCCATTGGCTTTTGCTGGTCTTTCCCTTTAAAATTTGAGACCCCCCGAGAGTACTTGATGCTATTTGAAAGGCCTTCCCTTCTTTTCCACACAATCAGCAGCTCTTGCAAGAGGGAAAGGAAGGATTTCCTGAGCTCACACTGTTCTGCAGAGTGTGCCTTTTAAACTAGAAGATGGTGAGCCAGCAGAACACACTGTTTCTGTCAGCAGCAGACCAGAAACACCTGCTTTCTACAGAAGAGAATGGACGTCAGAATGGGGCATGGGCTGTTTAGATCCCTCTGGTCTCTTTCCGAAGAGCAAAGCCATATATCGACATGGACATGAAGCTAGTTGGCTGCATGACATTTTTTTTCATAATTCCTCTTTCCCCCATCAAAATGATGAAGCTAGTGGGGAACCAGGGCCTGTTGAGAGAATGGGAGCTGTCTGGGGAATATTGGAGGGGTAGGTCTCAGTGCCACAAAGATTTAGATCCAAACTTTTTAGTACTTATCCAGATCCAGACTTTGAAACTTCTTGAGATTTGTTCCTGGCCAGTTATACCCACTGCATTCTTTGCAGCAGACCTCCCTCCTGAAAGGACAAATGCTTTCATAAGGACTTCACAGTACCCAATAGCAGCTGGAAATCCAAATTAACTGTCCATTTGGTATGTTGTGATCAGGGGTGAAAGTAACTTAAAGGACTTACCGGTACTCCGGAGTCCTTGGGGGGCAGGCGGGCTCAAGTCGGAAGAGGCGTGGCCTCTACCGGGAGAGGCGGGGCCTTTAAATCCCCGGGCACTTTAAATCAGGATTTAAAGTGCCTGGGGCTGTGGTAGCAGCAGCTGGGAGCCCCAGGCCCTTTAAATCACCCCTGGAGCTACCAGCTGCAGAGGTGGCTGGGAGCCCTGGGGGTGATTTAAAGGGCCCGGGGCTCCAGCTGCTGCTACTGCAGCAGAGCCTCGGGCCCTTTAAATCACCATCGGAGGGGGACCCGGCCTCTGGCGGAGCTTTAAAGGGCCCAGGGCTCTGCTGCAGTAGCGGCAGCCAGGAGCCCCTGGCCCTTTAAATCACCGCCAGAGCCCCGCCACCGCTACCCCAGGGCTCCAGCAGCGGGGCTCAGGTGGCGATTTAAAGGGCCCTGGAGGGTAGCAGCAGTGGGAGCCCCGAGCCCTTTAAATCGCCACCCAAGCCGCGCTGCCGGAGCCCCAGGGTAGCAGCGGGAGCCGGGGGCTCGGGCAGTGATTTAAAGGGCCTGGGGCTCCAGCTGCCGTTACCACCCTGGGCCATTTAAATCGTCCCCGGAGCCCTGCTGCCAGAGCCCTGGGGTAGCGGCGGCGGTGCTCTGGCGGCAAGTTAAAGGGCCCAGGGTGGTAGCGGCTGCCCCAGCCCCTTTAAATAGCCGCCGGAGCCCCGCCGCCACTACCCCAGGGCTCCGGCAGGCTCCGGGGATGATTTAAAGGGCCCGGGGCAGTAGCGGCTACCAGAGCCTCGGAGCCCTGGGGAGACGGCAGCGGATCTCTGGTGGCTATTTTAAGGGCTGGGGCGGTAGCGGCTGCCACAGCCCCGGATCCTTTAAATAGCTGCCGGAGCCCAGCCGCCGCTACCCCAGAGCTCCGGGGACGATTTAAAGGGCCTGGGGCGGTATCTGCGGCAGGTGCCCCGGGATCTTTAAATCGCCACCCGAGCCCCGCCGCCGCTTCCCCAGGGCTCTGGCAGCAGGACTCTGGTGGCAATTTAAAGGGCCTGGGGCTCCAGCTGCTGCTGGGAGCCCCAGGCCCTTTAAATTGCCACCAGGGGAAGCCGATCCGCCCCGGTACGGTGCACTGGCTCTTGCCGATACGCCGTACCGGGGCATACCGGCTTACTTTCACCTCTGGTGGTGATAAAACCAGTGTGCTAAAACAGAAGTTAGGGCATAATAGGGTCTCTTCTTCACTCCTCCGTTGCCCCCATGACTCTATAGGAGAAGGTGAAGTGAATACATTTTAGTAGGTAAAAGGTATCCTCCTAGGAAGGAGATGGATGGAGGACTTTATATGCTGGGATGGAAATCTGTCAGTGCTGACTGGGAAACAGCTGTGTGGGATTCCATGGCAACAATGTGTAATTTAATTCTCTTCTGGTACCAGTCTTGGTGGTACTTCTATTGTCAAACCCTGCTGTAAATATATTGGAGTCACATCTAACAGCAGTGAATGTTAATACTGAGAGTCCCTTGAAGATGCTTGAGGAAAGAAAGGAATCCTTATAAGAATAAGGAACCAAAATTGGATAGAAGTCAAAAGATGGGAAATGGGTAACTGCCTTATTTTTCATATTCATTTTAGTGGTATGGGAAAGACCATTATATCTGCTTGTGACAACCAAAGTTTATCAATTTTTCTCAGTGCCTAATCTACAGTTGCAGATTTTGCCTGGGTGCCTTGAACTGACTGACGTCTTCTCCTTAAGAAATTAAAGTTAATTCAGGTACGGCAGAGCCTTGCATTCCTTTTATAGGCAAGTCTTGACCTATTTAGACACACAGAGTGAGAGAGAGAGAGAAATGTATGCACCTAAAACTCTCTCCGAAATTGCAGGTAAAAATTAGTGATTAATGCCATAGTTAGTCCCACTATTTTTTAAAGTATAAAACTAACAGTGCATATTGTGCCAAATATATGGACATGCTCTGGGAGGCGGGGGGGACATAGTGACCACCCTTCTATATTTTATAGTCTCTTTAACCAAGTATTTACCACACAGTGAATAAAAATGGGAAGGCTAAATTAAGGTAAAACTAAAGAAAATTGATATCAAACTTAGATGGCCTTAAATCACCAGGTGAGTGTTTGTTTGCAGTGATGGAAACCAGTGCTAAAGACAAAATAAAATAAAACTTCCTCATAAAACAGGCTCCTCTTTGGACTCCAGTAGATCACATGTTGTAAAGAAGGTGTTTGGCTGTTCATCCACCAACAGGCAAGGATTTGTGTCCATCAAGTGTTAGTGAACAATAGGCATTTCCATTGCTTAGAACTAGGATAAGACTGCAAAGGAAGCCGATTTAATTAGATGCTCTTTTTATATTTGTTTGTTTATCAATTTTGCTGACAAGGTTTAATTGAATAAGTGTGAAAATAATGTTATTTAGCAATATCAAATTAAACTTCTGGCTAAATTAGAAGCCGAGTGCAACAGCTGTCCGAACTATTGGTCTTATTTTCATATGGTTAGTTAGCTAACATGCAATGTCTCATTTAACAGTTGATACCCATTTATCATAATGACCAATAACACATGGCACAATTTGCCTAAGGGCTTCTCTATGCATGAAAATTAATCTGGAATAAAGTAGAATGTGAATTTAAAGCAGATTAACTATTCCTGATTAACTCAATTTGCGGATGCTTTTATTCTGGAATACGTGCCTTATTCCAAGTTATTTAAATTCACTTTGGAAGTGAATTAAACTAATTCAGAATAAGAGTGTCCACAGATGGAATAGCTATTCTGGAGTAAATCCCCACAAAGACAAGCACTAAATATTAAGGTCTATTAAAACAAGAGAATAGGAAGATACAGGAAAGGAAAATAGTAACAGTAATAAAAGACGGTCTTACTTAGAAGCATATGTTTAACATTGTTGAACTCAAACGCTTCTTTCTGTTTTCAGTGCTTAAAGCAAGCAGAGATTTTGAATGCCATTTCCCTTTAATAATGATATACTTGGTGGCTCTCCCCAGGGTCCAATTTGTGCATTCCCTCTTCCTTCCTCGCTCCCCTCACCCACAAATGCACTGACTCCAATCGGAGTTCTTGGTTTGCAAGGAATACAGGTTCTGGTCCTTAATGCAAGAAAAACATTCATAAATGCTTATGTTTAAGGCCCTACTTAATTCGCAATATTGCAGATTCTGCAATGTTAGGCTTCCACCACAGTTTTGATTTTAATTAGCTTACTTTGCACAGTGCACAATTTTGCGTACATTTTGAGGTTTGCAACACACGTTCCCCCCCATTAGTACAGTAGAACCCCATTTTTCTGAGCGGCTAGGGCTCGGTGTTAGACGGCTTTCCCTTCATCCTCTCCCCTGGTTCTTGTCACGTAGACAGAAAACAGAAGACCAGAAGTCCGAAGTGCAAACAATGCGATGTTTATTGGGGTTAGTTTCCAAGCAAGCATATTCTGAAGCCCTTCACACCAGTCAGGTTTATCTCTATATGCCGATAGTCTGTTCCCCAGTGTTCAGTTCCCAGCTCTGATGTCGCAGAGCCTGGCCTGTGTCCCTGTTCCCCGTTCCCTGTTCCTCCCCCCACCCCACCCCTTAGCAAACATGATTCCAATTACCCTTCCCCCCACTTCCTGTTTGACCCCAGTTTATGTAGTAATATTCTCAGCTATACCTTAACCAATCATTTTACTGAAATTTAACAACCAATCCTAACATATTGTAACCTAATTCTCTAACCAATTATATCTCACTACCCTAATTAACTTACACCTAGCAAAATTAATTGTACAGCAGACAGAAACAATTGGAGAACCAGACAGATTAACAATAGAAAAGTGGAGGCCATAAAGATAAAACAATACAGAAATGAGGGTTTCGCAACCACAACCATTGATAAGTGATTTCTTGCCAAACAGGATGCTATCAAACTAAGTTTTCTTTAACCATCTTAAGATCTGTTTCTTTATCTGGTGGTGATAGGCACTATCAGGACAGGATGGTCTTCCTAACAGCCCAATAGCATCTTATTTCAATGTGACTGGTTTGGAATGTGAGGATGTGATCATATGCTTCCCAGCTATGGCTGCCCCTGCTGTTTAGCCAAAGGCCTTAGCCTAAGAACCAGGCCTCGGAATATCCTAGTGAGAGAAGGCCCTTACACAGGCGGACTGTGATTTTTGATTCGTTGTTTTTATACCCCTGTAACTATCTAAGTGATAAAAATACACCTAAGTTCTTAAAGTATAAGCCTTTACAGGCAGGCCTGAATATTTATATTCTAACACTCAGGCTCTCAGCCCTATGCATTAATGACTGTAAATATAGTTGCAGCAAAATGTCTGGTTATCAAAAAAAATTTAGCAGGCATAACATAATACTTGAGTGTTTATATTGTTCCAGCTAATTTTTCTTAAACAAATAGGTCTTCTGTGGCTTTTCCAAATTACTGCAATTAATAAAGGGCCATTATTACTTGTCCACAATTTTCCATGTCCTTTCTGTAACTCAGCCACAATTAGTTGACAATCATCCCACGATTCAAGTAGGGTCTTACTTATGTTCTATCAGGAATTTTTGGCTAAATAAAAAGGTAATTTTAAAATGATGGGGTCACTATCTAACTGACTACAACCTCCTTCTTACTGATGTTAAGTCAAGAACCTTCATCTGCTTTCTGGTTAGTATTTTTTAGGGTTACCATACATCCGGATTTTCCCGGACATGTCCGGCTTTTTGTGCCTCAAATCCCCGTCCGGGAGGAAATCCCAAAAAGCCGGACATGTCCGGGAAAATAGGGAGGAAGGGGCCGGCGGTGCGCGGCTGGGGCCGGCGGGGCGGGAGACGCTGGGGCCAGAACCTCTTGGCCTGGGCCGGCCAGCCGCCAAAGGGAGCCGCTTGGCCAGGGGGGGCGGACTGGGCCGCGCCGCGCCCAGCCCCAGCCCCAGCTTACCTGCTGCCTCCCTGTTTCAGGCTTCCCGCGAACATTTGATTCGCAGGAAGCAAGGGAGGGGGCAGAGTTGGGGCAGGGAAGGGGCGGAGTTGTGGCGGGGCCAGGGCCCCGTGGAGTGTCCTCTTTTTTTTTAAATTAAATTATGGTAACTCTAGTATTTTTACAGTCTCTGTTGGAAGCTTGAGCTGAAGCTGAGCTAAGGTCTAAGCCCTTCCTTGGTCAGGCTTTTTTAGAGGGAGTTTTAGTAGCTTTGACTTTATCATGTCACTTGATCTGGTTAGACTTCCTGGATGCTATTTGTGCTAGCAGCAAAGAGTCCTGTGGCACCTTATAGTCTAACAGATGTATTGGAGCATGAGCTTTCGTGGGTGAATACCCACTTCTTCGGATGCATGTAGTGGAAATATCCAGGGGCAGGTATAAATATGCAAGCAAGAGTGAGTAAGGCTAGAGATAACGAAGTTAGTTCAATCAGGGAGGATGAGGCCCTCTTCTAGCAGTTGAGGTGTGAACACCAAGGGAGGAGAAACTGCTTTTGTAGTTGGCTAGCCATTCACAGTCTTTGTTTAATCCTGAGCTGATGGTGTCAAATTTGCAGATGAACTGAAGCTCAGCAGTTTCTCTTTGAAGTCTGGTCCTGAAGTGTTTTTGCTGCAGGATGGATACCTTTATATCTGCTATTGTGTGTCCAGGGAGGTTGAAGTGTTCTCCTACAGGTTTTTGTATATTGCCATTCCTAATATCTGATTTGTGTCCATTTATCGTTTTATGTAGGGACTGTCCAGTTTGGCTGATGTACGTAGCAGAGGGGCATTGCTGGCATATGATGGCGTTTGTGCTAGGGTTCACATACTGAGGCCAGAAGGGATTATTGTGGTAATGCATAGAATATTAGGGTTGGAAGGGACCTCAGAAGGTCATCTAGTCCAACCCCCTGCTCAAAGCAAGACCAATCCCCAGACAGATTTTTGCCCCAGATCCCTAAATGGCCCCCTCAAGGATTGAACTCACAACCCTGGGTTTAGCAGGCCAATGCTCAAACCACCGAGCTATCCCTCCCCCCATTAATTTAGTCTGACCTCCTGCATAATGCAATATATAGAATTTTACTCAATGCCTGTATCAAGCCTCATAACCCGTGGTTGAATGAGTTCTCCTCTTGACTCAGTCCTGCTCAAGACAGGCAATACTTCTGGCCCTGCCAAGACCACATTATGAATAATGGAGACTAAAAAAGAAAATTTAAACAATAAAACTCCTTGATTTCCACATTGATGCTGTGTGTCTGGAAGATCGCAGATTATTTAATGTTCTAATTTTGTGTAATTACCTTTGTTTTTGAAAGATTTACAATAAGATCCATTTTTTAAAAAGATTTACATTGCTCCTTGGTTTCTTTTTGGCTCCAAATTCAAGATGCATCCCAATTATGTAGCCCCTCTAACCTTTATCCTTCACTGAGCAAACACCAGATTTCAGTATAATAAATATGACTGTTGTCTGGCACCATTTTCCGAGTGTCTTTGATAGCTGAAGGGTTTACGGCACACTCAAATGTCTTTAATCTTTTTTTTTTCTCCTGATTTTGACTGCAAACATCACTCAGGGATACAGATGAACTGTTCACGTTTTCCTGGCTTTGATAACCTTTATTTTAAAAAAAAGTCATGTATCAAAAATATGGAGTTGCAGTGACTTCACTTTTTTCATTTTTCCCAGTACCTGCCTTGTGTTCAATTATTTTTAGTTAGTGGCATTTAAACTGGAATACCGTGACTCGTTAGTGTCTTGGTGAAATCTGCATGCTGGGTGTTCCATTGTTTCCTGGATGGACTGTGCGGTGATTATCTTAATGCCACGGGAAACCTTGTGCAGGAGGCATGTAGGCATGTGTGGCTCAGATGAAGTCTCAAGTGAGCCCTTAAAAAGTTACTGTTCTGCCTCCATGTTTTAACTCAGGGGTCAGCAACCTTTCAGAAGTGGTGTGCCGAGTCTTCATTTATTCACTCTAATTTAAGGTTTCGCGTGCCAGTAATACATTTTAACGTTTTTAGAAGGTCTCTTTCTATAAGTCTATAATATATAACTAAACTATTGTTGTATGTAAAGTAAATAAGGTTTTTAAAATGTTTAAGAAGCTTCATTTAAAATTAAATTAAAATGCAGAGCCCCCTGGACCGGTGGCCAGGACCCGGGCAGTGTGAGTGCCACTGAAAATCAGCCTTCGCCACGCGTGCCATAGGTTGCCTACCCCTGTTTTAAATATTCAGGCTTATATTAACTCATCTTAAAATGTGAGATTTGACTCTTGAAGGCAAAAATGTAAAACATTAATTACTCACTACTGTTTCCATGGAATCATTATTTTTAATCATCATAAGTTTGCAAACTTAATACTTACATCATTTCTTCACAAAATATTCAAGGGAATGCTGAAAAGTGCAATTTAGAATGTTACTCATTAGATTGTCCTTGTTAGGCATGTACCTTGCTGAATTGAGGCCTCATTTAACCTTGTGAGTCTAATAATTTCATTGGAAGACAATGGAATTATTAGACATATACCTTTGTAAATTGATGAATCAAGACCTGAGTGTCCTAGATACTTTTGATGTCTCTTTGTAATAATCTATGGAAAGTTCCTGTTTGTATTTATTTTCGGATAAAGTTTCTGTATCAACTTCAGGCCCCAGTCCTTCATTGGGATCTGCTAGTATGGGCCCCTGTAGCTTTGGGCCCATTCTTTATGAGTGCTGAGGTCTGTCTGTCTGTCTAGGCTCTTATACAGACCTCTTCACCACAGTGTCTGAACACCTCATAATCCTTCATTTTCCCCCTCACAATAGCTTTGTGAGGTAGGAAAGTACTTCCCTCATTTCAGAGGCACAGGGCAGATCATAAATAGACTGTGTGTCAGAGCTGAAAAATGAACCCAGGTCTGTCTGTCCTAGTGGATCCCAATGCAGATCTAGACCCATTGCTTTTTGCGTTCTCTAATGTGGAACTACTGACTGATTGTTCATGGCTCAGTGTGGGGAAAAGAGAACGTGATGTGAGGAGGGTGCATTGGAGCTCTAGGTCTTCCTATGTCTCAGAATCTGCAACCCTTCTGTTTGCCTCTATTGTCATTAAAGGGGACTTAGGTATGGGAGCTTTTCTTCCATGTGACATGTCAGAATGAATCCACCGACCAAAGGAGTGGTGACTGGATGTCGCATGTCCCTAGGACTGGATATGTGGCAAGCAAGGTAAAGGTCATGTTGTCACTTGCATAATGTAAATAATGTGAGTGTTTCAATAGAAACTAAAACAATTTGATTGTTGTCATAATGGAAAGATAACTATTTTTTCTTTTGTGTAATCTGTTTAATATTTGCCTACAAAGTATAGATCACATTGAAGAGAAAAAAATTACACTAAACAGTGCTGTAGTTAACAGTAATTACAGGTCTCAGTCTGTGAAATGTATAAAGAAATAGTTAAGATTCGGGAAGGAAGAGTTAAGTCATAGTGTGTGTTAGAAATGCAGCTATAATTAATAAAGAATTATTTATACATTTCCTCTACCGTTTTCAGTTAAAATTACATGTTGTGTGCACAGGTCATTAATCTTTTGAAATCAGAACGAGTCAAATACATTTCTTGTCAATGCACCTGGACGTTTCCCAAGAAACTCAGTTTCTCTTTAATTTTGTGTTAATTAGTTAAGCACATTTTTGTGGCTTTTGCTGAGACCAAACCATAAACTGTCATCTTAAAATTCTTAAACAAACCATTGCCATTTACAGAAACAGACCATTTGTTGGAGAAAAATGATTGTCTTTTCAGGAAGATTGATTATGCAAAGTGACTGAGGACTGTATTTCTCCAATGTACTTGTTAACATATTTTCTTATTGGATGTTAACACTGTGATGCTTCAGAACCTAACTACTGTAAAACAATAGGAAATGGTAGGACTTTTCCATCCAGGCTGTAGCAGGACTTGAGCAACATACTGATACAATTGCTCTTTATCCTTTGAAAACAACATTCATGCCTTGGGTGCTGAGTAGTTTAATAACTTTTATAGATTTTTCGAGGCCATTTCTGAGAAAATGGCAAAAACTGGTGGATGATGTTAGGGTTTACTTAATTTACTGCATGTTTTTTGTGGAAACTTTGGGGGGGAAATGTTGAAATGACAGATGTCAGCTGTTTACTGAACAGTTACTTTGTCACTGCTCTTCGCCTTCAAGTGAGATTTTCCACTGAAAATAAAAAGAAATTCCCAGAAAAAAAACTTTGTGATGGTAAAGTTAAAGTACATATTAGTTACCCAAGGATAGAAGTCCTTTCCAAATGTAGTTAGTAAAACAGCCATTTAAAAGTCAGGAAATTTTGAGTTAAGATGAAATTTACCAGTAACCCCAAATTATTATTATTTGTATTGGGGTAGCACCTCAGTATCCTTAGGGGGACCCCATTGTCCCAGGCATTGAGCACACAAATAACAAAAAATTGTTCCTTGCCCCAACGTGTTTGCAGTTCAAAC
>NW_020664406.1:629779-708796 GCF_002925995.2 Terrapene triunguis | reverse complement strand
GTCAGGGCAGGGCAGCAGAATCTGCAGATCTTGTAAAGATACTGATGAGAGTGGTAAAGGTGAGAGCAGCCAAGGGAAAATGGTGAAGGGACTGAAGGAATGATCGGTAGCCGTCTAAACAGTGTTCCTGGGGAGGGGGAATCCAGAGGAGAGGGTGGGTCTGGGTCCCCTTCCCTCTTCCCCAGGCCAAGAGGAGAAACGCAGGTGTCAGGAATAAAAGAAGCCAGGAACAGCAAATGCCAGAAAGAGGCCAGAAGACAGGCTTGAAGGACATTTAGATTTTGTATGTGGCCAAAAACAAAAGGGGTGTGTGTATGGGTGGGGGGTGATTACAGTGACTTTCTTTAGTTTGAATTAATGGGAACAGGCTACATAGAACTCCTCCCCCAAAGGAATAGGTTGGGAAACTCTTAATTGAATGGGAGAAACCTAAGTTTTGTTATACTTTCATACTATGGATGGGGTAAGTTAGACCTCCATACTGCAATGGATGTGTGTGGGCATACCCCGGAGTCTGCATGGAGCCACATGAAGTCAGTGGGGCCCTGTGTGGGCTGAAGGGTCTTATATGCATCACAGTGTCAGATATCAGTGCAGTATTGTGAGAGCCCTTCTCTTTGACACACTGATGCTTAGATTGCCTTGTTGACAAGGTCAAGAATGCTGGTCTGCCAGGTGTCTGCTGAGAACTGCGATTATAGCTTCTTGTATCTTTTAAGACTGGTGCTGCAGATCTTTGGGAAGTCAAGAGACTGATCTAATGTATATTATTTTGCATTAGTGATGCTGTATTTAATAGACACATTGAGTTTGTGCTAACTTTTCTTGAAAGTCATGCTAATCCAGTAACTATGGCAATTTTTCATCTTCTCCAGAAAAGTGGGAAAACTTGATCATACATATATGATAGCCCAGCGATTGTTTTGTTTCTGTTTTCTTCTCTGAAGTTCTTTGCTTTTTTTATACAATCAATAATTACTGCAAATGGACTATTACATCTATTATGCACCATTGACTCAAAAACGCAATTATACAATTTTGACACATCTTTCTGACTTCATAAAAAACTTGATCTTGTCTGCAACTTTTCATAACTGACACTAACCAAAGCTCAGCCATTGGAAAGCTGAACTTGCACCTGTCTAATGCAGATTTTTTTGTTTCTATAGCAACAAATCTAGTACTTACTGAAAGAATACTGGAGTGTGAGTGACTATGATGTTTAATTTAAAAAACAAAATAGCTTTATGCTTGAAGGCTATAAAAACAGAACTTGGAGGACACCTCCCTACCAAGAAAAAATGGAATTGGTTAAACCCAGTGTACTTCATTACTAGGAATGATGCCATATTAATGGGATGGGA
Organism: Terrapene triunguis; assembly: GCF_002925995.2. Classification (NCBI taxonomy): domain Eukaryota; kingdom Metazoa; phylum Chordata; order Testudines; family Emydidae; genus Terrapene; species Terrapene triunguis. The sequence continues at coordinate 707,432 of NW_020664406.1, read as the reverse complement.
GCTCTGTGTTTAATCTTGTTTTACTAATTAAACTGTGAAAGCCTTTTTATATGCAACAGTTTATTTCCCCTCCTCCCCCTGCCAGAGCTGGATTGTGGTTTGTTTGTTGCTAGGATAATGAAAATTTTGACTGCTTCACTACAGATACATTTTCCTTTGTATTGGCTGGCAACGTTCCTGTTCCAGCAATAACCTGCTAGCCTTGAACAATGTGATAAACATTCTGCTCAAATCCCCATCCCACATACAACTTGGCCTCTGATGAAGACAACTTATCTTCCTCCTCTCCCCTTACCCCGGCTTTCCATTATCCATCCTCTTAATCATTTAATCATCATTTTAACAACAAAATAACTGGCAGAGTTCCAAGGAAAAGCACATTGCCTTTGTCAATGCTATCATGGTGACAGACATTTTTCTAGCCTATGTATCTGTTTCCACTTGCAGATAAGGGCTGCACAGTAAGTATTTGTGGCAAGCTTGTTATGCCTCAAGATTAACCCATGGAAGTGGATGTAGACAAGCAGAAAGTGTAGGTTGCAGTGTGCCACTGTAGCTCTAGCTGGGAAAAAAATCCATCAACATTAGGATGTAGTTGTAGGATCTGAACCAGTTTTATTGCTACGTTTCTGTTGCTTTTGAAAATGTGATTCCGCTAGATCCAGCTTCATTTCTAAGTCTTAGTGGGTGACTATCCAGGACCGAGGGATTTTAAGGAGTTTTATCAACCACCCCTTTGCCATCAGGGCTGCTGAGATTACTGATGATGGCAGTGGTGATGGATTTCACTGAAGAGGGAAGAAAGGGACAGATGGGAAGCTGTCTTGCTGAAAGCTGAGTGAGATCCCCTATGGGGGGAGGGGAAAACAGCTCCGAAAAGTCCAATTTAAAATGGGATTGAGTACTAGCATGATACATTTGGAGGAAGGTGGCTTTCCATAGTGACTGGAGGGCTAGATCCTGCAAAGTGCCAAGCACTCGCAACTCCCATGAAATTCAATGGGAATTGAAGGCACTTGGCACCTCTGGGCTTTTTTCAGCATCTTGCAGGATTGGCCCCTAAATCTTTGGGACACATGTAAGCTTTTACTTGCCATAAGTCTTCAGTAAAATATTTTCTTGAGCCCGAGACTGAGTGAAATCCTTACTAAAAGGACTATTGTATCCACTTCGTAAATCAAATAGAAAAAATTGTGATTGATGGGAGTACATTGGCTCCAGTGCCTTAATAAACGATTAATGAGCTCCTCTGTCATTATGGATAACAAAAAAAATTTTCCTTGCATTGACCTTCAAATTTTGCATGTGCCTTTTTGTTTCAGGAATAGAACTCTGTCCTCCTGGGCACCGGTTCATGGTCACCATGGTGGCAAGCTTCATTGCAATGGCAGGACAGTTCCTCATGCCAGGTCTGGCTGCCCTCTGCAGGGACTGGCAAGTTCTCCAGGCGGTCATCATCTGCCCTTTCCTGCTGATGCTGCTTTACTGGGTGTAAGTATTTCTGCCTTGTTTCTTCTTTGTAAAGATGCTTGCTACTAAGGCTGGGTTTGGGAGGTGTTTTGATATCTGGGAAGGCCCCCATTTTATTATAGCCTGTATCAAGCTTTTCTTTTTCACAGTTATAAAATGTCTCCTTCTGCAAATAGGTAAATCTGAAACTAAGCTTCAGAGGAAAAAACTTACTCTCTAAGGTAGCTTCCTCTACTTGCTTTCCCAGTAGTAGGTGGGAGGGAGAGGAGCATTCTGCTTTGGTGAGTTGCCATATGTGCTTCATACTACTTTGGGGAGGGGACATGTTGCAATCACCAGGTATAAAAAGTGAGGGGAAAAATAAGTTCTCACCAGCAGGGTGTTGACAGTTGTGCCGCAGCCTTAGTCCTTGGAGATCTGTGTTTGTGTTTCTAAAATCAAGTTTTCCACTCAAACCCAGAGTATGGTACTTGCCTGTCCCTTCTGTCTCTTTGGGCTGGACTAGGCTAGGATTTAAAGCAATGATGTTAGCATGTATTGGCCAACATGTGCAAACTAGCCCATTTTAAATCTAGTGTAGACAAGGTACATTGCCCTTAACATGTGATAAGCTCATGCTCCCTGAGGGGGTCTCTACACAGCAGCTGGGAGGGTATTTCTCCTCTTGGGGAGACAGATGTGTAGCACACTAAAATTAACAGTGTGGCCGTGATGGCATACGCAGTGGCTCAGGGAAGCCATCTGAGTCCAGACCCAGGGGGTCAGGCAGGATTATACTTGGGTGGCTAGCCTGAGCCACTGCCCATGTCATAGCAGCCACGCTGTTATTTTTAGCATGCTTGCTTGAGCAAAACCAGTGTGTGTCCATCTACCCATGCTGGGAAGTATCCTAAGGTTCCCGGGAGGCTTCTCACTCAATCAGCTTGTATGTGTTAAAATGTACACTGCCTTATCTGTGCTGTGCAATGTAGTTGTAGCTGTGTTAGTCCCAGGATGTTAGAGAGACAATGTGGGTTGACCAACTTCTGTTGGCTAGAGAGACAAGCTTTTGAGCTGACAGAGAGCTCGTCTTCAGGTCTGGGAAAGGTACTCAGCGTGTCCCAGCTAAATACAAAGTGGATCAGATTGCATTCAAGGTTGAAGTGGCCCGTTAACACCTCTGTAGTCATAGGACAAAAGGGGAGGGGGGTTAATGGATTACAGATCCTTGCATCCGAAGAAGTGGGTTGTAGCCCACGAAAGCTTATGCTCTAATAAATTTGTTAGTCTCTAAGGTGCCACAAGTACTCCTGTTCTTTTTGCAGATCCTTGGAGTAAACTATAAATCTAGTGTCTCAGTTCTGTCCATGATTTTTGGTGTCTAGCAGAGATATGCATTTAAGCGCCAGGCTTATCTTTTTTGAAAATGTTGTGCAGGTTTCCTTTGAGGATGAGAACCGATAGGCCAGCTATGGAGTGATGGTTTTGTGAAGAGTGCTCACCCACAGGCAATAGGATGTTTTTGTCTTTTATCATTTTCCTGTGTGAGTTCATTCAAGAGTTCATTATTGTCTGGTTTCACGTACACCTCTACCCCGATATAACGCTGTCCTCAGGAGCCAAAAAATCTTACCGTGTTACAGGTGAAACCGCGTTATATCGAACTTGCTTTGATCCACTGGAGTGCACAGCCCTGCCCCCCTGGAGCGCTGCTTTACCGCGTTATATCCGAATTCGTGTTATATTGGGTTGCGTTATATCGGGATAGAGGTGTAGTTGTTATTGGGGCATTTAGTGCACTGAATGAGGTACACATGTTGTGATGGGCATGTGTAGAATCCATGGATCTTGAAAGCTGTGTTGTGGGGAGTGTTGATCACCGTAGCAGCGGAGATATGTCTGCAGGTTTTGCATCTGTTGTTTTGGGAGGATCTGGTGCTGCTTTGAGTTGGTGTGTCCTGGTCTGTGCATTTTAGCAGGTGTACCTTATCACATGTTAGTTTTACCTAATCTGTTGTTTTATTTTACTCCCTACCCTTCATCAGTTGTATTGGCTGAATGTTTACTGTTGTTCAGTCATTCTACACCTGAATACATTTTAGCATAACAATTCAGGTTTTAAACAGTATATATTGCTAGTGTACAATACCAATACTATCCTTTACAAATATTTTATTTGATAGTGTTTTACTATCCTTTAGGAAGACATATGATTAACTAGCATAATAACGCACCAAACACACCAACAAAACAAACGTCTGTGTAAAGAGACTTTTTTCATATTATAAACACTGCCATATCAGGATTTGATTCAGCTACCAGTAAACTCAATGCAAAGGCCCCTGCTGACATTAATGGGAGTAGGAAATATTAACGTTTTATCCCAAACTAAACAAAGGCCTTTGTTTTGCTACTGGCCAAATTCTGCCCTTGGATATGCACCTGTAATCCCATTGAAAACAGGAGGGGAAGGATGGAAGGAAGGTAGGATTAGGACCTGCTTATAGGGTTTGATAATGGTAGCAATAACCAAAGTATCAAAACTTGCAGAGTCTGATTTTTCTTGAACAAGCAGAAAGGGACTGAAAACATTTGTTTAGTTATACTGGGTGTACAGTACACGTATGCTGCGTGCATACCTCTCACCTGTCACATCTTTTTAAATGGGATGCCCCTTTTATGAAGCAGGGTCGGTTTTGTCATTTTTATAGTCCCTTCCCTTCAACTAGGGTGGAGGAGAGTAGTTAATTTGGCACGTACTGTATGCATAGTTTGGGGGGGGGGAATGAACTTGCATTTAATTGTAACAAAATAAAATATGAAAACTGCCCTTCCTTGTCACTTGTTAATTACCCACACAAAGTAATCAGTTAAACACTAGAAAGGTTCTGTGACCTACCATATTGTCTCCTCCCTCGTCTTCCCCCCGATCTGTGATCCCTGATCCCTTTCCTACTGTGAGAGTGCTGTTCACTTTCCTCCTACATCTCTGGGTCTAATCTTCTTCCAGCTCTGTGCTTGCTCTGCTCCCCCCTTGCCCTGTATTATAGATACCATGCTGTCATGGGCTGTGTAATACCTAAACAGATAGAGCTTGGAGCAAGACCCTGATTGAGAGGGAGTGGAGCGGCTCTATACAAAAGTGCAGGGGGGCAAGGCCTGTAATAGTCAATGACAGAGCTGTGGAATCTGCATAGTCCTAGACATCTGGAAGACCATAGAAGTTTCTGCGTAAGCCAGGTCTGAGAAATGTGCTTAAAGACATGTACATGAAAGAAGTCAGGGTCCTAACTATGCACTTAGGCACAGATTTCAGATCACCAGGATACAGAAGGCTTTCTGTTTCCTCTTTTTGGTATTAGATGCTTCCTGGATCTGGCTCTCCTGAAGGTCAGCAAGTGTATTAATAATTAAAACAAAGAAACCCGACATACTAACTAAAAGTTAAGGGCATGAAAAGGGCTAGCTGTGTTGGGTATAGGTGCACAAGTGCCATAAGCTGAGATTTATCCGTTCCCCGTACTCCTCAAATACAGCAGCTTGGATTTTAACTGGTGTCGTTGCCCTGATGGAACCCCTTAGTGCAAACAAGTTTACTCTAGTGCAGTCCACTGGTACAGTTTACTCTGTTTGCAGGCTGGGGTCACACTTACTCCCAAGTATGCCTTGAAATCTTTGGCACTGGCTGCAACAGTATTTGTGTGCCAGTGACACCCAGTGCAAAAATTCTAAAAGGCATCTTCTCCCTTTCCCCATCTTCACTTCTCTCCTTCCTCCTCTCTGCATTCTCTCCTTTTTATTGCCTCTCTCCTGTCCTCCTTTCTGTGTTTTTTCCCTTCCCCCGCTCCCTTTTTTTAAAACTCCTTTAGACTTTTTCTGTAGTTTGAATTTTTCTGTTAATGATTTTTATTTTGTTGTTTCAATGCTCCTCTTGCTCCTCCCCTCTCTCCCAGTGGTCTCTCTATGGACAGCAGCAAGAACTTCTACACACTGAAACCAGAAACTGACAGTAATACTAGTTTTTTCCCTCTTCAGTTTTTTCCATGGGTAAAGGGCTTGTTTTACCTTTACTCTAGAAGGAAATGAAGTCTACCAATCAGCTGACTGCAGCCAGCTCAGCTTTAGGCACTGGGAAACTGACCAACTCTAATCAATTACCCTTAGCAGAAAACTTTTTAAGCTCTTTACAGAGAGTACTCCCAAGGGAAAGATGGGATGGGTGAGGCAAAAAAAGGGAACCTTGCCAAAGCTAACAACTGGTTTTTCCCCATCTGACTAGAGGAGAAGATGGGGGAGGGTGACCACCCATCCCAAATTAGGCGGGACAGTCCCAAAATGCAGAGTTCAAGTCCCGATTCTGGGCTGAGTGACTCCGGAACAGCGTTTGTCCCGGATTCCTTGCAGCACCAGCCTCTTCCTGGGTGGGGCTGAGGTGGGCCTTAGTCCCACTTGGCTATTAGGCCTCACCCCCTGGCACTGTGGGCAGATGCAACAGGGACTGGGTGTTGCAGGGTATGCTGGGAGTTGTAGTTTGCACGCCGCTGTGTTCCACTGGGGCCCTGGGACCTGCGCTGGTAGCTGCACTACTAGTCCCAGAATGCCCTGCACCATGTTGCCAGCCGCCCTAGCTGAAGTGGGCAGAGACACCAAAAAGAAATCCCAAGCAAGGAAATGGTCTGGTGCAGGGAGAAGATTCCCGGCACTAATCCCGCTGCACCCTCCCTCCCACTTGGGGCATGGGGTGGGAGCTCCTGGCTCCCCCCACCCCCGAGTCTCCCCCATTCTCCTGGGGTGGTAGGGTGCTGGCGGCAGCTGCAATCCTGTGACTCCCGGGTGGTGTGCAGCCCCCCAGCGACCGTGATGCCCGGAGGCTCCTGGGCACTGTCTCAACCCTGCAACTTAAGGGTGGGGGGTGGTTGTCTGTGGTCCCTGGGAGCAGGTAGGGCGGTGACAGCGGGGCTTGTCAGTGCTGGCTGCTGTGCCCCCTGCCAGTGGGAATGCCCAGAAACTGCCCCCCTGCAATCTGGGGAGGGGGCGCAGCGCAGTTTGGGGGGAAAGGAGCAATTGGAGGGCAAGTCCCGGTGCGATGGGGGAGCTGGCTGGGGGAGGGAGGTGACAGCCCTGGGGTAAAAGCAGGGCCGGTTCCAGGCACCAGCTTAACAAGCAGGTGCTTGGGGTGGCCAAGGGAGAGGGGCGGCATCTGCGGCAATTCGGGGGCGGCAGGTCCCTCACTCCCTCTAGGAGCGAAGGACCTGCCGCTGAACTGCCGCCGCCGATCGCGGCTTTTTTTTTTTTTTTTTTGCTTGGGGCAGCAGAAATGCTGGAGCCGGCCCTGGGTAAAAGTGTGGGGGGGCCAGTAGCAGGGAGATTGAGGAGAGCCTTTCTTTAGGGATTAGTTGTGTGGGGTGGGAAAGGTAGGAGGATGAGGGTGGGGTAGGAGCTTGAGGCTGGATTGTTAAAGTCTGTCTCTCTCTCTGTGGCCCTTTCTCCCTGCAAAAGATGGGCACCAGCAATTTTCCTCCCCACGCTCCGCCCCAAAGTTTTGTAAACATTGTACCAAAGTAGAAAATGCAGGTTTCAAAAAATGTATTTACGAAACATAACTTTGGGTGGAGGAGGTGGTGGTGGGGAGATGCAGGTGTGACACCACTGACTGCTACATCCGGGCTTAATATGGCTCATAAGTGTGCTAATTAAGCACTTGTGTTCAGGGCCCCAAGGAGGCCCTGAGTGCTTAAACAAAAAAGACAAAACTAACAAACAACCCCCATCCATACAAACCAAATTCAATGGTATTCTGGGTAGATTGATGTTAGCCCAGTTCGTTCTCTATGGGCTGAGTGGAGGTCTCAATCAAGTCTGGCTTCAAATATCTTCCTTTGTTTTTGAATAAATGTTTTCATCCCCATCCCGGCAATACCACATTTACTATGGCATCAGTGGCACTGTCACGCCGGGCCTACACTTGGAAGGGGTCCATCACAACCACATGGGGGCCCACAAATATATTTGGCGCCCGGCCCACAAAAGGTTGATCCGGCAATTGAAAGAAAATGGAAACATTTCCTATTTTGTTTGTGTTGTGAAAAGATGTTGGCAGAGCAGCTGCTTATAAACATTCCTTTATTATCCTAATTTAAGCCAATGCAAGGAGATACAATTGTAGTGAACTAGAGACGTGAAATCAGGCTTGGGGGCTAACTTCTCTGTTTTGTTTGCTTGCTTTTTTTCATTTGTTTGCCTTTTTTGCTTTCAAGTTTCCCATCATGCTGCCTAAAGTTTGGAAGTCAGAGCTGCAAAAATCCCACCTCTGTGTGTGTGTGTGTGTGTGTGTGTGTGTGTGTGTGTGTGTGTGTATGTACACGCCACAAGTCTGACTAGTCCCTATGTGAGTTCACACAACCAAAATCGAAACAGGTAAAAGAAAAGTAAAATGCATTAAATATTTAAAAGAGAATTTTAACTTAATATGTTGTTTAATCGCCTGGAGTTGAGACAGAGCAATTAGGGAAGTTTATTTGAGGACCTCAAGATGCATTTAATCCCTGATTTTTATGTCAGAATTTTTGGTGTCTTCCATTTCCTGCTGTTGCTCATCAGACTGAGCAATTAGAGCAACTGGAAGTCTTTCGCCTTTGGGCTTGAGCATGTCCAGTGCTGGAATCGTACAGAAGCTATAGGGGAATGAGACTTTTTTTTCCCCCATTTGTTCCTGAATGACCAAAACAAAGATCTTGGCGGACTGGAAATCCTTTACCCTCTCCTCTCCACTCTTCTTTTTCCAGTTTATGTCCCTGACAGGCTGCACAGGTTGGAAGCTGTAGCCTGTCCAGTCTTTGAAATATTTTTTTCTGAATCATCTTACTCCAAAAGGAAGTGTTCAGTTAAGGTTAGATGTGTTAGACCCCAATCCTGCAATTGTTAGTGCACAGGCAGACTGTTCACACGGAGGCTCCATGCAGCAGTTCGCCTACATGCTATTACTTATTGGGTTGGAACCTCATATAGGAAAATATCACCTGTGTACAGTAGGTGAGAAGATACTTACACAGATATTGAGGAAGTGAGTGTCTCTGAAGAGGGGGGTGTGTGTGTGTGTGTGTGTGTCTGTGTGTGATTTTAAAACCTCAGCCCTGAAGATTTTCCTGTGCTTGCCAAATATAGATGCCAGCTGTCTCACTATGGCTACGACTGCCTCAGGGCTTATTCATCTTTCAGTGCCCAGGCCTATTTTGCTGTGGCAGCTGCTGAGAAACACTGCCTGCCCTCTGACAACAGGGGCTGTTCTGCCCAGAAGGCTGTAGGCCAGCTGGTGAGTGCTCCCTGCTCTTCTTGCCTCCACCCCTCTTTGGTTTAAGCAGAATGGAGCACAGTGTGGTTTGGCTCCAGGAGAAGGATGGTGACCAGCTGCTCAGTAAAATGGTGGCAACAGCCCCTAGCCCAGCTCTGCAGGGTGTTGCATGACTGTATGCCCAAATACGGTGATTTGGCTGGGCAGCCAGCTAGCCACTTTCTAGTACAGTCACCCCATTTTCATACATAATTGCCTGCACTGTGTACACAAAATGGGTATCGCTTTTTAAACCGTCTGACCTTGACCGTTATTTTTAGGTTTTTCCCCTCTGTCCTAACTATTCTCTCCCCAATTGCCACTATACTCTTCCTTTCTACCTTCTTTCATCCTCTCCCTCCCTTCTGTTTCTAACTCCCTCTTTACTAACATCTTGTTTATTCACCACCCCAATGATCTCCTTAACACTGGGGCTCTCCCCTTCCACATGTGCGTGAGGGCTACGTTGTGGAGGGTGAGCAGGAGCCAGAGTGAATCTGAAACTTTCACCCCTCCTTTTCTTGAAGTCAGTGGAACTACTCACATATGTAAAGTTAAACTAAGTGTTTGCAGGATCAGACCCCACATGTGGGTGAGTTGACACTCAGCCTTCCTTTTCAGTTACATTATTCAGAAAACATACATGATTGATGGGTAGGGTGAGTGGGAATAGTTTACTTGTCTGTCCTTTGGACTGTGAGCCGCACAAGGCAAGGAAACTGCCCTCTTCTCTGATGGAGCGCTCCTAAACCGTTGTAGCCACTATTAGAAAGAATTATTGAAAATAAATAATAATCCATGATGCAGCATGGAAAGATTGGGACAAAAAACAATGCTAGGATACTTGTAAGGAATTTCTACCATGGAAACCATCTTCAGAACCATTAACACAATCCTTTTCCAGCAGTTGCTGTACAAATAGCACTTTGCTATCAAAGGTTTCTGGTGACTTTTGTTCAGTTACTAAGCAGACTGTTCCAAAGGACCATTAGAGTAGCTTTTGCTGCCAGCTATCAAGGGCAAAATATTGGATGGTGTGTTGCATTCAGTGACTTTTTATTTTTTTTTTTTGAGTCGATTGGCAAAATGTGCCATTTCCACAACAATATGTTCTGCTAGAAAATTTGCTGAGGCAGACACATGATATCAATGCAGTATAATGAGCTGTCAAGGGGAACGGCTCTCCTATTTGCAATACTTACTTACTGTTCTTTGACACATTGGATTGCAGGTCAGTTTTCCTTTTCATTCTCCTTATTTTAATGCATAAAATCAATATGCCTTTTTCTTCATCTAGGATTGCATTCAAGCCAAGGGTGATGTCTTGACTGTATTAACCTGAAGAGATGGCTGTTCAATGGTTCAGCTGCCTTTACTCCATTCCTTTGTCACCCTGCCCCCTCACATACATGAGACTGCATTGGTGACAAAGGTCACTGCACTGTGGTGGAATTTCTGATTAGTATAACTTTATTTTATAATGCATCTGTTACACAAACTGTGTCATCAGATGCCCTAGAGGATTAAATATACCTACTGAGTCAAAGGGAAAGAGAAATTGAGGCCTACACAAGGGAGAAGACCGCAAATCTTGTGGACCTATTTCAACTGTGTGTTTTGTAAAGTTCCACACATGCCTGTTTGGCTCAGTATGAAAATAAATGGATTTGAAAATATAGAGGTTAATCAATTAAGACAGAGATTTAGGGTGAACGTCTACATTTAATGGAAATAAATGAGAACTCTATGAAAAATATATATTTAAGGAGAACCACCCCAAAATGTTGTGTTAATGGTACAAAATTGTGTTTTGTATCGCAGCATATGAGCCCTTTCGTGATTATTGCTTAAACACATGTATCTGATCAAATGCTTCTTAGTTGCTCCTTATTGGATATAGGTCGTGGGGCAGCAGGTCGGATCAGGGACATAGCTGACAGCAAGGGTTTTTTGTTGTTGTTGTTTTTTAATGACATGCACACCAGCTGCCTCTTAGTTCCTGATTTATCAGAGCTTTCATATGTGAACTAGTAATTTCTGACGACATCTACTACTAATCAGTGTTAAGCCTGCATCTCTTAAACAGCCTACCCTTCATCAGACAATCTGTTAGCTCTCCAAACTCGCACAAGTCTTACTTTTAGACTTGGTTAGATATTATTAGATTTTTAAGGCCAGGCAGTACCCATAGATAATCTGCTCTGACCTCCTTTATAGTACATGCTGCTGTATGCAGGTAAAACTGATATTTTTCATATATTCTGTTCTTTCTTGAGGTACAATGTTAATCAGATTTCTATGAACTCAGATCCACATTGCTCCTTTGAAGTTCATATCAAAGGTGGATGTTTTCCCATGTTGCTCATCCACCACCCTCAGGAATAATGGCGTATTAAGCGTATATGGTGTGTCCTCTGACACTCTCGCTATTAAATCAGAAGTAAGTGTTTGAAGTTCCCCTACATGGTTCAGCACTGTTTCCTGTGAGGTTTATATTCAAAGTGGCATTCCATTTTACTTGACTTAATTCCATATTTGATATTATTGTACAGAGGAGTATCCCATATGGGGTATTTTTATGCAGCATATCACACAAATAAAGCAATATTATTTTCACTATAGGGGGCTTTCGTCTTAACAAAATTGAACATAGTGTTAAGCTACTTATTACATATTTATCCATACTAGGAATATACATATCACTGCTCTGTCAAAATACCTTAAAATCTGTTTATGAAGCTGGACATTTTTGACTTCTAGGGGAAAAAATAGTGTTTGCAGATAATTTTAAACAATCTGCCTTAAAACAAAATCAACATTGTGTTGTAATCATAAACCAGTTCAATAGGGTATTTTCCCCCTCCAGCTTCAAAAAACTTGCAGTCACTTCCTTAACTAGAGCGCTGGGTGAGAATTGCCATTTGGAAACTGTCCCACTCTTTTACTCGGTTGGCAGCTGGTGGCTTTTGCTGACCATGCTTCCTAGGGCTTTCCTACATGGCCAGTTAGTGTGCGGTAGGCAAGCCAGGGTGTGAATCTACAGCGCGCCAGCTTGCAGCTCTCTAACTCAGCATGTGGATACTTCAACAGCCATGCTCCAGGACTTTCACTGCGCTGTATCAGTCTCCACACCGAGTTAGCACATGCGAAACTGGAGCACTGTAGATTCACACCCTGACTTGCCACACACTAACTCACCATGTAGACAAGTCTCCCCAACTCTTTCATACGTTGTACTAATGCGCACAACCCTGTTACCCTGCCTTATTTTGTTTTATACGACCCCAAAAGACGTGATGCAACAGGAATTGGTCTCTATGTGCATCTGTATAAAAGAAAACCTGGTGGGAGGGTGAGATATTAAATACCCCTGGATAGTTTATATAGTGGGAATCTTACCCTTTGTTTTTGCACTGTTTACAAAAAGCATCCTTTTCTCAAATGTTCAGGCAATTCGTACTTTACCATTTCCATGTTATTACTTTATTCTCAAATAGTGTAAGTCGACAAATGCAGTTGCCTCTCATTGATAGATCCTTGGAAGCATCCACTAACACATTTTGTATCTCTTGAAGTATTTTCCCGGAGTCCCTTCGGTGGCTGATGGCTACACAACAATTTGAGGCAGCCAAGAAACTTATTCTTCACTTCACTAACAAGAACGAGATGAACGTTGAAAGTGATATCAAAGGAGTGATGCCCGGTGAGTAGGTTTGCCCAAGAAGTCAGGCAGTGGAAGTCCAGACATACAAATTGCTTTGTTTTTTGCAAGTATTCATGTGGCATAACTGCCCCAGATTAAATAATCAAGCCACCGTCTGTAAAATTACCCTATTTATTCATTCATTTACTTTACAATTGTTGAAATACAGTCCTGAACTCAGTAGCTGTGTTTAAATTACTCGGCTTATTGGATAGTCCTAGCAGTTATATTATTTCTTATTTTTCAGTGCAATATGTTTTTAGAGATGTCTCTCAATACATTTCACCATGGCTAGAGAGACCACCATTAGCCTTTTTCTATTAGCCTTTGTCTATAAATGAGATTATGCTCTTCAGAACACATTAATTTATTCATATCGAAAAGTGGCAGCAGCCAAGCAACAAATTCTAAGTAATATCCATTAAGCAGATCTAAAAATAGTCCCAATTTCTTTCCATTTCTTAAAATCTTACTTTGCTCGTCATTTCACTTTCCTTTTTAAGTCACTTTGAATTTTGAAGACAGTTTCCGGGTGATGGTCAAGGTAGCTTTTGTTGGAAATTTAAACCTGGTTGGCTGGTTGCTTGAAGCTTTTAAGAAAAGCGGACTATTATTGTCGCTAAGATTGTCATTGACATGGTGATGTTATTGTCCTTCAGAGTGTTTCAGAAAGCGAAGGGCTTTATATGGCTCTGTCTGTGTACAATTATAACAAAGAAGAAAATTTTTCTGAAGCGCCTCCATCTCTGTTGTTGCACCTGTCAAATTCTTGTCAAGCTCCCCTTTACTCTTCAAAGCACTGGCAGTGCCCAGAAATACCCTTAGAATGTCCCTTAGAATCAGTATCTGAACAGTCACCCAGAAGCCAGCTAGTACATTTTTTCAGTGTACTTTTATGGCTTAACTGTTCTTCAGTTAAGTCTGCTCTCACTGCCCATCACTATGAATTAGTGCATTTCACCCCAGTACAGAAAACTCATTCAATATCTCATGAGCAACTGAAATCCCAATTAAACCCTTAACATGGGAATAGATTAATCCATAGGTTCTTGCGATGGCCTTCTCTGCACTCAGGTGAATTTTACCCACAGAGTGAAAAATGTCGCTATTGCACCAGAAGCTAATAGACTAAATGATACTCTTATCCTCAATATTTGTACATTAAAAATTGAAATCCTAGCCAGATGTTTGCTTCGTCTTGGTATTTATACCAAGTGGTCTGTTATGTGCTGAGTATGGCCCAATCTACTCTGTTGTGATGCTTATTAGATTATAATATTGTTTTATGTATATATTGTGGTAAACTGTCAATATATATTCAATCTTAGATTACAGTATGTGTATGTAAATTATATGAAATATTAAAACTACATTAAAAAATGTTATTTAGGACTTAGGTTTTAAAATCAAGTATTAGAAAGTTAGGAAATACATTTGGCAACCTGAATTCTCCCTCATGGGCATCCAACCTGTTGAGTGAATGGGACAGGATAAAGTCTGTGATTCACAACTTAGCTCCTCTGGCACAATGGAACTTTCTATAATAAGGCTAAAGCTCTCCTGTGCAGGAGACAGAACTTTCTTGGGGGCTGGTCCAAAACTGTGGAATCAAGTCCCCCAGGAATTAAGGACCATCACAAATCTCATCACCAAATGCAAGGTGCATTTTTTTTACCTTGCCTTCGCTAACATAAACATATAGAAGTGAGTGTGTGTATATATTATTGAAAACAAAACAAAAAAACACACAACTTCCAAAACAAAATACATGATAGATCAGGGGTCAGCAACCTTTTAGAAGTGGTGTGCCGAGTCTTCATTTATTCACTCTAATTTAAGGTTTCGCGTGCCAGTAATACAATTTAATGTTTTTAGAAGATCTCTTTCTATAAGTCTATAATATAGAACTAAACTATTGTTGTATGTAAAGTAAATAAGGTTTTTAAAATGTTTAAGAAGCTTCATTTAAAATTCAATTAAAATGCAGAACCTCTGGACAGGTGGCCAGGACCCGGGCAGTGTGAGTGCCACTGAAAATCAGCTCGCGTGCCACCTTCGGTACGCGTGCCATAGGTTGCCTACCCCTGTGATAGATCTTCCTCGTCTTGCTTAATGCACTGCTGGAAGGTGCTCAGATACTATACTGAAGTGGGTAGCCTGAGAACCTATATAGAATAGAATATCATGTCCTATGGAAAATATAATATGTGATCATGTAATTTAAAAACTGTATCATAATGCATACACACAAGGGGGGTCAAATTAAAGGCACACGGGCAACTTTAAAATCAGCATATCCAAACTTTATACTACAGATGCTCCTTGGGTTACACAAACCCGACTTGCGCAAATCCGGACTTATGGAAAAAGTTCCGTACGTTTTTTTTTTTTTTTTTTGGCGTAATTGTCGGGTATATGTTCCCGACTTATGCAAAATTCGTCTTACACAAGGCGTTCCGGAACGGAACGCTTACGTAAGTCGGGGAGCGTCTATATTTGAATTTGCAACCTAAATAACCATTTTTTAACTGTGGTGGAAGGGCTGATTTGTGTGTTTAATTTTTGTATGTTTACAATTTGTATTCAGTTTAGAGAGCTGCATTGACTTGAAATCCTTTATTCATCTTATATTGTGTGATATGGCATAGGGCTAAGGCATTATATTAATTAAAAACACGGTTATTTTTAATATAATTTCCTGGTGGATTTTTTAAAAGGAAAAAGGTTAAAACAAATTCTGTCACATACAACTTGTGACAGACCCAGACCAGTGGGGTACAGGAGTCTGGTAGAGGGCAAATATACTGGTCACTGGATGAGTAGTTTTCTGTTCCCTGAGTGACCAGAGCAGGGGCTGCACTAGAGTAATCAGGAACCTGCTAGAACCAGTTAAGGCAGGCAGGCTAATTAGGACACCTGGAGCCAATTAAGAAGAAGCTGCTAGAATCAATTAAGGCAGGCTAATCAGGGCACCTGGGTTTTAAAAGGAGCTCACTTCAGTTTGTGGTGCGAGTGTAAGGAGCTGGGAGCAAGAGGCGCAAGGAGCTGAGAGTGAGAGGGTGTGCTGCTGGAGGACTGAGGAGCACAAGCGTTATCAGACACCAGGAGGAAGGTCCTGTGGTGAGAATAAGGAAGGTGTTTGGAGGAGGCCATGGGGAAGTAGCCCAGGGAGTTGTAGCTGTCATGCAGCTGTTACAGGAGGCACTATAGACAGCTGCAGTCCATAGGGACCTGGGCTGGAACCCCACATTTCACTGACCTGCAACTGAGTTGGTATAATTGTGGTTTTATAGATCTGCAGCTTTGTAGTAACCTAGATGTCCCAATGTCTCCACAGAGGCCGCTGAAAGAGCTGGAACGTGGCAGTTGCTGCTACTATAGGAGTATTAGCATTTTTCCAACATCCTCCAGCACTGTCTGTGATGCTTCCCAAGTATTTGAAAGTTGCTGCTTGCTTGATATCAATCCTGACGTGTTAATGCTGAGCTGGCTGTAATGGAGGCTGCTTGTTGATAATGGGCAGGGACTTAGTTTTTTCTGGATTAATAACCAGCGCAATGTGTGTTGCTTCTTGCCAGAAGAGAGTGGCTCTTAGCTGCAGCGATTCACCAAACTGAGCCAGGCAGATGTCATTAGTGTAATTCGCTGTCTCAAAACAAACTGACGTTCAGCTCGACACCACCGAGAGTGCCTCATCAACCTTATCCATCAGCCAGTCAGTGGCAATGTTGAGCAATGATGGTGACAAGATGAAGCCTTGCCAAACTTCTGTGGGAAATACGGACCCATGCCGTGTATCTGCCACTGATGCAAACACAGCTTTCTGTTCCATTCTAGGGCTCCTCTGTCAATGACAGTATCTTCCCAGGAATGCTGTATCACCTCATGACATCCCACAAACTTGCTCGATGCACTGACTGAGACCTGACAGAAATCTATAAAAAGTGCTGCGCATGGCTTACTAAATTCAGCCATCTTCTCAAAAAGCTGTCTCCAGGTAAAGATCTGGCTGAAAGTGGAGGGACCAGGTCTGAAACTGCACTGAGTATCCCAGCCTTTGCCTCACAGTTCATCGCTGATTCGAGAGACAAACTCAGAAAGAAAGACATTCCCTGGGACCAACAACAGTGTAATACTTCTAGCTGCTACAATTGGCCGTATCCCCATGTTTGGCCAGAGGCAGAATAACACCCTTCTTCTAGTCATTGAGGATGATGTTAGCGTGTTAGATGGTCTGGAAGAATATGAAGCTGTGGCACAATACTCTCCTCTGTTACCCTACAGGGTCGGTGCGTTCACATAGTGAGGGTGTTTCTACTGAAGCTGACTGACCACCCTGTGACAATCCGCTCAAGTGTCCTTGAAGCTGAAAAGGTCAAGGGTTTGTGTCTGCCACTGGGGCAAAAATGACCAATGAAAACCTGGTCATCAGTGCAAAAGGGCCATCCTGGTATCTTGCATGTTGGCAGCAAATGAGGAAAGCTGATGCTTCTGCTTTGTTTTAAGTGTCGAGTGAAGGATGGGCGATAAGCTTGTACTTGTACACAACAGATGTCGGGGGCAGCGTCTCAATATTGGTGCAGAAATTCCATATTTTCATTTTTCCTATTGTTGAGCTGTCCGCCAGTCTATTTTAACTGCCTTATGTCTTCCAGCGGAAAAGACAGTGTATAGCTTTGCTTTAGCTAGGATCCCATTGTCCCTCAATATTCTGACTCACTATATTATCACACATAGCCCTGTGTGACAGAATTACACAATACATCTAAATGATAGACTGCTTCCGTAGGTCCCTAGCAATGAAAATGTGAAGCAATCTGCAGCTGGAAAACCCACTGTAATTCTGCTTGTATGTTTCCATCAAATTAATATGTGCAACACAACAGATCATTACAGCAACTACTTTAGTCACAGAAATGCCCTGAGGAAGTTCGTGAATGCTGATTCTTTATTATGGAGCTTGTAAGTGGGTGAACTCGTTTTCAGCTGGAGGGGGAAACTCCTTGGACTTGAATTTCAGTCCAAACAGTGAACAGATTCTGAGCCCTTTGTAAATTTCATGTTGTTCACACTACTTGGTACAAGTCCTCATCTGTCCACTTGCTGATGACACTGCGACTCAAACTGCCTCAGTGTGCGCCTGAACCAAAGCCTATTGAAGTCAATGGGAAGATGGACCACATGATGAAAAAAAGTAAGGGGCAGAAGAATTAGAACCCCCTGGAAATTCACACAATAGAGCTCCTCGGGTGAATTAACCTCTTAAAGGGTCTCTCTGAAGGAATCAATGGAATGATTTGACAGCAGTCCCATCCACACCTGTAAAGGTACGGAGTCAGGGCAGCAAAACCTCATATAAGGTACATCTGCCCCAGAGCTGGAGGCATAATTTCCAGCTTGGGTAAACATATGCATTCTTTGATCACGCTATGTAGCCACGGCAGCACGAGGGGCTAGCCACCCAACTATGAAACTAGGGTTTCAGATGGGCTCATATTCGAGTTGGCTATCCCATTCCGCCACTCACAGTTGTGGTTATGCTTCTATTTTTATCATGCTAGCTCAATCAGAGCTAGCGTGGGTATATGTACCCAAGCTGGAAATTATACCTCCAGCTCCAGTGTAGACTTAGCCATAATCAACAGTGTCAAAAGCAGCTGAAAAGTCTAGGTACATTGGCAAAGACATCTGATCCTAAGTTATCAGTAGGAGGACAACCTTAACTAACAAGACCAGCACAGTCTCACGGCCATAACTGCACCAAAAAACAAACTAATGAGAAAAAACAAGCTTATCTGATGACTCTAGATGACTGCAAATTTGCATTGCTCCAACCTTCTCAGTAGCCTTGCACAGAGAGGTAATGTGGTGTTCGTTATAAGCTATACTTTTCTAAGAGACAGAATAAAGGAGAGAACTCCTCCTCTTCTGGTATTTTTAGTTTTCATTGCTTAAAAGCCACCTTGTTTTTTGCCAGGAACAGTTTTTCATGAAGATATTTTGCCTTTACAAATCATATTGTCACCACCAATTAGACACCAAAGCATACTAATTAGAGTTGATTTGAAAAATGAAAAACTAGTTCACAAAGAATTTGAAATTTCTACCTTCTTTTCATTTCAAACTTCATAATCACCCCTTTTTATTGATTTTTTTTTTTTAATCAAAAAAACATTGTCGACCTTTTTGTTTACTAAAAACCTGTTTTTATACATGGAATATCTCTAAGCATGGTGATAACATTTTTATAATTTTGATAAACGTTTATTAAAATGTAACCTTTTTTCACAATAAAGGAATATTGTGAAAGTGTTGACAGGAAAAATTTTGCATTCAAAGAAGTAAAATTTTTATGGGAAAATCTTCCACCAGAACTAATCCAAGTGTTTCCTTTGGTGAGGCATACAAACAACCTGCATTTCAGGGTAGCTAAAAAACAAGTTGTTTTTAACCAAAGAAGGCTGTAAATCACAAGGAAGCATATAGATGACAGATCATCTTGAGGAAGGAGGAGAGGAACGGTTTGTTGAGGGATTTTGAAGTCACAAAACTCCATTCTGCCTGTACATTATTAAAGGATTGTATTCATTTTAAATAGTTTGTATATTGTGGTGATAGGATACACTCTACGCTTGAGACAAAGGGCCAGATCCTCAGCTCATGTAAATCAGCATAACTCCATTGAAGTCACTAGAAGTGCACTGATTTACACCATGTCAGGATCTAGACCATTATTTACAGTTAAGTAAAAGGTGACTACATCACTGGTTTAGTTTATGCTCTGCTATGGGCTACTTGAAAGTCTATACTGGTAAATGTCTTAGTTTCAGACCTGATGCTTCCATGGAAACCTGCCTTTGTGTGTGTGTGTGTTTTATATATGGTGACGGAGACACTTTTGTAAATTCCTTGATTAAAAAATAACTACTTGACCAGACTGAATAACAAAAGTCCCTTCTTTACTTATCTCTGAATGAAAATCTAATCTGGAATGCCTCTCTTGACATTCAGGAGGCAGATGTTCATTTCCAAGATATGGCCAATCAGCATAAGAGCGTTGTAAAAATACTTAAAGTGTACAGGGAAAAAATGCAGATAGCAGAGAGTGAGTAATCCAATTCGAAATGAGAACTTCCAGGGAGTTCCATGTGACTCAGAAAAATAGGTGAAATTTGCAGCCTATTTCTAAATCACAGGAGCAGAATTGCTTCTGAAATAATATGCATTCCTTAGTCCATTCAGATGTATTACTATGATGATATAATGATGACAAATGCTGTATGTCAGTATAGTTCCATATGTGCTATTTGGTTGTTTTTCAGTTGTAGGAAGCTACATTTAAAAAAAAAAAAATTAAAATAAGCGTGCAAAGTCAAACACTCAAAAGTTAGGAATAGATTGCCTGTGCAGCCTTAATTTGGCCTCCTTGTGTTTGTGCTATGAAACAATCTTTAATTACATGATCACAAGTTATTTTTTCCACAGGACCCTTGCCTTCCTCAGTGCACAGGATGGACGATTCTCCTGGAATGAAGCTGTTGTCTGTAGGATCCCTACCTCATTTGTTGCAGAAGTTGGAAGGTGTGTAGTGAATGAGGCAGAGGATTGCAGGAGGAGAAAGAACAGTGTCATGATTAAGGCAGCTGAATGCTGCCCTGGAGCACTGGATTCTATCCCTGTCTCTGCCACAGAGTTCCTCTGTGATTCTGGCCAAGTCACTTAAACCAAACTTTTCACTGGTGGCCATTAATTGTGTTCCTCATTTTCTGGGTGCCTGGCTTGATACCCTGGGGTCTGATTTACAGATGAGCTGAGCATTATCAGCTGTAGCTTAAGTTAATGGGAGCTATGATTTGAACATGTAATGTGCTATATAATGCTAAGTACTCTGAAAAATCAAGGCCTAAGTTTTTTCCAGGGGGGCACCAAAAATGGTGGATATCTTTGACAATTTCAGCCTAAAACTCTGTGCTTCAGTTTCCCATCCATAAAATGGGGGTGGTAATACCCCTAGGGTCACTGAAAAGTTGTAAAGATAATTTCATTCATCTTTGTGAAGAGTTCAGGTGCTCTGGTGAGAGCACCATAGAAATGCCAACAAGGAAACTAATAATTTTGTATTCAATACAGGGTTTGGATGATGTGCATGAAATAAGGCCTAAGGCCACACATTGAACAAGGAGGATAAAAAGAAATATTAAATAACCCCCCCATTCACAGCATAAAGAGGAAATCTTGTGGAAAAAAATAGCATGTGATCCTGTAATTAAAGACTGTATCATAATGCGTACACGCAAGGGGACTGAATTAAGGTTGCAAGTGAAACCTTTAATCTGGCACTTCCTAACGTGTGTTTGGAACCTTAATGTTCTTTAACATTGATTTTAAAAAATGTAATTTACTACAGATGGGCATCATGGGCTAATAAAATTAATACAGGATAGGGAGTCAGGAACCGTTGAGTTGTAATCTTATCTCTGCCACTGACTGGCTGTTTGGTGATCAGATTACTTTCCCTCTCTGTGCCTCAGATCTCCCTCCTGCAAAATGGGTGTTGTGAGGATTAGTTCTCTGTAAAAATACTTTAATGGTGAAAAGAGCTGTGAAAGTGTTTAAATGTTATTGCTACTAACATTTGAAAGTGTAAGGTATGCATGTCCCCCTCCAGGGCTCTAGAATCAAACCATGCCCATGGACTACAGGTGGTTTTGAATGTCCTTTTGCTGGGCTTTGGTTGACGAGCTTTGCTTCTTTCTCTTTGTCACAAGGCAGAAGGGAAGAGGTAGGTTAAAAGCATTATAGATTTTGGGTTGGTAATAATGGGCTCAAGTTAGTTTCATCTGAAAGCAGCACGTCTGAAATGCAGAGAATCCCATGAAAATTCAACAGCTTCAAAGTTTGTACAGAGGAATCGGAGGCTGATTTATTTTTTTCATGAGGCCGTTATAGTTCCTAATGAATAGTTCTAGTTTCCACTGAAGTTATAAAGAGCTTCCTTGTTTATCATTTTCCTGCTCTTTCCCTGAGTGGAAATGTTACAAATAGTGATGCTGTGGAGAACAGGAAGGCATATAATGGGGCTGTGAGTGATGAGTAAAGGAAGCTTCATACCCAACATCTTAATGAAGAAATAAAAACTGAAATGTTAAATGCAGGTTGTTTTTAATTGGGGAAATCCAGTGCAGAATCATCAAGTAAATATCTGTGTTTATTCTGTTGCAATACACCTATGATAGTAATGGCTTTTTACAATCGGTGATCTCCAATACCAGCTTGTTGGTTTCTGGTTGATTTTAAGATGACATTGACCTATAAAACTTAAATGATCTGGGATCTACTTAAGTAACAGACCAGTCATACTCAGACCTCAGTGATTCAGGAGCCAAATTAGCGATCAACATTACCCCAAAAAGCCACAATAGTGTAAATTAAACCGTATGAAAGGGATATATAAAATGTTATCAACTACAATTGGTTAATAACGTAGTAAAAGCATTCTGATTGGTTAATAACTTAGATTGGTTAATAATTTAAATCACACAAGGTTTTCGTATCATGTGCTGCAAAGAGCCACAGGAGACACATTAAAGAGCCACTTGCGGCTCGAGATCCTTAGTCTGAGTATCACTGTAATAGACCATCGCTATCCCCATGACATACTACTACACTTAGTCAGTCGAGGCACCTTACATAGAGCCTTGTTGGTATAAAAGAGAGGGGCTACAGGCAGGCTGTTCTTCTTCAGGACTTAGTAAATCGGTTTGTTTATGTATTTTTAAGAGTTTGCCAAGGGCTCCTAGAGTTCAGGAGGGGTACTTTTTTGTTTACTGTAGTATAAACTTAAATGGGAAGTCAATACTGTAGTTGGAGAGTCTTTGCAGGCTACGTAGCTAATCTGTTGCTATCAATTAGAGCTGGAATGTAAATCAACCTTGCTCCCTACTTGGAGAATACCTGGTTATAAATATGAACTATGCAGGGGAGGAAAATGTAAAAATAATAGAGTGGGAAAGGGTAGATGACTTTGAAGCTTACTGAGAGTATTTCATTTGTTTGCAATCCAGTGACTGTAACCTCTGCATCTGAAATTTTAGTGCTAATAGTCATTAGCACTAAAGTCTCATTTAGAGAGGATAACTGGCTGGGTTTGTGACTGGAGCATTTTACTGGGTGCTGTGCATATGCTCAGGTCTGCAGTTTGAGGTTGTTGGAGAAAACCTACTTCCACAAGGTTATGTGTTCAGATGGTGCAACCACATCTGGAATATATTGCTGGGTGTCCTCATCATAACAAACCAGAGAGAGTTCGGAGAAAAACAACAAAGTGGGAGGATTAGGAGAGTTTGAGAAGATTGATACATAAGGAAATATTGAAAGGATTGAGTACGTGTAGCATGGATGAGTGATGATTAATAAGGGAGATAATGGTCTACAAATATCTAAAGAGTGTAAAAATCAGGAATGGAGAGGAATTATTTGGGATGGCATAAGAGGTATGATTGAGTTAATATCATCCCATTAAGAGAGGCAAAATTTAAGCTAGAGATCCGCAAAAATATATTGACCATTAGATCCACTAAAACTCTAAAATAGTCTCCCAAAGAAAGAGGTGGGAAGTGCCTTTTGCTTGAGAAATTTAAAACTAGACTGGACAAAGCATTAAAAATGCACTGTAGGGAGCAATCCTGTACTAGCAGGGGACCATCTTTTTTCTTGTGTTTCTACAGAACCTAGCACACTCTGGTCCCTAGTTGCTAACGTAATACAAATAATTATTATGAATAATAATATGACCAACTTACTTTTTTCTGATCTCTGTATTTTGTGATTTTTGTCATCTGGTGTGTTCTGCTGCATTTTGTGGATTAGCAATTGAAAGATTTCAAATGTAATTATGAGAACAGCGTGACAGCATCCTCATATCTCTTTCCTTTAAAATGTGTCTCATAGTTAGTGTTTGAACTCTTGCCTAGTGTATCTGTGGGCAGTGAAGAACATGGATAATTAGATTACAAAATAGCATTTCTCTATTGGTGTGGGGGATTTTCCGTGCAAAAGATAGATTTTCCAGATAATAGCAGACAAGTCTGTTCTTTGTTTGTCCCTCTTCTCCCCCACCCCATTACCTTCATTTTCTTTACTTCCCCAGTGGTTTTCATTCATCTTCTTTGATCCTGAATCCCTTTTAAAAGGTTGGGGAAGATGGAGGTACTAGAGACAGCCAGACTGTTAATATATGTATGAAGTGAGCTGATGCAAACTACTGTGGGAGGCTGGGTTGCAGTTTTATAAGCAGTCAGTATATATTGTGGCTAGTCCAAGACTTTTTGGGTGACTTTTGGAATGCATAAATAGGGAATCTTGAGTAGGAGTAGAGAGGTTATTTTACCTCTCTATTTGGCACTGATGGGACTATGTTGATAAATTGGAGAGGGTTCAGAAAAGAGTCACAAGAATGATTAAAGGATTAGAAAACAGTGTTGCTGATTAGGACTAAATACACCAGAACCTCTGCTAGTGTATCAGGCAACTTGACATCTCTCAAGGACCATCCATCTACATTCCATCCCTAACGCCCCAATTTTTATTTTTATTTTTATTTTTGCATACATTTTTTAAATTGTGAGTAGCATTGGAATCTGCAGGGAGCCACATGCAGCCCTCCAAGACTGCAGAGAGGATCAACAACACATGGAAGGATAAGAGAAAAACAAATCAAGGAGTGAGTGAGAGTGTGTAGGGTGTGGCATCCCCAGAACTCTGAGACAGGGGGGGAGGAGAACCCTACTGTACCTCTTCCCAGAACATCCAGAATAAAATCTGAAATCCACTGGCTACTCTGCTTCCCCACTACCAAGAGAATGACCTTCTGTTTTGTTTCAGAGCTGGAGAAGGAGCTTACCAGGAGGCCCAAGAAGGTCTGCATTGTTAAAGTGGTGGGAACCAGGAACCTGTGGAAAAACATTGTAGTATTGTGTGTGAACTCGTAAGTCCAACATATTCCTGTCAAGTATGTTGAATGTTTTCTCTGTTGGTAAACTGAAAGTAGATGTGGACGGTGATGGAAATATGGAGGCTCTTCTGCCCCATTACAGGACCCTTAACCCAGTGTCTTAGGGCTGGTCTACACTGCCGCGCTAGTTCGGCGGCTGGGGATCGAAGTTCCGAGTTCGATTTATCGCGTCTGGTCTGGACGCAATAAATCAAACCAGGAAGTGATCCCCGTCGACTGCGGTACTCCAGCTCAACGAGAGGAGTACCGCGGAGTTGACGGGGAGCCTGCCTGCCGCGTGTGGACCGCGTCTGAACCGCGGTAAGTTCGAAGTAAGGTATGTCGAATTCAGCTACGTTATTCACGTAGCTGAATTTGCGTACCTTACTTCGACTTGGGGGGTAAGTGTAGACCAAGCCTTAGAGAGCTGATCTTTGATAAGAAGAGTGAGTTCTACCAGAAGAGTGATCTCGTGTAGAAGCTTAAGGAAGTAGTCATCTGACATTTTAAGCTGTGGAGCAAAAAGCATAAGGTGCTTTCTTGGGAATGGTAGCTGTGCAAGTGCATTGTTGTGTCCGTGACCAACTGTATATTTCTGTCTTGCACAAACTTGCTACTCTGGGTAGGATTTTCCGAATGACAAGAGCAGAAGTTCATTGACTTTCACATGAATTCCACCCTCCCCCTCCCAGTTTCAACAGGACTTGTGCTCCTAAGTCACTTAGGATACATCTACACAGAGTTTTAAAATCATGGTCGTGAGTCTCAGGCCCTGAGTCTACAGACTGGGGCTCATGCCACAGCGCTAAAAACAACTGTGTAGAGGTTTGGACTCAGCTGTAGCTCAGGCTCTGAAACCCAAGGAGAGGAGGGGAGTGGGCTTTTGAGGCTGAGCTCCAGCCCAAGCTGCAACGTCTGCACTGCTGTTTTCAGCACCGTAGCACAAGCTCCAGTCTGTACACCTGGGCTCTGAGACTCACTGCCACAGGGTTTAAAACACAGTGTAGATGTACCCATAGGTGCTTTTGAAAATCCCACTTTATACCTCCAATGGATAATGTCAAGGAAGCAGATCAATCCGAACTGATTAATGTCTTTGGTGCATTCGATGGTGTCCTTTTTAAATTTAAACCAAATTGTTCAGTAGTTTCGTGTTGGGTCTTGTAAGTTTCTCTCAAGTGAGAGGTCAAGCTGTAGATTTCCATTATCCTGGATTAAAATTAATGGCTACCAGTTTAATTTGCATGTCTTAAATTATCTGGGAGGTAGAGGGGAGCAAGTGAGGTGAAAAGTCCAAGGATATTGCCATCTTATCCTGACTTTATTTCAAATAAAGCACAGGGGAAAGGAGGAAATAAGCACATATGGTTGATTTGAATGTAATCAATTGCAGAATTATAACACTGTTTGCATAATTTATCTACAATCTGTTTAACATTTTCTAAAATGTAATGGATTAATTTGGCAAAGGAAGAAGTTGCCTGGCAATAAATACTAAGCTGTGGCCTGTATAGCAGCGGACCATGATGTCCTGAAAATTGGACAAAAAGGACTTCAGTTCCTCCAAATCATTAAAGGGATATACAGGGAAAGTGCACTTTCTCAAACACAGTAGTGTGACACCTACATTCTCAGGCCTCAATCTGGCAAATATCTACATGAGTGAAGTTAAGCATGTGCTTAAGTGTTTGCAGGATCAGGCCCTGATTGAGAGTTATTTCACACAAAACTGGGAGAGCTTCTCAAGTGTGTAATAAAAGTAAATGTACAGTCTTGAAATCTATTTCAAAATTGCCCTAACTACTTTTGAGGGTGTGGAAGGGAACAGGAGAAAGTGAGGGGGCAACGATAGTGGAGTTTCCTAGTTTGTCAATTATATAAAGTGCCCATTTGGATCACCTGTGTGATTTTTAAATTGGGATGGAGTGGTGGTAGTAAGACCAGAAATTGCCTAGAAAAGTTATGTGTAGAAATATATGTTCCCTGCCCATAGTTGGAATTTCCACTTGATTTTAGGGCCCCAACCTGTAATCTTCACTCACATGAGACATTAGTGACCTATGATTATGAATTGCAGCATTGGATCAACTGATCCTGCCTGGGTGAGGCCCATTGACTCTAAAGATCTATCTGTGCTGAATCAGTTGCCTGATCAGCGCCTTAATTTACAGTGTCGGTTGGTGAAAGAAGTGGTGGGCTTTTAATAACCACTGCGGTGGCCTCATGCATTTTGGAGCAATTTTTTTGCTGCTAGACTGAGTTTATAGCTACAGTAACTCAAGTGGATTTATGAACATTGTCTCTGTATGAATTCCTCCCTCACCCCACCCCACTTTTAATTAGACTTGTTTGGAAATTCCCAAGACCAGAATAAAAGCAACACAAAGGATGATTTTTGGGCCATTGTCAGTGGAGAAGTTTTGCATTCTTTGAAGACTGTGAATAAAATTTGTGTTTATCAGGCAGATCTCAAGTTTATTTTAGGGAAAGAAGAGCCTATTTTTCATCATTATTATTATTATTATTTATTATTCCTCCTGCATCTGTCCTGAGATTCAGGCAGGTGTGAATTTTGGGAAAAATAAGACATTTCAGGGGAGAAAGAGGAAATTTTTTTCAGGGCACGTTGATTTATTTAAAAAAAAAAAGGCAACTGTTTGAATCTCCTCAGAATTGTAGGATGTTAGAATAAATCCCGGGGATGTGGATTAAAGGGAAGAGCACAGGTAATAAATTGTATAATGAATTCATTTATCTCATGGGCCTTCCGTTTATCACATGGATATCATCTCTGCATATATTTGTGTAATATATTAGTGTTGTCTAGTTGCGTATTAAATAGTGTTTGTAAGATAGCAAGCACCAGAGTTAAGACAGAAAATAAATTATGTACCGATTATTCTGTAGATTTCGGAAGCAAATGAAATTTTGTACAAGAATAAACAACTCCGTGTCCTGTAGTGCATTCTGTCAGTGTAAAACATGTCAATTCTGCAGTTCCAAAAGGTGCACATTTCTATCTTGGCTTTCACTGACTGGTCTGCTATGCACAGGGCTGTCATTCATGTAGCTGTTATAAGTCCCCACCGTTTGTTTATTTAAAAAAACAAAAAAGCTTTCCGTAGTTTGGTTTCCATAAAAATTGTTTCGAAATCCTGAAATTAAGTAGGATAGATGGTGTAACATACTAGCCATTCATTCTGGAGACCTAGGCCCAAATGTGGCTTAATGATGCAGATATGGAATGAATTTGGCAATATTTAGTCTGCTCCTTAGTTACTGTAGCAGGTCCACATTACCTAAATGCTACAGAATTTGCCACAGATATGAGGCCCTTTTCTGGGAGAGGTGTAGCACTAAAATACACCAGTAGCTCTGTCAGCGCATGAAATGATTTTACATTGCACTAAGGTCTGGCACTATCCAGATAAATCTCACCGCACCCACCATTTATTTTTTTAATAAATATTTGAAACAGAGGAGAAATGGTCAATAGAGGAACCTGTTTTCATGTAAAAAATAAGTGAAAGAAATTGATACTGAAGTATGGCATGAATCACAATTCAAGCCATAGATTTTCTGTTTCATAACAGTCATAGTAACAAATTAAATACAGGTTCAGTATGTCACTTTAAATATGCATTTTAAAAGTTATTTTGGCAGCAGCACTACCTTGGGGAGTGAAGTTACTATCTGTGGTGTGATCTGTTTTGTATTAAGCTTCCTTGCTGCCCAGCCATACAGCCCTTCTTCATAAAACTGATCACAGCAGAACTCATTCTAAAGGCCATGGGTCGGATGTTAGATCGTAACAGACGTCTGTTAAATTAATCTGAAGGCAGCTTCTGATTGGTTTTCATGACTGATTTCAGGTTGCTTCCAATCACATAATAAAAATGTAATCTCACATGGCTTGATTTGGGAACTGCTGTGGCTTAGCACCTATTAGAATCAGGTCAGTTGATCACAAGTCTTTTGGTTTGGTCAATTTTTGATCATTGTTTATTTGTATTACAGTAGAACCTTGAGGCCTCAAAGGAGATCCAGCCCCCAGTGGGCTCGGTGTTGCATAGGCTTAGTAAGAGAAGTCCCTGCCTCAAAGCGTTTGTTTTTCCTTTTCTTTCCAGCTCCTTGTTGCATTGCAATATTTGCCTGCCTGTTCAGAAGTGGTCTCCCATTGTCACTTTCTGTCTCCTCTAGGCTGACCGGGTTTGGGATACATCACTGCTTTGCAAAAAGCATGATGGGTCATGAAATGAAGAACTCGAACCCCCACCATTTCTATACAGACTACTATACCATGGCAGGGATTGCCCTGGCCTCCTGCCTGGCTATGTGCCCGGTCGTTGGGTTTCTAGGGCGAAGAGGGGGACTGCTGCTGTTCATGATTCTCACAGCTCTGGCATCGCTGCTACAGTTAGGCCTTCTCAACTGTAAGTGACTTGCACCTTGATACTGGTCAGAGAGCGTTACCTTGCAAAGCTGCCTGAGGCCTTGAATCAATGGCTGTTCTCAACTGACATATGGAAAAACACCTGTCTGTTGCAGAACAGAAGAGCAGTAGATCAGCTCTCTGTGGATGGTGCAGATTCACATGCTGTACAATCCCATTGAAAGCAATAGGGAATGTAAGTCACTGTAGATTTGGACCCATTCTCTATACATATTCAAGTACAATGAAACTCTTTTGTTCTTCCTCCAATTTCCCCTTTATTCTTTCAGTTCATTGTTCTAGGTGCAGGGATTTATTCCTGTAGCAGAGCTAGTCACCCACGCTGAGAAGAGTTAAAAACAGAGTGCATTTCAATCTCTGATGATGTGTCAAAATTGATTGTCTGGGTTTTAAAAGGAAACAAAAATTTTTTTTTGTGGTCTTAAGAGAATGCGTGGAAATGGCATACAATTTTTACCAGATTTTTTTTTCCTCCAAGGAGGCTCTAAAGGAAATTGGTTTCCCATTCTTGGTTCCCTCCTCTTTCTTAGATTTTCTGACCTGCAATGAGCCTGCTTAGGAAGTTGAATTGATTGATGGCAGAGTCCCAAAATTTCCATCCTCTTATAATTGCAAAAGAGGCAGTCTCTAGCAGAGACAAGAACAGTGAATACCAGGTCTGTGGGTTGATGCTGGGTGGGTTCAGGTTGTTTCTGGTTTTGCCACTCTTACAAAACTAGTAAAAAAAAAAAAAAAAAAAAAAAAAAAAAAAGTGTGTGTCTGAACATCTGTCAAATTGCCTTTTGGAGAAAAAGCCAGAGGGAAACATGTCTCACTACTATGAAGTTATTGGGAGCAGACCCACCCAAACTGGAGGTGTGTTCTCTATCTCCTCCCTCCCCCTTGGTAAATTTGTGTGGCCACACATTGGCCATACACAGGTAGCAGTGTAATTAAGACATATGTATAGCATATGCATGTGTCTAAGTAATTATTGTCACACTGCCTGCTATGGAACACAGCTAAGAACACCAATCTCAGGTCAGACTGCCAGAATACAGGGCATATACCCCAGACTGGTAGTTTAGTCTATCATAAGACTTCATCAAGCCAGTAACAAAAATGTGCTTCCAAAATACTGTACTACTTATTATGAAGCCAAAGATAGTTCTCTTTGGGACCTCTAGCCCCTTGTGCACCACCCAGACAAACCAGACTTCTGTGGTAAATGATTATTAAAACCAGAAATTGTATGTATTAACTTCCTCCAGTTCCATAAACCAGACACCCACCTGAGGTCAATATATACTTCAGGATCTTACCAAATAGCATGCTGCAGTCAATCTTCAGTAAACTAACTAAAGATTTTTTAATTAAAAAAAAGAAGAGTTATAAATGATTAGTGAATCATATACATTGCAGATGATGGCAGAGTTTGCAGATCAGGAGAATAGCAGTGATGTTAAATCTGCTATCTTGCAGTAAGTCTCCCTGGATCACCCAGAAGATTGGAGGTCCTCAGTCCATGTTCAAAGCTTCCCTTTGTTAGAAATCATAGTCCAGAGATGTGGAGCAGGCAAGGACATGATATCACAGTCTCCAATTTATACCCCCCAGTCCATGTACCTGGAAGGTTACTGGCACAAACATGGGAGTCAGGGATCACATGTTCTGTGTGCCTTGGCTGAGTCATGAGGCATCCATGGTCTACATATTCTCTGAGGCATAGGAAGGGGCCCTTTGGAAGAGTTGATTTTTCCTTAATGGTCCATCAACCATGGCTCGCTGGTCTTGATGTAAATCTGTCTTGTGGGTGTTACCCAGGAACACAATATGTTTGAGATATAGCAAAGATTCATAACTTCACATACAATGATAGTACACGCATATAAACAGGGTAACATTGTTCAACAGATTACAACTTTTCCAATGACACCTTAAAAGGCGTGCTTTGCATAAGATTTATCACAATTGTGCAACAGTGTTGATACGTCAATGGTTGCAACAGTGTTGGTACATCAGTGGTGATATGTAAACATGGTCATCTTCCTTTTAAAACAGCGTCACAATAATACTCTGCATAATGATGAACTACAAAAAGCATGCCTTTGAAGAAACAGAATTATGATAGTTAGATTACAACTATTTCTAAATTATTTTTGTTCTGCTGTGTTCCATTCTTAACCTTGAAGATGGACATAGAGAATTAATGAGAATTAATGTCATGCCCATGTTAAACCCTTCTGTTCCCACATGCTGAGAGCAACCGAAAGTCAACAAGAGGTGCAACTTATTGTCATTGCTGCACTTCTTAACATATTGGGCTTTTCAGATGTGCCCCATCATATACTGTTTGCCCTTTGTCCCCCTCCCATTTCTAAAAACTGCCCGTACAAAAGTAGGAGGAAAAGGCAGCCTTGAACTCTGGAACAGCTTGTATCCTTCCACTGCGGTCTCTCCCCCTCCGTCACATCCCACCATCACTCCTTATAGGCAGCTAGGCAATGGTTTGAAGAGAAATGAATGGCCATGCTGTTTGTATAATTTGTTAAAGGGGGGGTGTGTGTGTGTGTGTCTCTCTCTCTCTCTCTCGTAAGGCCTCAGTCAGGGATTTCCTTCCAGATTTCAGGGTTTCTCCTGAGTCAGAACTTCTCTAAGCTCTCTGGAGTAACCCAGCTGCTAGGGTGTTCTGCCAGGCTCGCATAACTATTGTTCTGCTTTTTATGTAGCATTTTAGTGCCGGGTAGGAACGTGGGCCAAAAAGCAGCTTGTGAATAATTTTAAACACTGTAAACTCGCTTTGGATTTTGGCAAGGGAAAAAGATGTGTTTTAGCAATGCAGGGATGCTGATTGTAATGGTTTCCTTCTCTAACTAAAGCCCCTGTGGTCATTCCCTCAGGGTTACAGCAAAGCTTGACTGCAGTTTCTTTTCCGCCTTTTTTTAACCAACAAAGAGACTTTTGTTTAATTTCAGTGCTAATTCTGGTTCTTTTCAAATGATTTACCACTGTGCGTTTATTATCATCATCTCATTAGAATTCCGTCCTCCAGTTGGGAATAGGCCTGGAAATTGCATGCCGTGTCAAACTGGTTTTGAAAGACTATTCCAATCCAGTCGTGATGCTGAAAGGAAAGAGTATGGGGAGGAGGTGGAGGGCTGCAGTTTGGTTTGGTGTGGGGGGAGGGTGTTGTGTGTTTGTTTTTCACTTTGAATAAATCACATATTTAACTCTCTCTCTCTCTCTCTCTCTCTCTCTCTCATATATATATTTTAATTTATCTTTTGCGGTCTGTGGATCCAGTGATCGGAAAATATAGTCAACTTCCAGACTCAGGTACTGTTTACAAATGTCTATGCAGTGTTTTTGAACTGCTTGCACTCTGAGTGGGTGTATCTGAAAGGCCAAAGTCGCTGAGGATACAGAGCCTGATTGCAGTAACTGCTAGTGTTCATGTGCAAGGTTGCTGTTGAGCTCAATGTCCTAGGACTCTTCTTGTAGAGCTAGCTGCTCATTTTTACAGGTCCTGTTCAATGCACCTGTGGGTCTGATCAGTTGCAATATAAGGATTTTTTCTGTAGGCCTGTGGTAGAGATGAGAACATTTTATTTGTATCTTCCTCTATTGCAGCATCTGCACTGTCTCAACCACAGAACTGTACTAGGTCATGATTAATTCTGGTTGTCTCCATACGCCCACCAGATTTGGGTGGGAAATGTCCAGTGCCTAAAAAATTGTTTGGAGACATTTCTTGAGCTTTACCACTTTGTGATGGCTGTTGATAACAAAGTTGGAGATTGTCTGTGTCTGTTTACTGCTATTTTTTTGGAAATATGTTATGACATTTTTATTTATGTTTTGGGTAGTTGGTACATGGCTTATTAAATATTGATTTAAATAAATGTTGGGGGAGGAGACTCAAACTTGCATCTAAGGCGAATGAGTGACTTAATATGGTATTCTTGTTTTATTTCTTGGGGACCATATACTGATTGTGCTGAGCTCAATTTCCATGTGCATGTGTCTGTCTGACTGTCTAACAGGTATGAGTGACAGCGTCAAGGACAAATTCTCTACTGCATTTTCCATTGTGGGTATGTTTTCTTCGCATGCTGTTGGAAGTCTTAGTGTTTTCTTCTGTGCTGAAATCACACCAACAGTAATAAGGTAAGACCTCCAAACTTCCCACCTTGGGGTGGGGAACCAGTTCAGATGTCCTTACTTTATTAATCATTTATTGTGTAATGCATACTTTTATTTATGCAAGGTGAAATCTCTAATAATCTGATACTGTCCAACGGACTCTGAGATGTTCTGTAGTTTGAGCAGTCTCTTGGGAGCTACTTTGCATATAAATAAAGAGAGATTTATTTACATTGCTTCAGACAGTTTCACCCTTTCTCCCATCATGATAATTCAATATTTTAATTAACAACTTGGATGATGGAGTGAAGAGAATGCTTATAAAATTTGCGGATGACACCTAGCTGGGAGAGGTTGAAAGCACTTTGGGGGACAGGATTAGAATTCAAAAATATCTTGCTAAATTGGACAATTGGTCTGACATCAGTAAGATGAAATTCAATAAGATGAGTGCAAAGTACTTCACTTAGGAAGTAAAAATCAAACACACACATACAAAATGGGAATAACTGGCTAGCCAGTAGTATTGCAGAAAAGGATCTGGAGGTTCTCCATGTCCACCAAGGGTAGGATAAGAAGTAATCATCTCTGTTTGCAGCAAGGAAGATTTAGGTTAGATATTAGGGGAAATTGTCTAATTATAAGGGTTGTTAAGTACTGGAATAGTTTACCAAGGGAGACTGTGGAATCCCCATCATTGGAGGTTTTAAAGAACAGGTTAGACAAACAACTAGGTGTAGGCATATTTTATCCTGACTCAGCATGGGGGGATTGGCTAGATGACCTCTTGAAGTACCTTCCAGCCTTACTTTTCTATGATTCTTTAATTATGAACAATACTTTTTACATTAAGAATCGCATGAGGCGTTGTAGCTATAATTTGGTTTGATCTCCAGTTCTTCCACTGTGTTGTGCTTCAGTTTTCTTGCGGGCTGTGAAATGATTGTGTGCATGCTAAAAAGTGAAGCCTGTACTTATGTGCTTTGCTGAACCAGAGTATAACAATTAAATTATGCTGTTGCCACTTGGTTTAATAAAAAGTACCTCTCAGTATCCCCAGGGGTTTGTGAAAGTAGTAAATACATGCATGCATAGGTGCCAACTTTTACTTTTCCCCGGGGGTGCTCCACTTCCTCTCTGTCTGAGGCCCCGCCCCCACTCTGCTCCTCCCCTCAAGGCGCCACCCCCACTCTGCCTCTTCCTGGCCCTGCCCTGCCCCCTCCCTGAGGCACCACCTTTGCTCTGCCTCTTCCTCCCCCTCTGCACCTCCCTCCCCCAAAGCCTCACCATCGCTCCACCTCTTCTCGCTCTCACTCCGCCCCCTCCCCGAGGCCTCCGCCCACCCGCCGCTTGCTGGTCTCTGCCCTCCCTCCACCCCATTCCGAGCTGCCGAACAGCTGTGGCTGGTGGGTGCTGAGCACCCACTATTTTTTTTCCATGGATGCTCCAGCCCCGGAGCACCCACGAGTAAGTGCCTGTGCATGCATGCATCTCAAGTCTGCACCCAGGCCATTAAGAGAGAAGTTTATGCTGGCCCTGTGTCTGTGTTCTAAAGGGGGAATAGGCACAAGCAGCCCTGCTTCCGTCCAGTGAAAGCTGCATCCAAAATTCAGTGGCAGGTTGGTGAAGAAAAGAGGGGGGCAACCAGTGCAGCTAGCAGTGATAACAGCCCCAGAGGTGATGTCAGTGGAACTGCACCTTTCAAAGATGTATCATTTCCCTCTGCATTCATCCCCTCTCCTCCGCGCGAGTGGTAGCATTATGCCTTTCAAAGGCCGTTCAGTGGTCTGCCTCTCCCCTCACCTCCCCAACACAGGCCTATCTTAAAGGAGTCAAATATTTGCCCTAAATATGGCCTTTGATATCCTTGATAATAGTGAAAATGGGAGGGTAGGGTCTTTTCTGGGAATTTTCCCAGCCATTTCTTTGCAATATCAGTTTCCATTTCATTTATTCACTTCTTATAAGAGCATAATCTCATGCACTGTACATAGACTGCATTTGTACGTTCTGGATAACCGTTGCAATAGTGCCAAAATGATTTAGGTGTTTTAGGTCCCATTGACTTTCAATTGGATTTAGGCTCTTTTAAAAGGGAAGGCAGGAAGGGGGGGGTGTGGGCAGAGGAGAGAGAGAGAAAACTTTCCAAAGTGAAATGTCCTTACAATATTTTGTCATCTGTGTAGCAAAGGGTCAAACCTTTCCTTTTTTAATTCAGTGTTGTTTTTTCCAGCTGTGTGGCTTGAGGTACATATTTCACAGATGACCTCATTTTGGCAAGGGAAGCTATTAGTGGTAGAGAAGAGTGTGTAAGCTAGTTTGAATCATTACTAGCTTTTGCTTGCGAAGCAAAACTCACCTGAAGCAAAACTCACCTTTTGTTTGCTATCATAACTATGAAAGGGTTATTTTAGGACATCATTACAATAGGTTGTGTTCTCTAATTAGTTTTTCCTAAGTTACAGATGAAAATGTTTGAACCTTAGTTATTTTTCTCACAAGAGATGATAAAGTGAAAAAGATTTTCTAGTTATTCATGAAATTAAAAATTTAAAGGGATACATCAACATGTAATCAAGTCCAGTTATTTTTTTTAAAGTTGTTTCAGGAACTGTGACTGTTTTTTTACTCTTTGCTGATTTTTATGGTTTTACAATAGATTTTTCTTTTTTTTTAATCTTCTCCCTGTTATGTGAAAGAACTAAACAGAGAGGGAACTGACCAACTGAATGACTATGCAGAACAAACAGCTAAATGTTGTCAAATGCACAAAGCAAACCAAAAATGTCATTTTCCTCTAATCCCACACCAAAGGTTCTTAAGCAAAGTAAGCAGTCATGGGATAAGTGGAAAGGTCCTCTCAGGGATCAGTAACTGGTTAAAAGACAGGGAACAAAGGGTAGGAATAACTGGCCAGTTTTCACAGTGGAGAGAGATAAATAGCAGGGTCCCCCAACGATCTGTATTGGGACCTGTGCTGTTCACACCCTTTTCCAGATCATTTATAAATACATTGAACAGTGACGTGGCAAAATTGGCAGATGATACAAAATTACCCAAGAAAGTTAAACCCAAAGATGACTGTGAAAAGGGATCTCACAAAACTGGGTGACAGGGCAACAAAATGGCAGATGAAATTCAATGTTTATAAGTGCAAAGTAGCACACATTGGAAAACATAATCCCAACTACACATACAAAATGATGGGGTCAAAATTAGCTGTTACTACTCAAGAAACAAACCTTGGAATCATCATGGATAGTTCTCTGAAAACATCTGCTCAATGTGCAGTGTCAGTCAAAAAAGCGAACAAAATGTTAGGAACTAGTAGGGAAGGGATAGATAATAAAAGAGGGATGCAACTCTCATGCTCTGGTTTTGACTGCCAGAAGCTGGGACTGGACAGTTCTGTCCATTTCCTCTGACGCATCTGGCACTGGCCACTGTCTGGATGCTGGATGAACTGTTGCTCTGAGCCAGTATGACCGTTCTTATATTCTTAACACATTTCAGACAGAAGTGTGATTGCTAAGCTGATGATATGCCTTTGCTCTGGTGTCATGAAATAGGCATCTGGCCACTTCTCCCTCATGCCCTTTACAGGGCAATTGTCTTTATTAAATACCACCCATAATGCATTGCATTTTGGCAGAGCATCTTATTTTCAGGACTTGACCTATACTCAACTGATGCTCCAATCAGAGTCTTGTGGGAGGGCATAGTAAGGGAATTGGGGGAGTCACTGGGTTTTTCAAACTAATTCTTTATTCATATTTTGTTTGTGAGAAAAAATAGTATCAATATTAAGGTGCTTACAAGTAGGTTGGCTGTTGTGTGATTGCTACCATGACAATCAATAGCATTTGTCAGCACTTCTACACTGTTTTTAAAAAGCAAAAGGTCGTTTTTGAATAGCCCCAACATCAGGTTCCAAGAATTTATCTTTTCCTGCTAGAATCTACAATATATGTTCCAGAGACATAAAGTCTCCCAGGAATAACACAAATATTTATTGTTGAGACCCTTATTACCCTGACATCTTAATGCTGGTCAGCCCTGATTTCACACTGCTAAGCACTAAAGCATCATTGAAGAGTTCTAATTCCTTGTGCCAAGGAGTTCATTAAAAAGCTCCTTTCAAACACTGAACTAAAGCACTAAATGAAGCTGAAAATCCTCCTCCAATAAGCATGATGACTGAGCCAGTGAGGGTTGTGCTACTTACCAAAGAGACCAAGATTTTAGAAAGAAGTTGATTGGGGAGACTGTTTTGTTTTTCTCCCTTCTTCCCCTCCCCCGCCAGTTTCTAAAAGATGGAAAACCGTACCTGTTGTTAGGCCCCTGGGGATAGGGAGTAACTATGTATTGCTAGGCCTTGGCATTGCTAATTTTTCAGTTAGTTTGTGTACTGCTTTCCCCTCCCTACTGATAGCAGCAGTGAAGAGAAAAGGTATGTGGGAGGAATAGTGGGGATTTTAGCCATGAGCCACTGTCCACCGATGGCTCTAACTTCCCAGTGGAGATTGCGGAGGTTAAAATCAAATAATCACATCAGGATTCTAAATCACAGCACTTCACACAGTGGAGTAAGACTGGGGCTCTAAGGCTCAACTGCAATATGAATAAATAATCTTTTCAATAATTGAAGGGGTTTTTTGTTCTCTGCCCCATTGTCACATCAGACCACTTGCATTAGAAATGGTCAAACACTTGAGAAAAACTAAGGTGGGATTAAAATTGCTCTTTTGTGCTTCTAAATATTATAGAGAGGTGCAAGCCATATTCCTGGGTTTAGTTTCACTTCAGTGAAGCATTTCTGAGATAATATTTTACTATTGTTATTTTAAACTCTTACTAGTAACGTGTTCTGGTGATGTTTAAAACTCTAGTAGACCAGGAAAAGTTCTAAAATATGAATAGGGAAACCTTTAAAGACTACAAATTTTGAAACAGGCTCTTTCAACATTTACACCATTGAAGATTACAAGAGCAGTTTTACAGTCTTATAAATGATCCTCTTGTACTGTTCTCACTCTTATTAGCTTACATAAATGTGAGCAAAGCCTACTCTCTAGTGGTAACACAGAGAATGGCAGAAGTCAAATACAGTAGCTGCTTTCTTAAGATCTGATATGATGTAATATAATCTTCGGAGGATATAAATTAATTAAGACTGAAAAAGCCACATGAGGAAGCTATTTTACAAATTGAGAAATTGAGGAAGAGGTTTGATTTGTCCAAGGTGTTGCAGTGTGTCCATTTCAGACGCCCAAACCACAGCTTGAAACACTAGGCCGTAGTCGATTAATATTCAACGTGTTAGAGAAAATTGAAACAAAAAACTGCACCGTCACATCTTAGGAAACTTCTTGAGTGAGGAAGAACAATATCTAGGAATCGAGCACCCCAGAAAAGTTCTAAATCCTGCCCGCTGTCATACCACGCATGAGAAAGAAAAGTGAACTACAGAAGTGTGCTGCACTTTGAAACACAGTTGTTTCATTGCTTCACTCATGTGCGTCTATTGTACAAATGTTGAATTGTCATTATTTTATATTATAAAAAAATTCAGCAAAAGATAAATAGTATAGTGTTTTCGAGCATTAATAGTATACATAGTGCAACCTACAGTGAGAGAATATCTCTCTGACTTCAACTACAGTGCTATCTGACACACAATGAACATAAAATTGTGCCTTCTCCCTTAGTTTTCCTTGTGATGCATTTAAATGCCTTTAAAATCCAGGTGAGCATTTTTTTCCAGTCTTTGAGGTACAATATTGAATAGATGAGGGGTTCTCAAACTGGGGGTCATGACCCCTCAGGGGGTTGCAAGGTGGTTCTGTGGGGGTCACGAGCTGTCAGCCTTGAGCCCACATTAAATTAAATTTTAATTAACCCCCTTGTTTTCAATTTTTGGGGGGGGGGGGCATGTCTCACTCAGAGACTTCCTGTGTGAAAGGGGTCACCAATACAAAGAAAGTTTGAGAACCACTGACTCTGTGGGCCTGATTCCCCATTGCTCTGCCGCTAGCGTAGTCATGTGCACCAGTACAAAATGAGCATATCATGCTGCTGTGGTAGAATTTTACACCCTCTTTGCACTAATGTAAATGACTGAACAATGTGCAGGGCAAAGGAGAATCAGCCCTTTGTCACAATTGCACCAATTTGGGACATGATCCTGCTAGTACGTCTGCATTTGAATACCTAGTCCTGTGGGACTGCCCATGCAAGTATGAATTCATAAAGTTACTTAAGTGTGACAGGGGGATTTAATTGCAGAAACAATAGACTTAGGTGGGTTTTAATTTTTCAGTGAAAAGTTAGCTAAAGCTTAATGCCAGATCCCAAAATTTCTACTGCCATCACAAAATCCAGTAAACCCTGCAAAAATCCAGTTTCTTCTGTAAAACTTGGGGAAACCACCCTTTGTCTCTGTGAAATGAAAGCTAGATAATTAAACATTGCAAGGAGGGATTGCTTTGCTCTTGTCTGCTGGTCTGAGCAGCACATTTTTGATGTCCTACACTTGCTGCACTTAAGCAGCCAAGCTGTAAATCAATGGATACTGAAAAGATCAGGGATATGGGGATTAGCTTTTGAGCAAGATGGCTGGTGGTCAGAGACAATCTAGAAGTCAGAGATTTATAGTGCTGGGTTTGATTTATATCATACTGTATAACCTATATAATGGTAATAAAAAGTGTAGCAGTGCAGATTACCACCGAATTTGAAGTTTTAGTTGTGTGGAAAAGGGAGGAAATTGAGCACCGGGACGACTGGAACATGTTGACTCACAGGAAAGTACTGTCTGTGCACCAAGGAAGCAGAATTTAAATGTAATGGGGCAGTATGCAGGTTTCAGGCCTTGAAAGGGTACCACAGAGAGCGTTATGGGTCCTGAGATCATCATGCTGCTGCAGTAGTGGAGTCCCACAGACACGGAAGCTGTGGCTGACAGGTGACTGAGTTCTGTGCTAAGAATGAGGGTGAGGGAGCACAGCAGAGAAAAGTGCAAAAGAAAATGGGAGGTACTGGGAAACCTGCTCCTGGGTCTCAAGGCAGGGGACAAATGAGCCCTATCCAGTAGCCTGAGGGAGAACCTAAAGTTGTTGTTGTTGCATTGAGCACCCATTGTAAGGTGAAACCAGTCCTGGGAACAACTGCTGAGGGTCAAAGCTGCTGTTAGAGGCCTTGGCTACACTGGCGGTGTACAGTGCTGCAACTTGCTGCGCTCAGGGGTATGAAAAAACACCCACCTGAGCGCAGTGAGTACAGTGCTGTAAAGCGCCAGTGTAATCAGAGCCTGCAGCGCTGCACGCTCGCTCGTGTACATACAGCGCTGCGAGAGCTCTCTCGCAGCCCTGGCGGCACAACTACACTCGCGCTTCGCAGCGCTGCCAAGTCCCAAGTGTAGCCAAGGCCAGAGAAAAGTGCCTGAGGGAATCCATCTGCATCTGGAACAGCCATTCTACCCAGACTGTAGGGCTGGAATTTTCAAATGGGCCTAAGGGGTTTGTTCTGATTTGCAGACATGCTGAGAATTCACAGCTGCACTTGAAGTCAGTGGGAGATGTGCTTTGAAGATATGAAGTGCTGTGTACGGATAATTATTCTGAAAGATCAGGTCCTAAGTGTCTCAGATCGGGCAATCAAAATTAGTGTATACTTTTTATCTTAATCTCTCTGCATAGGTGGCAGCCCCCCTATCAGCTATCCCTCCTCCCCCAGTACCTCCCACCCGCTGGGCAGCCCTACACAATCAGCACCTCCTCCTCCCTCCCCAGGCCTCCTGCCCGCTGCAATCAGCTGTTTCATGGCATACAGGAGGCTCTGGTGGGGAGGGAGCGGAACTGGGCAGGCAGAGGCGGAGGTGGGAAGAGGTGGGGCAGGAAGAGGTGTGGTGGTGGTGGGGCTTTGAGGGAAGGGGTGGAGTGGGGGTAGGGCCTGGGGCAGAGCCGGGGGTCCAGCACCCCCCAGCACATTGGAAAGTCGGCACCTGTGTGTCTCTGTGCCGTAATTCCCCATCAGTAAAATGAGGATAATGACCCACCCCACCTCACAAGGGTGTTGTGATTTATTTTCACAACATTTAATGTTTGTGGAGCCCTCAGATAGCCTTGTGATGAGCGCTATAGAAAAGCCCATGAGGAACTTTAAAATGGTCTTCAGAGCTGGGTTTGAATAGGGAGGAGTGGCCCATACACTGAACAGTGAGGAGAAAACAAAATTTTGAAGAGCTGCTCATTCAGTGAGCACTATCATTCTGTGCACTGAGTGAGGCAGGGGTCCTATGAAAACAATAAAATGTGATCATGTAATTCATGACTGTAACATAATGATTACACAAAAAGGGACCGAATTAAGGTTGCCCAGGTACCTTTAATTCTGATATTTCCTAACTTCTGAGTATTTGACTTTGCAACCTAAATAGGGTTTATTTTACGGTGTTTTTTTGTGTGTAATCTAAGGTGTGTAATCACCTCTACACCAAAGACTTAAGTCGAGTTATATTAGGTCAACTTAGAGCCATTGGTGCATGTCTAAACTACTCTACTTTCGATCAGTGGTGCATGTCCTCACCAGGAGCACTTCCACCGACCTAAGAGGGGCAGTGTGGGGAGCTGAGAGCCTGGTCTCTCTGCTCTGCTGGTAACTCCTTGCTGGAAGCATGGCTGCCCCACAGGCTCCTGGGATCCCAGCAGACTGCTCCCCACCCCCCTGTTCCCTGCCGGGAGTGTGGTCCATCTGCCCAGGGCTTCTCGCCCCAGCTCCCAGGCTGAAGAGCTGGGCTCTAGCTGGAGCTGTGAAATTGACAAGAGAGCTAACAGACAAAGTAAGTAATGCAGTGTTTACAGACACTGTCTCTCCCTAACTACATCGACATAAGCGCTATGCCTCTCATGGAGGTGGAGTTATGTCAGTGTAGTAGGGCACTTAGGCATGGTCTACACTGGCGGGGGGGGGGAGGGATTGATCTAAGTTACGCAACTTCAGCTACGTGAATAACATAGCTGAAGTTGATGTACTTAGATCTACTTACTGTGGTGTCTTCACTGCGGTAAGTTGACGGCTGCTACTCTCCCGTCGACTCCGCCTGCGCCTCTCGCCCTGGTGGAGTACCAGAGTCGATGGGAGAGCGCTGGGTGGTCGATTTATCGCGTCTAGACTAGACTGGATCGATCACTGCCCATCGATCCAGCGGGTAATGTAGACAAGTCCTTATATCAGCAGGATAAAGCTGTAGTGTAGACACTGACATAATTAAGTTGACAGAAGCTGCCTTACATCAATCTAACAGTGTAGTGTATACCAGGCCTAAGTATATGCCAGTGTTCGTTATACTTTAATGAATTATTTATAACAATGGTTTGGCTTAATAAAAGTACCTCTTTGTAATCTCAAAACATTTCAGAAATGCTAATTAACATTCACAACACCCTTGGTAGGTATTATCTCCATGTTTCAGATAACTTTGCTCTGCCTCAGCTTCCCTACGTGACTCGCCCAAAATCTCACAGTCACGAACAACTCTTGATTTCCTGTCCCCTGTTCTGACCACTAGACAGTGCTCTTTAAAAAAAAAAAAAAAAAATCTATATTTTCTGACTGTCCAAGTATTTGCCTCCAACAGCACAGCGTTTTATAGAAGAGGGATTTCAGAACCTAGTATTTCTTATAGCAGATCAAATCTAATATCGTGTCTCCATCAGTGGCCCATATAAAATACTGCAGAGGCAGCAAAAGCCCTCCCCTACACTGAATAATGCACCTGTTATTTGTTACTGGGCTTTCTTTGGTCTTGTCTAAACTAGAGATATTTATCATGCTAAGGGAAGTGTGGTTTCTGTAGCATGATTGGACATGTCTACGTGGGGGAAATTTCTAGAGTTTTTTACACACACAAGTTGTACGACTTGAATTATAATGGGTACAGCCTCACCACCCCACCCCCTTCTTGTGGACAAAGGTATGCTGGTATAAAGGTATTTTTTTATAGTAGATTTCAAACTGCTTTACAAAGGAGGTCACTATAGAGTCATAGACTTATGGCCCGAAGGGACCATCAAATCATCTTGATTGACTTGCACATCACAAGCCGTTAACCTCGCCCAGTTGTCACTACAATGAGCTGAATAACCTGCATTAGACTGAATTATTCCATCCCTCCAGATACTATTGTGTGCCATAGGCAGAGAATAGAGGGACTGAGGTGCGCCAATGCCTGAGGCTCCTGCAATGGCAGGGAATTGATTTGGTGAGATACCATTATCCCCATTGTACAGATGAGGAGACTGAGACACGGAGAAGTTAAGTGAAGTTCCCAAAATCACCCAGCAGGCCAGTGGCAAAACCAGGAATAGACTCTTCCCGTGTGGGATTGGGAATAAACAATCCTAGAGTAAAGCAATTTATAGCCGTATAACTGCATCCCTGCTAGGAGCTGTACCTGTAGAACTATTTCAGTAAACAGTCACCCCCCTAGCAAAACCAGTACCATAACTGTGTGTAATCAGGCCTGTTTTTAAAATAATTTAGAGCCATAGTGTGGACTAAGTATAGACTGGCCTGACCCACTTTTAATGAAACGCTGTCAAGATCACATTGGACTCTGGTTCTGTAAAAGCAGGGCAGACTGCCTTAAATCATCTAATCTGGTCTACACGATGGCTCTAATAGGGTTAAAACCAGTTAGAAAATTTCCACAGCACAGACATGCCCATTGTGACCACGCACAACAATGCTCCAGGTACTTGACATGTGTGTGAAATACGGCGTGGATTAGACTTGCTTTCAGTAGGGCCAAGCGTTAGTTTAGGCTGAACCATTTCAGCCTGCATCAGTTTAGTGACAGTGTGGGCAGCACTGAATCGGTTCAGACTGAAGCCGTTCAAGTAGTCCCCCTACCCCTGTCCCACAGTGCACAGGAGACCTTTCAGAATCTGCTGGAATCCATCATTGCTGGAAGCTGTGCTGGGAATTGCGGCTCAGGTACCTGGAGAGCATTGCAAGTGAGAAAGTTTATAACAGCTCTGGGGTGAGCCTGGGCCAAAGGAGCAACAGTTCAAACGTGAACGTGGACACACTAAGGGTATGTCTATACTACCCGCCGGATCGGCGGGCAGCAATCAATCCAATGGGGGTTGATTTATCACGTCTAGTCTAGATGTGATAAATCGACCCCCGAGGCTCTCCCATTGACTCCTGTACTCCACTGCCACAAGAGGCGCAGGCAGAGTCAACGGGGGAGCGGCAGCAGTCGACTCACCACAGTGA
Source organism: Terrapene triunguis (assembly GCF_002925995.2). NCBI lineage: Eukaryota > Metazoa > Chordata > Testudines > Emydidae > Terrapene > Terrapene triunguis. Next base: position 663,103 of record NW_020664406.1, on the reverse strand, counting down.
AGACACCGTGGTGAGTATGTCTAAGTACGTCGACTTCAGCTATGTTATTCACATAGCTGAAGTTGCGTAACTTAGATGGATCCCGCGTGCCGCCTCCCCCCCCCCCCCCCCCCCGCCCAGTGCAGCCCATGCCTGAGCCATCTGCACTTCAGTTCAGTTAGGAATGGATCAGGTGGCTGGTATAGGCACAGTGGTCATGTTTTGAGAATGAGGATGTAAGCTTTGCTGACCTCTGCAGCCAGTGCTTGGGTAATGTCCTCATTTTACATACTGCTCCGCTCTTTGTGAAGTAACTTTGATTCCAGAAAATAAACCAAAAGGAAAGTTTTCAATCTTTCGCTGAAGTGTTTTTTGTTTGTTTGTTTTTTTTCAAATACATAGCTGCTTTATTCTGTATGTGTTGAGACTGTTTGTCTTTGTAGGGGAGGTGGACTCGGACTTGTCCTGGCCAGTGCAGGCTTTGGTATGCTGACTGCACCTATAATGGAGCTTCATAACCAGAAAGGCTACTTTCTGCACCATGTGATCTTTGCCTGCTGTACGCTCATTTGCATCATCTGTATTCTTCTCTTGCCGGAGAGCAAGAACCAAAACCTGCCTGAGAACATCCCAGACGGCGAACACTACACCAGGAAGCCCCTCCTGCCACACAAGAAAGGGGAGCAGCCCCTGCTTCTGACAAACTCTGAACTCAAGGATTACTCTGGCCTCCACGATTCGTCAGCTGTGGGCGACGGGGTGTCCGAGAATACCACTGCCAATGGGATGTAACTGGGCAGATTTTTTTATTTTATTTTATTTTTTTGGGAGAAGGAGCACTTTGGGTGGGGGCATTTTGCACGGGTTTGCAGACCAGTAATGGAACAGATGGATACATGGGGGAATTCAGCTCTGCTGCTAAAGCCACTTATTGTAGGAATCTTCAACTGGTGTACAAATTACTTTTGAAAAGGTTATGGGGGGAAATAACGCATCTGAGAAAAGAACTGGCCGGAGATAACCCTTCCAAACTTTCTTTTCCTGGAATTAAATGTTTATATTTATTTTGATTATCATTTTAAAGAAGCACTTTACTCCCTTTTCATTGATCACATGAATGAAGCCATCTTATTTCAGGAGGTGCAGCCATTCCAAAAAAGAAATGGTGTGATGTGTTTTGTTTTCATTTTTGTTTTTGTGTTTTGTTAACGGAAAGAGGTATCTCTGCTGCAAAGCTGAATCCACTGAAACTTAGGCTAGAGCAACATTAGTTCTGCCTGTCTAGAAAGTCAAATCCCCCAGGTTGCCTGCTCTGTTTGTACAAACAACAAAAAACCTGTTGTGAGTCAAACTCTGGCTGCATTTTATTTAGCGTAAATTAGGTTTTGATAGTGTCCCCATATGTATTTAAAAGTTATTTTCTAAATTAGAGTTGTTTTTTTTACTGTAGTTAAAACAGTCAGCAAAATACTACACAAACTAGCTTAGTTTTTCAATCAGGATCAGCCTTCTACATTTTAAATATCACATTCAGCTCTTTTAGAGATTTCCTGCAAGTGATTAATAATAATATAAACAACTGAAATGAATTGACCACCAGTGGTAAAATTAGGTTTACCAAGAATGGTTTTAACTAACAGGAGGTTCAATATCTGTATCCTAGTGTTCCAGAGAATATTTTTGGTTAAAGGAGACAAAATGTAGGAGTATTGGCTACAATCTGAATTGCTTGCTCCAAAAGGGAGTTTAGCTGAAATTTCCACTAGTACAAGAGCTGTGACATTGCATGCCCTAACTGTTTAAAGCCTGTTCTTATTTAAATTTATTTTATTAGAATAAAAGGGAATGAATTGATTATTTGAATAAATACTGAAGATGGGGGGGGGGAAACGAAAGGGCTGTTTAAAATGTTACTTAAATAGAGGTCAAGAGGGCACTCCCTATGAAATGGGTCATCTTTAATTATACGTTTTTAAAACCTCCTGTCCAAGCCAGAATTCTGATTACTATATATTTTGCTGTCTCCTGTTTGCTATTTCTGACCCAAGAATTTACAATGAACTGCCACCTTAATCCCACCAAAAATGTGCTCTTCTAGACTCTCCCTTTAAAAAAAAAAAAAAAAATACTATAGGATCATTTGTTTGATTAAAGTAATTTAAAATGCCTCTGCTTAGTAAAGTAAGAAGCAAATCTTTCATTTATTGTAAAGATGGCTACTTGATAATAGCCAGGTGACCTCCTCCTTCCAGTCCCCAAGCCAGCAAGAGATTTGCATTGGCCATCAGATTTTGATTCTTGTTGTGTGAATGTCTTACGGATCTAGTTAATACAAGAACATTCTGAGCTTAAAAGCTTTTTTGCATCATTAACAATCGCCCCACCACTACCTTCCTTACCTTATTCACTGATTTGCCCAGTGGTACAGCCATTTAAATGAACAGAGCAGCAGGATATGTAATGTTGTATTGAGCATCCATATGATTGCCACTTTGTTTGATGGACATCTTGCATTCATAGGCATGGAAAGGCTAATCTGCACTTTCCTCTTCTTCCCTACCCCTTCTTTTGCTCTATATATTGTCTGTTAACTACTGTACCTACTACTTACATCCTCCATTAGGCTGCCTTTGTCCTCTTGTAACCCACACAAAATCAGCAAGACTGTGAGTAGTGTAGTAAGCTACACAGCCGCAGATGCTGATGAGTGCAAGAGGACGAGCAGGCCTGGAGAAGTGACAAAGATTGTTGTGGTTGGAAAATCAATGTTGTCCTAAAGCTGCTAACTTTTGTACAGAGGATGTGGACATTTAGGTTCTTTTTGAGCCACGTAAGAAACACTGGACCAGTTGATGGTAATTTTGCCTGGAGTTATGCTATTGTTTTCACCTTAGTTAGACTTGCTGTGACAGCAACAGACCAATTTTTCTTACACTCTCTAAACATCTCTAGTTACTGTACGGTTTGAAAGTGGCCACCTCTCCTTCGTTTTGTTCTGCGTTCAGATTTTTGCAGTCTGCATTCACCTCGAAAATAAGGCCTTTCGGTTTGTGCAGTATTCATGTGCCAAATTTGTGTAATACCTTTTGCCTTTTATATGAAGCTTGTTACAAGCCACATATCAGGAAAAGTGGGTTTATATCAAAATCTAGAAAGTAAAACAAATAATAATCCAGGGAGGGGGGCCTTGACACAGGAGAGCAATAGAGAGAGCAGAGGATTGTTTGAAATAGGGCATGCACACAGACTCAGAGCTGTTACGCAGCACCTTGCAATCCATATACCATAGAACCGCTTTTTAGTTCATGGTCTCTGTGCAAATATATTCAGGCTACAGTACAAATCATGTAGACCTTTCACAAGCCTATTAGACGGATTGCATTTAGCACTGTTATGGTCCTGGTGTGTCATCGCTGTTGTCCACAGCACTTTATAGTTTCCTATTCTGGTGTTTGCTCTTTCATTACAAACAGTCCCAGGAAAAAGAACTGTTTAAACATATCTGCCTATTTATATAAGAAATAAATACATTAGGTGACAGGAGCACTTGGCAATTTTTGTGAAATTTACTTCTGTATTTTGTTTTGTTTTTTAATTTGCCTGAGATGAGGCATTTGGTACTAGTCCTTTGAAATGAGGTCCCAACACCTATGGTTTGCTTGGCTCAGTCATGGCCAAAACATTAAGTAATAGTCTGTCTCGATAGCTCTGTTATAGCTCGTTTGAGAGGATGAAAGCTTGTTTTTTAAAAAGATATTACACTCCACAAAAGCTGATGACTATCTGAGGCTGGAAAGTTTCTGGAGAGAGACAGACAGGTACTAAATGATACAGCAGGGCAGGAGGCTATAAACAAACATCAGTTTCCTACTGTGTTCTGTCCGGTTCTTTGTACAGTTGGGTACTGTGGCAGTTTTTTAACAACTGTCTGTCAAGCCATAAGCTTCTCAATCCTGGTTCTCCACAGCGCAAAGGAAACATTTTTCTCAGATGACTACTGTTCCCAGCCAATGCAACAAGGAAAGCATTCAAAGCTTTGCATTTAGGCCCATTTCTTTCCATGAGCCCTCAGTTATTCCAGCCCACTAGTGGGGTTTTTAGTTACCATTTAAGGGACGTGTTTTGTTTTTTGTTTTTAGAATTTTTAAACAGAATGTGAAAATGGCATTACACTTGATCATTTTATGGGGTGTTTTTTTCAGCAATGTTTCTGTTGCCAAACACACTGAAAATAGGTAAGACGAGGAAAACCATGTAATCTCTTTGCCACTTTTGAAAAATGTTGTTTTGGTTAAGCAGGGTTTTTTTGTTTTGGTTTGGTTTGGTTTTATTTTAACATGGAAGTATTTTTCTTAAATGATGCCACTTCCTGGAGCCAAATGCTAAAGATCACCAAATTGGAAGCAGAAGTGCCATTAAATGAACTCTGTGAATGTCAAGTCAAATTGCACCTGTAGTTAGCACATAAAGACAACACTTAAGTGCGGGTTGATCTCCCACACTTTAACTTAAAAAAAAATTAATCCTCATTTTAATTGTATTGTGTGAAATGTCTTGGGAAAGGAGTACAGTGTGTTTATGTCTAGTGGGTGAGACTTCCCTCCCTCCCCTCAGTTTCTGATGAAGTTTTATTAAAGAATCGTGTTACTGTATGTTTTGATCATGAGTAGTCTGGTGGTGCTTATTCATAGCACAAGCTTAAATCAAGTACTGAAAACAGTCTTACAAGCTAATTGTCTGCATGATGTTACATCTGTTGTACCTACTGAAAAACTTTGTATGTAAATGTACAGAAATAAAAAGGTGTTGCCTCATTAGCATACTTCCTTTTGAATGTCTTTCTTGCCTTCAGTGCGATGAGTGTTCAAGCTGTGCTTTCAAAAATACCCCAGCTACTGAAGATGTTTAATGAAATTTTTAAAACCTCCCATAACAGCACTAACCCGTTTTTATTTAAAAAACAAAAAAAAAATACAGATTCTCTAACTAAGGGTACTTCAGCCACCAGTTGCCGCCTTAAGGTTGTCCTTCAAGGAAGAGGATATGTTGCAGCTGAAGCAGTTCTGCTGCTCAACTACAAGTTCCATTTGCAGAAAAGACTCAGCAGGATCCATGGGCCTGGGACTCAGAAGACCAAGATTCTATTTCTGATTTGCTGCACAACCTCAGGCAAGTCATTTCACTCATCTGTGCCTGTTTCTCCTCCCACCCTTCATCTGTCTTGTCTGTTTAGACCAGGGGTTGGCAGCCTTACAGAAGTGCTGTGCCAAGTCTTCATTTATTCACTCTAATTTAAGGTTTCGCGTGCCAGTAATACATTTTAACGTTTTTAGAAGGTCTCTTTCTGTAAGTCTATAATATCTAATAAACTATTGTTGTATGTAAAGTAAATAAGGTTTTTAAAATGTTTAAGAAGCTTCATTTAAAATTAAATTTAAAATGCAGAGCCCCCCGGACCGGTGGCCAGGACCTGGGCAGTGAGTGCCACTGAAAATCAGCTCGCGTGCCGCAGGTTGCCTATCCCTGGTTAAGACTGTAAGCTCTTCAGGACAGAGGACTGTCTCTTACTATCTCTTTGCACAGTGCCTCTATGCTCTACTGTAATCTTACTATTGCTAATAAAATTGATCTCTTCTGGGTTCTAGAGTCCACGTGGAAGGAACCTTGAAAAGAAGATTGCCAAACAGTGCTGACTTGAGTTGGGGATAGACAAAGCATCCTTTTACAATAGGTTATTTCTGGGATCTAGCTGTATATAGTAAGTAACGTTTTCTGCCTTCATAATTTTAGACAAGACTTGATCCAAAAGGAGCCCAACCTAGGTTGTTCTCCCCACTCCTACTGAATTTGGCTAAAATAGCAAGGCAATAATATTGTTTACCTTAGTTGGCTACTAACCCAGAGGTTAAGCCAGCTGACTCTGCGTGTCTGTGTCTCCAGATGTCATCCAGTGCCTTAGTCAAACCTGAGAAGACAGCTGGCTTTAGGAAGATGAAGACCACATACAGTTTGACAGCTTTGGCTTTAGTATCACTGACATATGCTATGAGGCTTGGGGAACCTTGATTGGTGGTTGCATTGTCACCTATACTATTGATGCATGCATTCATTCACCCTGATTTCACAGAGGCTAGGAGCTGCTGCTTGCACATCAGGAAAGCTGATTTAGTACATTTCATTTAGTTTTCCGATGCCTATATTGCCTGATTCCCTCAGTATATTATTGCCGTTTCCTGGCAAGGAAAACGGCAACTCATCCTTCTCACTCGCCTGAGGCAAGTGAGGTTGACACCATGACCCAAATTGTCATGAGTGTTCTGCTGAGTGAAACTGAGACACAGTTTACATGTAGAATCATGCTGCATTTATGTAGCATTAGGGCCATATTTATCCCTTCCCCCAATAGGACTAGAGAAAAAGGAGCCTTGCCACATCTGTTGTGCATATTGCACAAGACCCAGGGACAATCGCAGTCTCTGCACTTGTAGGAACACAAGGACAGCTCTCTGCAGGGCCACACGTTGCTCCAGAGAGCGTGGGGTGGTCCAACCTTCCTCAACTAGCCAGGGAGCACCTTGCACTATCCAAAGGGATGCTTCAGCATACATGCTCCTACCTGAACCCGGGGGGTAGGGCGAGGATGCGCTAAGAAGGGAAAGTACCACATGAGAGACCATCTCTCTGAGCTCCCCTGGGGCTGTGCTGGCTCCATACTATGCCACTGTGAGGCAGTATACGCCAGTGGTTAGGGCACAGGACTGGGAGTCAGGAGATATGGGTTCTGTTCCTGGCTTTGACACTGACCTGCTGTCTGACATCTTGCAAATCTGACCTTTTGTCTTGTCTATTGAAGATTTTTAAGGTCTGAGGTACGGGCTGTCTGTGATTGTGCGTGTGTATAGTGCCATGGGTCCTACACTCAGTTGGGGCCACAAGGTGGTGCTACTGTCATACAATTAGTTAAATCATATTGACTCCAACTCTGGCTAATTATCATAATTTAACCATTAGAGTATATGCTCTTGAGCAGAATTCACATGCTGTGTGGCCAGCAAAACAATGCTTGATGAAGTTGGAGTTTGAACTGTTCTGTCTAAAATGCACTGCTGAGAGAAACAGGTGGTGAATGGTGACCAGGGAATGAGACCACCCAGCATAGTGCATACATACACAACAGGAGAGTTAAGGCTGCCGAGCTGAACTCCGTTTCCAAGATTGTCAATAAAATCTCAACCTTAGCTCTGAATTAACACAGCTTTTGTTTTTTTGCGCAAGTGTTACTCATATCTGACTCATACTTAGCTTGTGATCCACTGTAACCCCCAGATCCCTTTCCAAGGCAGTCATTTCCCATTTTGTATGTGTGCAACTGATTGGAGTATTTTGCATTTGTCCTCATTGAATTTCATCCTCTTTACTTCAGACTATTTCTCTAGTTTGTCCAGATCATTTTGAATTCTAATCCTGTCCTCCAAAGCCCTTGCAACCCCTCCCAGTTTGGTATTGTCCACAAACTTTATAAGTGTACTCTTGAAGCCATTATCTAAATCATTGATGAAATATTGAACAGAAGCTGACCACCCCACTCAATATGTCCTTCCAGCTAGACTGTGAGCCACTCATAACTACTCTCTGGGAATCGTTTTCCAAGCAGTTAAGCACCCACCTTATAGTAGCTCCATCTAGGCTGTATTTCCCTAGTTTGTTTATGAAAAGGTCATGTGAGACAGTATCAAAAGTCTTACTAAAATCAAGATATACATCTACCACTTCCCCCTATCCACAAGGCTTGTTACCTTGTCAAAGAAAGCTATTAGGTTGGTTTGACATAATTTGTTCTCGATGCAGTTACTTATCACCTTATTATCCTGTAGGTGTTTGCAAACTGATTACTTGTTCCATTATCTTTCCAGATACTGAAGTTAAGATGACTGGTCTGTAATTCCCTGGGTTCAACCGAGGCCAGGTGAAAGCATAGGTGTTGGTCCTTACCTTTATACTTTTATTGTAGAAACAGGGGTTGGCAACAGATATTATGTATTATAATTTATTTATCAAAACAACGCAGAGCAGAGGCTAGATATAACCAGAGGCTGAAGTTGTATTCTCGAAAGAAGCATTATTTGCTATATCTACTTTTCAACTAGTGACCATGAAGCCATAAGAAACTAGGCTGAGATGGCTTTTCTGGAGCCTGCCAGCTTCTTTGTTTCCAGTGAGCTACTATAGCAGCATTAATATTTTATACTTACAGGGGAGACTTTCCATGCAATCCCGTGTGAGGTTTGTTACTTTACAGATGGGGAAACAGGTTATGCAACTTCCTCACTGTCACAGAGCAAGTCAGGGGTTGGATGAAAATAGAATTCGTGTCTCCTGACCTTCAGTGCCCCCGTTTAAGCGTGAGACAATTCTGCCTTTGTGCTACTAGAACTTAAACCCTCAGGCTTTTTTAGATAAGATTCTCATACACTACTTCAGAAAACTCCCCTTTTAATAATAATAGCTTGCACATGTATAGCATCTTTCACTTAAGGATTTGAAACTGTTGAGAGATAACATAAGCCCCAGAGGGCTCAGTGAAGGGAAAGAGGAAAATATCCTAATTTCCAGTCCATTCAGCATATTAACAACAATCACTGGGAATAAAGACTCATCTCTACAGGCACCAGGTTTCCACTGGTCCCTTACAAATGCCTGTGTAGAGTTACTTATTCCAGTGCCCTTAATGTCAAACTACCCCACTGTATTTTCCTATGTTTAATACCCTTCAAAAGTGAAGCGCTACTCTGAAGAGTGTAAAAGTGGCAGTGTGGTGGTCCATGGCTATTGTATCTAACTGATTTCTTCATCAAATGTGCTCAATTTACATGTAAGATAGGCCTCTGTACCTACCAGCCCAACCAACTCCTCCTGGACTCTGAAAGTGCTTTCCTGCACCTGCATTATCAGCAGTAATCATAACAGTTTTATAATCCAAACTATGCCCTTAGTTAATCTGTTGATGGAACAAAATCCTGCAAACTGTGTTGGCGCTGCACGACTAACAGGAAAACATCACTAACGGCAGCAGACAAGACTGGTTACATAGTGCGTATATACTGAGTAAGAAAGCACACTTTAGGACCAAACATTTTTGTCCTTTTCAGTGGAAAATTCCTTCCTCTTTGGAAAACAAATTCCTGCCATTCTCCCACCAGGAAAGTGATGTCAATGTACTTCCTTTTATTTAATTCGCTGATTTTTCACAACAGCATGCCAGGCTTTCACAGAAGCACTAGAAGAGATTTGTTTTCTCTTGCTCTAATTATGATACATAGTATGTTACATGTGCAACTAAAATCCAGAGAACCTCCCCTGATTACAATTTCCAGGTAGGTCAAAGCTCCATGCATACACAAGTTTACAATATCTTGCTTAACTCACAACATTCCTCCCCATATCCCACAGACCCCGTCTCTAACACAGCAGAGGAACTCAAAGTTTGGAAGAAATACATTTTTTAAGTTCTATTCAAGTTTGGTCCAAACAATTTTGTAAAAACAACACAAAGTTCCAAAATATTAACTCAGTGTCTGTCAATATGGAAACCCAGTCAGTTTATTTCTTTTAAAAAAAAGTAACAAAGTAGCTTACAATGATGCAACGTTAGAATTTCTCTGGAAAAGCTATCATTTCTTCCTTGATTCTGTTCTCTATGTGTAATATGAAACTGCTGTCTGTATTCTGAAGATTGTAGCTGACGAAGATCTGTTTTTTGGTCTTCCTGGCTAAAATACAAAACAAAGAACAGTCATCTATTACTCGTTCCAATATTAGTGCTGGTAGTAATCAAACATTTTATGGAGAGAAATAAGGCAAGTTTCCCATACCACAATACAAATGCACTGACCTGGAGGAACCACCTCTAAAGTAGTAGTATAACCTACATGCCTACTCAGTCTGGCTTGTTGGCTAAAAACCTTAGATAGCAGTCAGTGATGAGTGCTGGGTGTCAGATGTGTCAGTTAAGTTAGGGCAGGGGTGGGCAAACGTTTTGGCCTGAGGGCCACATTGGGGTTGCACAACTGTATGGAGGACTGGGTAGGGAAGGCTGTGCCTCCCCAAACAGCCTGGCCCCTGCCCCCTATCCGACCCCTCCCACTTCCCACCCCCTGACCCATCCAACCTGCCCGCTGCCGGGACTCCTGTCCCCTGACTGCCCCGACCCCTATCCACAACTCTGCCCCCTGACAGCCCCCCCGGGACTCCCACCCCCTATCCAACCACCCCTGCCTCTACCTGCCCCCTGCTCCCTGTCCCCTGACAGGCTCCCCGGGACTCCCACCCCTCCCTGTTCCCCATCCCCTGACCGCCCCCTCCTCCCTGATTGCCCTCCAGGACCCCCCGCTCCCTTACCCAACTCCCCTGCTCCCTTACCAGAAGCAGGAGCTCGCAGCCGCAACACCCAGCCAGAGCCAGCTGCGCTGCCCATTGGAAGCGGCGGGCCAGAGCGCAGCCCATGCGGCGGCATGGCTGTGGGGAAGGGGGGACAGCAGGGGAGGGGCTGGGTTCTAGGCTCCCAGGCCGGGAACTCAAGGGCCGGGCAGGACGGTCCTGCGGGCCGGCTGTAGCCCATGGGCCGTAGTTTGCCCACGTCTGGGTTAGGGCCTGATTCAAAGTTCACAGTAGTTAATGGAAAGGCTCCCACTGACTTCAACTGGTTTTGGATCAGGCTCTTAAAGATAATGTAGTTCAAGATAAATTACCGGTTATACTGGACTCACCAGCTTACACAAACTAAACTGAAGAGAGAACTTATGCTCAAAGATGCTTTAAGAAGGAAGGGATAGAATTAAGTAATTAGACATTCAAAAAAGCCTAGTAGAAAAATTCTAGGATAATCTAATGATAAAGTAGATACCATATTACCTGATCTATGTACATTACATAAAAGTTATTTTCCATGACAGACCTAACAGTGGTGGCAAAAAAATAAGTCAATCAATCCCCAGACTGTGGAAAGATGGCTCTCAATGATCAGCAGGTGAATGGATGACATGAAAAAAAGTTACAGTATAGAAAATAGACTCCCTAGTTTTGATAAAATAATACCTAGGCACTCATACAACGCCATCTTTAATGATCAACTTCCTCTTGGCTCAGTGAGAAGAGGGAGCCCCATGAACTGCTTCTGAAATTGATTCATTTTCCTTTTAACAATTCGCACAATAACGTTAATGGGATGTGGCTTGTTGCGCTAATATGCTACAACTTGAAAAACAAGCATCTCTGCCTTGGTATTGGCCCCTGAGGTACAAAGGCTCATTTTATCATCAATGCTTAAAAATTCTCACATTGAATAACTGCAGTACTAATTCTAAACTGAAAGTTAATTAATTGCCACACCACTTTAACCAACAGACTGAGTTCTGAATTACTTCTGCACCATGTCTGGCCTTAGTCGTCTGGAGGAGACATGAAATGGAGTTTCCAACGCTTGTGAATGCTACTGGTCCCTTGACGCTTTTTGCAAGAGTAGGGATGTTAACCCCCGTGTCCTGGTCGAAACTCCAGTAGGGCAGTTAGAGCCTGCCCCCATCTAAACTGTCCTGCAGAGTCAACTGGATATATGTGCTGCTCATTACATTCCCTTGAAATGAGAAGAGAAGGGGGGAATTTATACCCAAAATACTACAATGATCTCTGATGTTACTCTGCCTCCTCATCCCCTCAGAGGGGTTAGATCTGCAACTTCAAAGAACTGGAAGGGTTTTGTGCCACTCAAGCTAGTGAAACGTAGGCCCAGATCCTCAAAGATATGTAGGTACCTAACTCCCCTTGAAATGAATGAGTTCAGTGCCTAAATACCTTTGAGGATCTGAGCAGTAGTTTGACACCTGGCTGATCTATAACCACACCGAGCAGATGTCATTCCACACATCCCACCTGCTCTCCTTTAGCCTAGACAGCATGACTAGCTCTTGAGCTGTACTGAGCAAGCAAGTCCTTCTCCACAGCGGAAACGCTGGTTAACCAGCAATGAGATCCACAGCATCCTGATTCACAATCTCAACATTGCAATAGTCTTGGAGAAGAAAAGCTCCTGTAGGATTGGGAGAGGGCACAAACGTGGAGGAGAGTTGCGGCTCCCCGGCTCATGGACATACCACGGCTGTTCTGACTACTTGTGCTCTCATCTATAACGTAGGTAGAGGGGAGCATTCAGTTAAGGGTTTCACTTTCTGGACTACAGCACTGCTCTGAGCTATTAGACAGATGCCCCATTCCACCCCAGAGGTGGCTTCATTTCACTGGTGAGGCGATTCCTGTGTGCATATGTCCATTTCCTTAAATCTGCAATCTGGGCCAATAATTTCTAGAGTGCTTTGGGATCTTTCTGGCTGAAGAGAGCTGTAGGATGTAAAGGTAGCTTTTATTTATGCATGTACAATTCTGCACATATTTGTGCAAGCATCGGTGTTTGCATCTGCAGAGTGCAGGCACATGCACGTTAAGCTGTCTAATGCCTGTGCATGCACAGGCATTAGAATTTGTATTGAAGCAATGAACGATATTTAAAAGTGCATATGCAAGTGGGGGGGGGGGGAGTGGATAGGGAGAGGCCTACCTTGAAAGTTTATTCCTGTCCTATATTAATCACTCAACAAAGCATAGGGATTACTGAAATGCAAAGCCCTCATTATATTTGTTATCAATAATGTCCCTCAGCAGCAGTGCCAGGAGATTCCTAGGATAACACTCCTATTACAAGCAATGAAACCAAGTGCTTTTTGCCTTTCAAACTCTGTAGTAAAGTAGAACCTCAGTTACAAACTGACTGGTCAACCACACACCTCATTTGGAACAGGAAGTACGCAATCAGGGAACAACAAAGATGGGGGGAAAAAACAAACACAGTACTTTGTTAAACTACTAAAACAGTTAAGGGAAAGTTTAAAAAAAGATTTGCAAGGTAAGGAAACTGTTTCTGTGCTTGTTTCATTTAAATTAAGATGGTTAAAAGTAGCATTTTTCTTCTGCATAGTAAAGTTTCAAAGCTGTATTAAGACAATGTTCAGTTGTAAACTTTTGAAAAAACAACCGTAATGTTTTGTTCAGAGTTATGAACATTTCAGGATTACAAACAACCTCCATTTCCGACGTGTTTGTAACTGAGGTTCTACTGCAGATATATAGAGGTAGAGAACAGTAGCACTGACTCAGTAAGGTATTTAAGCACATGCCTAACTTTAAGCAGGTGAGCAGTAGAAATGTGAAAAGTTAGGCATGAAGAATCCAAAGCCATTAAGAATAAAAGCTTTTCCTCAAGGATGATTCACACTAATGCTTTGCTTTAACACAATGCACGCTTCAAGCATGGTCAGCCAATATTTAAGCTCATGTCTACATGAGACAAATGTATCATAGAATCATAGAATATCAGGGTTGAAAGGGACTTCAGGAGGTCATCTAGTCCAACCCCCTGCTCAAAGCAGGACCAATTCCCAACTAAATCATCCCAGCCAGGGCTTTGTCAAGCCGGGCCTTAAAAACTTCCAAGGAAGGAGACTCCACCACCTCCCTAGGTAACGCATTCCAGTGCTTCACCACCCTCCTAGTGAACTAGTGTTTCCTAATATCCAACCTAGACCTCCTCCACTGCAACTTGAGACCATTGCTCCTTGTTCTGTCATCTGCCACCATTGAGAACAGCCGAGTTCCATCCTCTTTGGAACCCCCCTTCAGGTAGTTGAAGGCTGCTATCAAATCCCCCCTCATTCTTCTCTTCTGGAGACTAAACAATCCCAGTTCCCTCAGCCTCTCCTCATAAGTCATGCGCTCCAGACCCCTAATCATTTTTGTTGCCCTCCGCTGGACTCTTTCCAATTTTTCCACATCCTTCTTGTAGTGTGGGGCCCAAAACTGGACACAGTACTCCAGATGAGGCCTCACCAATGTCGAATAAAGGGGAACGATCACGTCCCTCGATCTGCTGGCAATGCCCCTACTTATACAGCCCAAAATGCCGTTAGCCTTCTTGGCAACAAGAGCACACTGTTGACTCATATCCAGCTTCTCGTCCACTGTGACCCCTAGGTCCTTTTCTACAGAACTGCTACCTAGCCATTCGGTCCCTAGTCTGTAGCTGTGCATGGGATTCTTCCGTCCTAAGTGCAGGACTCTGCACTTGTCCTTGTTGAACCTCATCAGGTTTCTTTTGGCCCAATCCTCTAATTTGTCTAGGTCCCTCTGTATCCGATCCCTACCCTCTAGTGTATCTACCACGCCTCCTAGTTTAGTGTCATCGGCAAACTTACTGAGAGTGCAGTCCACACCATCCTCCAGATCATTAATAAAGATATTAAACAAAACCGGCCTCTTATTGAGAAGTCAGGCAACATAACTTGTGGTGACAACAAAGGTGCTTCATTGCCAAAGATGCGAGGTGAAAGCAAAAACAACCAAAGAATTTAAAAAGGATTCCCAAAAGTACAAGTGTGTTATAAAATCTCTGAACCATTCAAGAACGCACCTAGTCGCTGGGCTAGAGAATTTGAGGTGGTGTCAGAGGCATCTCCCAGGAGTGATGTAGACACTGGAATGGAGTCCTGAAAAGAAAGCAAAGAATCAATTGTTTATTCTGTACTAAAATTAGCTATTTTTTCCCCGATGAGATGGCTGCATATAAGAAGTCACAACAATAATCACTTTTTCTGTTTTGGGTGTAAAGAAAGAGGACCTTTCCTACAATCATTTGAGTACTTGTGTGCTACCATGTCACGGTGAACTCCAACATGTAAAAAAACCCCAAAACAACCCAATCACAGTGTCCTTTACATTATATAAAGATGGTGGAGGGGAGTTTCCAAAAGCACCAGGAACACTTGCAATGAATCTGTAATTATACTGACTTGTATTCCCAAATCCCTGAGGCACTTTTGAAAATCTCCCCTGGTGTCTACAATTTTTTATGCAGTGTATCCATTAAAATAGCCTTTAATTACCCACACCAATACTATTTCACAAAGAATACCATATATAGTTTTTCCTATATAGTTTTTAAAGAAGAAAAATTCCATAACCTGGAAATACTTGAGTAGACACCACCTAAATATCCTGTCCCATACAAGAATCCAATTCTGCAACCCTTGTTCATGCTGAGAAGTAAACAATTGAGTATTACTTATTGAGGAGTGCACAACTGGGCCCTCACTAAGGCATGGGCTCCTATGAAGCCTGTGTTGCTGAAGAAATACTGCCTTATAGAAAACTTTATGCGCTGGACACATTTTGAAGTGTGTGTACCACTGTGCATGGTCTGGCTATGTCTATACTGCAATGAGACACCTAGAGCTGGCCTGTGCCAGCTAACTTGGGCTCGGGCTGTTTAATCGCAGTATAAACCTACCCTATGAGGCAAGTTTCCTACACAGTCCTGCCCCATTCAAAGTGTGTTATACTGGCAGTAAGTGATGAAGGGCTCCTAACACAATGGAGTCTTGGTGCATACCTGGAGCTCCTAGAAGCTACCGCAATCCAAATAACAACGCACAGCCATAGACTTTAAGGCCAGATGGCCCTGAGCATGTGGGCAAGACCCACCTGGGAAAGAATTCACTGTAGTAACTCAGAACCCTCCTCATCTAGTGTCCCATCTCTGGCTGTAGCAGACATTTTTGAATTAATCAATTAATTCAATCCCCATTTACTCCCTTATCAAAGAGGTATGGCTCCTTACTATGCAGTAAATAAGATGTACTCTTCCACAGACCTGTCTCATTCAATGCACAGATCTTGAATACACTAAAAAAAATTACTACACAGTCAAAATTGTCATGCAGGCACAGCCTGCTATGTCCCCCTTTGGAATACTGGCAAATTGTTGTCAAATATATTGCAATTGTCAAAATCTACTACAGATGAGCAAAGTGCAATTTTCAAAGGCTTACGCTGAGCCAAATCATCCAGCCAATTTGCATCAAAATACCTGGAGCACAGATCAACTGAATAGAGCA
Source organism: Terrapene triunguis (assembly GCF_002925995.2). Classification (NCBI taxonomy): domain Eukaryota; kingdom Metazoa; phylum Chordata; order Testudines; family Emydidae; genus Terrapene; species Terrapene triunguis. The sequence continues at coordinate 647,126 of NW_020664406.1, read as the reverse complement.
CTAAAATGGGAGTCAGGAGACCTGGATTCTAATCCTGGCTCTGCCCACTAGCCTGATGCGAGACATTGGGCTGTTGTCTCTCTTCAATTCTGTGCCTCAGTTTTCCCCATCCATAAAATGGGGATAATACTTTCTCCTGTAACGCACTGTGAGATCTACAGAGGAAAAATGGTCTCATGCAATACCCACTGAAGTCAATGGGAGTCTTTCCATTGACTTCTGTAGTTTGACCAGATCCTCTAAGGGTTAAGTATCATGATAACACTTGAAGACACTTTTCTGTCAAATTTTACCCATTTCTCTGCCAAATTACATATTTATACCTTTCATCTATTTGACAAAATGCTACAATGAAAGGAAATATTACCCCTCCCTCCTACATAAACTCTTTTAGTTCTCAAAAGCTGCTCAACTGTTCATCCTAAAATTTCAACTCTTGAGAGGGAAGTTCAGCAAAGGTATAAATGACAGAAAAGGTGTTCAAATGGAAACTCTTGGGTAGTGTGTAGACTAGAAAAATAAATAGTGGGTAACATTTTCAAAAGCATTTAATCACGTAGGAGCCTACATCCCATTATTAAAAGTAAGTCTAATTGAAAGTAATGGAATTTAAACTCCTCAATAGGTGCTTTTGAAAATTTTACCCAGGCCTTGGTCTACACCTAAAACTTAGGGCTGGGTTATCTAAAGTTAGGTTGGCTTGGCTTAATTACAATGCACAGAGCATGCAGGCCTAGGTACCGCCTCTCAGAAAGGTAGATTTCATACAGCCACATAAGAACCCCTTCTATTGCTGTAGTAAGTGCTTATGCTACAGCTGTTTTAGGTGGGAAATGTTTAAACACTGGAGGGGAGGGGAGGGGGCTGCCCCCCCCCCCCAGGCTCTTACTACAGCCCTAGTTGTGTCTACATTGTGTGATCAAGTTAGGTCAACCTAACCCGCAGTGTAGACACAGCTAGGTCAATCATGCTTGGATGAATTCTTCTGCAGACCTAGTTGCTGCCGCTGGAGGGCTACAGGGATGGCCAGACCGCTTCCCTCGCTCTCACTGCAGCTAGCACTTACACTATAACAGCACGGCTTTGCCGCTGGGGCCTAGCCACCCCCCACTGTGCAACTTCGCACCTCCAGCCGGGTCGGCATCTTCAGAACTGCATTAACCCGCCCCATCCTAGGCCACCCCCTAGACCGGCCAGGCCCCGTTCACACGATGTCAAAGGGGATCAAGCCTGTTTACACGAGGGCTTAAAACGTGGCAGCCGCTAAAACCCTCTTTGCGAACATCTTCCTGGTGGGCTCGGGCCCGCGGGCCACCTGCCAGCACCGTGGGGCGCGGGGAAGGGGCTCGGTGCCCCAGGCGCTGAGCGCGGTGCGAACGCCCGGCGGGGAGGGATGAAGGGGGGGGCGGCGCAGCCCGGGGCTGCGGGGGCAGGAAGGCGGGTGAGTGGGGAGCACGGGGGGGGCTCTGCCGCTAGCGCCGTGTAGCGAGCCGAGGGGGGCCCGGCACTCACGTGGGGGCTGCACATGGCCACGGCCAGGCTGCGGAGCGCGGGCTCCGCCCCCACCCAGAGGAAGAGCGAGTCCCGCAGCCGCATGGCGTGGAAGTGCACGAGCTGCTCGCCCGCGCGCCCGCAGAAATCGTGCAGGGAGATCCCGGCCGGGGCGGCCCCCTCCGGCGCCTGGCGCGGGGACCCCGCCGCCTCCGCCTGCTGCTGCGGCTCCATCCGTCTCCCGCCCGGCCCGGCCCGGCCTGCCGCTGCCAGGCCAGAGCAAACGATCCCCGAGCGCAGCGCAGGCCTGGCCCGCGTCTCGCTCGCCGCGCCCAGCGGCGGTGGGCAGGGGGCCAAACCCGTCCCTCCCCCCGCTCCAGGGCTCCTCCCCCCGACCTGCCCCGTCCCTCCGGGTTGTTCCCAGCTGGCCCCTGCCTGCCCTGTGTCCCCCCCCCCGCCTTATTCCTGCTCTCAGCCTTCACCCCAGCTCCTGTCCCTGCAGCCCCTGGGTGCCCCTGAGCTGGCGTTGGGTGGAGCTGGGGGTGCTCAGGGCTGCTAAAACCTGGCTGCCCCTACCCACCCCGGGGGCCTTCTGCTGCAACCCCCACTTCTCCTTTAGGGCCTGGCTTTGGTCCGAACTGCAGATGAGCCTAGGGGACTGAGGGTCCCCGTATTGTACCCGACCTATTGCGGGGGTGGACATTTAAAGGCAGTGCTCTCGGGTCCAAGCCTTGTTACTTCCACATCCAAGGAGGATCTAGCTAAGGCTTAGGGCCATGCCGCAGGCCCCTGCTCCTGGAGGCACAAGCTCAGCTTTCTTTTCATGGTTGTGAAATGACGAAACTTGAAAACGTGACCCGTGCAGCTGTTGTCTGCCTGAGTCAGCAGAAAACCTGATGCAGTAGCTCAAAAATATTAACTGCCCCATGCATCTCATTGGTATGAGCGGTGGGGGGGGGTTGTTTAACTCCAAGACCCACTGCTCTGGAGAACCCGTCAATTCTATCCATCATTGGATTTTGTGTGTGGTGAGAAGCATGTGGTGGCCCAACTCACACACCCCTTCCCCCGGAAGACAGACGCCTGCTGCTCCAGAGGGGGGGTAGGCTCCTATTGCCACTCCTGAGATGAGAGGTTGGGAGGAGAAAAGACCTCACAGCCACTCCAAGCGGGGGCCGGGCCACTGAAGGCCCCATCTCGTAGTGTGCCTAGGGCCCTGTATTGCCTAAATTGAGTCATCCCCTCAGGATGCTTCTGTAGATAACAGCAAATATACAGCACTCTTTATCCATAGATCTCAAAGCACTTTACAAGGGATAGTAAGCATTATTATATCCACTTTACAGATGGGGAAAGTGAGGCCTAGAGAGTTTACAGGCTTGCTTTGAAGAGTTGCTACACCGCCACAACTGTATTCTAAGTCAATTGTAGGTGCTCTGCACCTTTGAGAATCAGTTTTTTTTATTCAGGAGCCTTCGTATGGAGTTAAGAGCCTAACAAGATATCCAAGTTTGAAAATGTTACCTCTTGTCTTCTATAGAAAGATGGTTCTGTCCACTACTCTAGGCTTGGAACACACAATGTTACTATGTACACAGGAAATATTGAAAGACAAAGACAAAGATGTTTTGTTTTTATCCAATGGAGAATTGTGAAAGTGTGATTGTGGAAATAATCAAGTAGCCATCACTACACACTTGCTTCAGTACAGGAGAAGTACGATTTGATAGGCTGGGGGAAAGCCGACAGGTGCAGAGGAGCATGTGGTTTGGACAGAGACATCCCTTAGGGGAGGATCTACAAATGGAGATTCTCTATGTCCTAGTAAAGAGCAGAGTATGGAAGATGATAAAATATAGGTAGGATTTGATGTGAAACAGTCAAATGAAAAAAAGTCTCATTCAATTACATCATGTAAAGGGAGACAGCTAAAAAGTGACAACCTTTTAAAGTGCTTAAATATCAATGCTAGAAATCTAAATAATAAGATGGGTGAACTAGAGTGTCTCGTATTAAATGAGGATATTAATATAATAGGCATCACAGAAACTCGGTGGAATGAGTATAATCAATGGGACACAATAATGCCAGGGTACAAAATATATTGGAAGGACAGAACAGGCCATGCTGGTAGGGGAGTGGCACTATATGTGAAAGAAAGCATAGAATCAAATGAAGTAAAAATTTTAAATGAACCAAACTGTACCATAAAATCTCTATGGATAGTAATTCCATGCTCGAATAATAAGAATATAGAGTAGGGATATATTACCGACCACCTGACCAGGATGGTGATAGTGACTGTGAAATGCTCAGGGAGATTAGAGAGGCTATTAAAATAAAAAACTCAATAATAGTGGGGGATTTCAACGATCCCCATATTGACTGAGTACATATCACCTTAGGACGGGATGCAGAGATAAAGTTTCTTGACACCTTAAATGACTGCTTCTTGGAGCAGCTAGTCCTGGAACACAGATGAGGAGAGGCAATTCTTGATTTAGTCCTAAGTGGAGCACAGGATCTGGTCCAAGAGGTGAATAGAGCTGGACCGCTTGGTAATAGTGACCATAATATAATTAAATTTAACATCCCTGTGGCGGGGGAAACACCACAGAGGCCCAACTTGTAACATTTAATTTCAGAAAGGGGAACTACACAAGAAATGAGGTGGTTAGTTAAACAGAAATTAAAAGGTACAGTGCCAAAAGTGAAATCCCTGCAAGCTGCATGGAAACTTTTTTAAGACACCATAATAGAGGCTCAACTTCAATGTATACCCCAAATTAAAAAAACATAGAGAACCAAAAAAGAGCCACCGTGGCTAAACAGCAAAATAAGAGAAGCAGTGAGAAGCAAAAAGGCATCCTTTAAAAAGTGGAAGTTAAATCCTAGTGAGGAAAATAGAAAGGAGCATAAATTCTTTAAAATGAAGCGTAAAAATATAATTAGGAAGGCCAAAAAAGAATTTGAAGAACAGCTAGCCAAAGATTCAAAAAGTAATAGCAAAAAAAATTTTAAGTACACCAGAAGCAGAAATCAGGTTTCAGAGTAGCAGCCGTGTTAGTCTGTATCCGCAAAAAGAACAGGAGTACTTGTGGCACCTTAGAGACTAACAAATTTATTAGAGCATAAGCTTTCGTGGGCTACAACCCACTTCTTCGGATGCATATAGATTGAAACATTGAGGAGATATATATACACACATACAGAGAGCATGAACAGGTGGGAGTTGTCTTACCAACTCTGAGAGGCCAATTAAGTAAGAGAAAAAAAAACTTTTGAAGTGATAATCAAGATAGCCCAGTACAGACAGTTTGATAAGAAGCAAGTGTGAGAGTACTTACAAGGGGAGATAGATTCAATGTTTGTAATGGCTCAGCCATTCCCAATCCCTATTTAACCCTGAGTTGATTGTGTCTAGTTTGCATATCAATTCCAGCTCAGCAGTCTCTCGTTGGAGTCTGTTTTTGAAGTTTTTCTGTTTTAAGATAGCCACCCGCAGGTCTGTCATAGAATGGCCAGACAGGTTAAAGTGTTCTCCCACTGGTTTTTGAGTATTATGATTCCTGATGTCAGATTTGTGTCCATTAATTCTTTTGCGTAGAGACTGTCCGGTTTGGCCAATGTACATGGCAGAGGGGCATTGCTGGCACATGATGGCATATATCGCATTGGTAGATGTGCAGGTGAACGAGCCCCTGATGGTATGGCTGATGTGATTAGGCCCTATGATGGTGTCACTTGAATAGATATGTGGACAGAGTTGGCATCGGGCTTTGTTACAAGGATAGGTTCCAGGGTCAGTGTTTTTGTTCAGTGATGTGTGGTTGCTGGTGAGTATTTGCTTTAGGTTGGGGGGTTGTCTGTAAGCGAGGACAGGTCTGTCTCCCAAGATCTGTGACAGAAAAACTTCAAAAACAGACTCCAACGAGAGACTGCTGAGCTGGAATTGATATGCAAACTAGACACAATCAACTCAGGGTTAAATAGGGATTGGGAATGGCTGAGCCATTACAAACATTGAATCTATCTCCCCTTGTAAGTACTCTCACACTTGCTTCTTATCAAACTGTCTGTACTGGGCTATCTTGATTATCACTTCAAAAGTTTTTTTTTTCTCTTACTTAATTGGCCTCTCAGAGTTGGTAAGACAACTCCCACCTGTTCATGCTCTCTGTATGTGTGTATATATATCTCCTCAATGTTTCACTCTATATGCATCCGAAGAAGTGGGTTGTAGCCCACGAAAGCTTATGCTCTAATAAATTTGTTAGTCTCTAAGGTGCCACAAGTACTCCTGTTCTTTTTGCAGAAGCAGAAAGTCTGCTAAACAACCAGCAGGGCCACTGGACGATTGAGATGCTAAAGGAGCACTCAAGGACGATAAGGTCATTGCGGAGAAACTAAATGAATTCTGTGCATTGGTCTTCATGGTTGAGAGGATGTGAGGGAGATTCCCAAACCTGAGCCATTCTTTTTAGGTGACAAATCTGAGGAACTGTCCCAGATTGAGGTGTCATTAGAGGAGGTTTTGGAACAAATTGATAAACTAAACAGTAATAAGTCACCAGGACCAGATAGTATTCACACAAGAGTTGTGAAGGAACTCAAATGTGAAATTGCAGGACTACTAACCATAGTCTGTAACCTATAATTTAAATCAGCTTCTGTACCAAATGACTGGAGGATAGCTAATGTGATGCCAATTTTTAAAAAGGGCTCCAGAGGTGACCCCAGCAATTATAGGCTGGTAAACCTGACTTCAGTCCCAGGCAAACTGGTTGAAACGATAGTAAAGAACAGAATTGTCAGACACATAGATGAACATAATTTGTTGGGGAAGAGTCAACATGGTTTTTGTAAAGGGAAATCATGCCTCACCAATCTACTAGAACTCTTTGAGGAGGTCAACAAGCATGTGAACAAGGATATAGTGGATATAGCTGTCAAGGCTGTATCCCCACTTTGAACTTTAGGGTACAAATGTAGGGGCCTGCATGAAAACTTCTAAGCTTAACTACCAGCTTAGCTCTGGTCCCGCTGCCACCATTCCCACTGGATTCCCTCCCTGGGAAGCCTTGAGAAACCTCTCACCAATTCCCTGGTGAATACAGATCCAAACTCCTTGGATCTTAAACAAGGAGAAATTGACCCTTCCCCCCTCCTTCCTTTCACCAACTCCTGGTGAATATAGATCCAAACCCCCTTGGATCTTAAAACAAGGAGAAATCAATCTGGTTCTTAAAAAGAAGGCTTTTAATTAAAGAAAAAGGTAAAAACCATCTCTGTAAAATCAGTATGGAAAATAACTTTACAGGGTAATCAAACTTAAAGAGCTCAGAGGACCCCCCTCTGTCTTAGGTTCAAAGTACAGCAAACAAAGATAAACACTCTGGTAAAAGGTACATTTACAAGTTGAGAAAACAAAGTAAAACTAAGACGCCTTGCCTGGCTTTTTTACTTACAAGTTTGAAATATGAGAGACTTGTTTAGAAAGATGGGGAGAACCTGGATTGATGTCTGGTCCCTCTCAGTCCCAAGAGCGAACAACCCCTTAAACAAAGGGCACAAAACAAAAGCTTTCCCCCCCCCCCCAAGATTTGAAAGTATCTTGTCCCCTTATTGGTCCTTAGGGTCAGGTGTCAGCCAGGTTACCCGAGCTTCTTAACCCTTTACAGGTAAAAGGATTTGGAGTCTCTGTACACAGGAGAGCTGTTACCCTTCCCTTTATAGTTATGACAATAGCATATTTAGATTTTCAGAAAGGCTTTGACAAGGTCCCTCACCAAAGGCTCTTAAGCAAAGTAAGCAGTTATGGGATAAGAGGGAAGGTCCTCTCATGGATTGGTAACTGGTTAAAAGACAGAAAACAAAGGGTAGGAATAAATGTTCAGTTTTCGGAACGGAGAGAGGTAAATAGTGGTGTCCCCCACGGGTCCATACTGGTCCCAATCCTATTCAACATATTCATAAATGATCTGGAAAAAGGGGTAAACAGTGAGGTGGCACAATTTGCAGATGATACAAAACTACTCAAGATAGTTAAGGCAGACTGCAATGAACTACAAAATGATCTCTCAAAACTGGGTGACTGGGCAACAAAATGGCAGATGAAATTCAACGTTGATAAATGCAAAGTAATGTACATTGGAAAACATAATCCCAACTATACATATAAAATGATGGGATCTAAATTAGCTTTTACCACTCAAAGAGTCATTGTGGATAGTTCTCTGAAAACATCCACCCAATGTGCAGCGGTAGTCAAAAAAGCTAACAGAATTTTGGGAATCATTAAGAAAGTGATAGATAATAAGACAGAAAATATCATATTGCCTCTATAGAAATCCATGGTACGCCCACATCTACTGCGTGCAGATGTGGGCGCCATATCTCAAAAAAGATATATTGGAATTGGAAAGGGGCAACAAAAATTATTAAGGGCATGGAACAGCTGCCATATGAGGAGAGCTTAATAAGACTGGGACTTTTCAGCTTGGAAAAGAGATGAATAAGGGGAGATATGATAGAGGTCTATAAAATCATGACTGGTGTGGAGAAAGTAAATAAAGAAGTGTTATTTACTCCTTCTCATAACACAAGAACAAGGGGTCACCAAATGAAATTAATAGGCAGCAGGTTTAAAACAAACAAAAGGAAGTATTTTTTCACACAATTCACAGTCAACCTGTGGAACTCCTTGCCAGAGGATGTTGTGAAGGCCAAGACTATAACAGGGTTCAAAAAAGAACTAGATAAATTCATGTAGGATAGGTCCATCAATGGCTATTAGCCAGAATGGGCAGGGATGGTGTCCTTAGCCTCTGTTTTCCAGAAGCTGGAAATGGGCGACAAGGAATGGATCACTTGATGATTACCTGTTCTGTTCATTGTCTCTGAGGCACCTGGCATTGGCACTGTCGGAAGACAGGATACAGGGCTAGATAGACCTTTGGTCTGACCTAGTATGGCCTTTCTTATGTTCTTATGAACCAAAAGGAAACATTTGATGTTTTGAAACATTTGAAGCAAACAGGCAGCTTGAGTTTTAGGTCTCTACTACTCAAATATACAGGAAGATAAATACAGAAAATATTACACAGAAGCAGAATTGCATCTAAATAGGTGTTTCCAAAATTTCCAACCAGGCAAAGAAAACAATAGAGAGAATTCTGACAACAGCTGCAGTTGTGGTGGCTGGAATCCACCAGATGGCACAGTAAATTGGCAAGATGATCTATCAAAGCTAAAGGTAAACTGGGATACAGCTGGCTATAATAAATTACACTGCATGTGCCTCAGGATCTGCAGAGCCAAAGTCCTGATTCTTGAGCGTTTGCCAACATGCTATCCCATACCAGAAATCTCTGGGAGGATAATGTTGATACTGTCCTTACTCAAGTCTGTAGACAGCAAGTTTACTCAGATGGAGGCTACTGGTATTTGCTGATGTGTCTGAAGAAAGTGCGATCCTGAAGGAAAGGTGCTGCCTTGGGGATGACCACTCTGTCCTCCTCCTTCAACCACTAGGATACAGCAAGGCTGTTTGCTTCCTAGTCCTTCATAAGCTAGAACTTTGTTCGCTGTGATCATCACTGAGAACAGCTGATGAAATCAACCCGGACATGTCTGCTCTGCTTGCAGGAGCAGCGAGTTATATGGGCCTGTGGTGCATTGCTCCAGGAATATTCAGGGCCCGGGAGCCCAGCACCACAATGTTCAGGACCGGGTCTCTCCCACCGCTCCGCTTGCCACCCCCACACGCCTCTCCTGGAGTGTCTCCTGGCCCTGTCTGCAGCCCCCAGGCAATTTAAAAGGTCCCCGGGAGCCCCCGGACACCATTGGCAGCACAACGGGACTAGGCCTCACTCCGCGCGCTGCCCAGGCCCCACGCTCACTCCGCAACTGCCATTGGCCGGGAACTGTGGCCAATGGGAGCTGTGGGGGTGGGGCCTGCGGGCAGTGGCACGCGGAGACACACACACACCCCCGCGCCTAGGAGCCGCTGCCAGAGGGATATGCGGGTCGCCTTCGGGAGCCACCCGAGGTAAGCGCCGCATCCTTCACCCTCTCCTGCACCCCAACCCCCTGCCCCATCCCAGAGCCCGCACCCAAACTCCCTCCCAGAACCTGCACCCCAACCCAGAGCCTGCACGCCAAACTCCCTCCCGCACCCAAACTCCCTCCCAGAGCCTGCCCCTCCCCTTGCACCCCAGCCCAGAGCCCGCACCCAAACTCCCTCCCAGAGCCCGACCCCTTACCCCTCCTGCACCCAAACTCCCTCCCAGTGCCCAAACCCCCTTCTGTACCCAAACTCCCTCCCAGAGCCCACACCCCTCACTCCCTCCAGAACCCCAGCCCAGAGCCCACACCGAGCACCCAAACTCCCTCCTGGAACCCGCACCCCTACCACACCCAAACACCTTCCTAGAGCCTGCACCCCAAACCCTGTACCGCTCCCAAACTCCCTCCCAGAGCCTTAGGCAAGTGGGGGGGGGATGGCGGGGGCGGGACTTGGACCCATTCTGGGCACCACCAAAAATTATACCAACCTGCCGCCCCTGTCGGCTTGGGGCTTCAGTGTTCCCATTGTATGGAAGGCTGTGGACTTTTAAAATCTGAGAGTAGTAGTATGCTAGTATAAACAGACTGATAACCTCTCCAGAGTTAGCTGAAACATTATAAACAGACTGATAACTCTCCAGAGTTCCATTATAATGCTCATTTTCACCCTCCAAACCCCTATGTGTCTCTGACAATCCACAGCTCTGTGTTTCCAAATTGTAAACGTTAACTTTCAGGTTGAGGCAGAATTTTTTTCATCATTACATTTAAGGAAAATTCATAAAAGACTTTGAAAGTTTTCAGAGTAGCAGCCATGTTAGTCTGAATCCACCCTTAGAAATCATTTATTTCTGAAATGTGACAAAGAACCAGATCCTGAGCCCTGCTACATTATTGTTCTGCTACAGCATGGCTGAGTGTACCCAGGCATGGGAAGCCTCAGCTTCTGTAAAGCTGACATAGCTGACTCTGTCTCACAATCCCCTGTGACGTTGTGCCGTCTATATGGTTTTATAAAAACATGATAAGTGAATATAATGTAACTGGAATATGCTTCGTGCAAAAGGTCTCTTGTAAAGTATCATTACAAAGCTTACAATCTACTGAGTGTGATCATCCTATTTGTATAAATGTACCACTCTTGTATCTAAAACTAGAAATATAAAATATAACTCTGAGGGCCTATTGTAATTATGCAAAGTGTGGGCCATTAATGGTGGTTTGGAATCTTGATGACTCCCATTAACCAGGACCATTGTCTGCAGATGGCTGTGTTTTACCTGTGAGTCTTCCTGTATACGTGTGTGCTGGCAAGTGGGCAATGAAGTCTTACAGTGACATGTGATCATGTCACCTGAACTGGAATCCATCTTTAACCTGGTGCTTTTCCAGTGAGGGGGGGTGGAAACCCAGAGGGACAAAGGGTTCCCGTCTTATGCAAAAGATATGTAAAGGGGTGGAACAGAAAAAAGGGAGAGAGAGGAGCCATCATGAAGAATCCCCTAGCTACCACCTGAGCTGGAGCAAGAGCTGTACCAGGGGAAAGAATTGTGCCCAGGCCTGGAAGGTGTCCAGTCTGAGGAAAAAACGTACTGAAGCATCTCTAAGGGTGAGATTATCTGTATTTAGTTTGATTAGACATAGATTTGCGCATTTTATTTTATTTTGCTTGGTGACTTACTTTGTTCTGTCTGTTACTACTTGGAACCACTTAAATCCTACTTTCTGTATTTAATAAAATCACTTTTTACTTATTAATTAACTCAGAGTATGTATTAATACCTGGGGGAGCAAACAACTGTGCATATCTCTCTATCAGTGTTATAGAGGGCGAACAATTTATGAGTTTACTCTGCATAAGCTTTATACAGGGTAAAACTGATTCATTTGGGTTTAGATCCCATTGGGAGTTGGGCATCTGAGTGCTAAAGACAAGCACACTTCTGTGAGCTGTTTTCAGGTAAACCTGCAGCTTTGGTGCAAGTAATTCAGACCCTGGGTGTGTGTTGGAGCAGACGGGAGTGTCTGGCTCAGCAAGACAGGGTGCTGGAGTCCTGAGCTGGCAGGGAAAACAGGGATAGAAGTAGTCTTGGCACACCAGGTGGCAGCTCCCAAGGGGGTTTCTGTGATCCAACCCATCACATCCCCCACCTCAGCATTGGGAGGAGGAGCAAAGGCAAGGCCAAGCATGATGTTCCTTTGGATGTCTCCACCAGCATAATGACCCATAGGGGCCCATTACAACCTGACTCTGAACCAGTCCATGGCAGCTGCAGGGATAAGAAGAGTGGAAAGGTGGCAAAAAGCCACCTTTGTCCTCCCTCCTAAGTGCATTTAACTCTGGCTCAGCCTGCCTGAGGATCTGACTCAAAATGGGTAACATTTCTTTGTAGCCCTCTGTATTGTTAATGTGATCACATTCTAACTCTGAATTTAGTGGGGGGTATAATGTCGAAAGATTTATCCAAAACCAGGGGAAATAAATTGTTTTGCAGGGTTGTAGCCATTTTGGTCCCAGGATAGTACAGCGACAAGGTGTGGGAGGTAATACCTTTTATTGGACTAACTCTGTTCAGAAGTTGGTCCCATAAAATATATTACCTTGCCCACCTTCTCTCTTCATCTTCTAGGGAAGATTAATGCTATTCATCACTAATGCATTAGTATCTGTCACTGATGCAGAAAGAAAAACAGCGTGACAGATCAATTTCCACCTAAAGGCAACCATACAAATGTAGGGCCAGATTGTCCATTGCATCTGAGTAGAACCTGGATGCAGTGGAGTGGGGTGAATGCCACCAGGGAGCCAGCTGTGGTCCCCAGTTGAGGATCTGACATAGCAAAGCTGCACTCCACCACAGTCCTCCCCACCTCTGACATGCCACCTTATGCTGAGATGGATGGAAGTAAGGACTACAGATATGCTGGTTGGGGGCCAGAGTGCTCAGCACCTTGCAGGACTGAGCCCTAGATCCTCCAAAGCTCTCCCCATTTCACTGCATCAAGTTCAAACTTCTTATCCTCGCCTTGCAGGCCCTTTACTATTCTGCCCCTCCCTACGTGTCTGCTCTTATCTCCAGGGGTGCTAGAACAATTGGTATAGTTGGGATGCTGAGAGCCATTGAACCAAACTGTAAATCCTGTATCTGATAGAAACCACTTCAAGCCAGGGGTGTGGCAGCACTCTCAGCACTTCTAGTTCCAGCACCTATGCTTATCTCTGATTGTGTTGTCCCCATCGCGTTTGCTCAACCAACCGTAACAGCCTGCTACACCCGTTTGCCACTGTCTCACACACACGTCTGCGTACTATCTTTCATAGGACTCCTTAAATAAGAAGTACCCTTCTTGAACTGATTTATAAGGTCCAGTAACCTGTTCTTCCTATCGCTCCACAATACCCACCTCTGCTGCACTTACCATATCAAATTATAATAAAGCAACTGCAAGTGTGTATGTATTATTTCTTGTATCCCTCTCCTCGTGCCCTTCATATGGCAGTTGTCTCCTTAAGCTGTAGGTCTGTCAGGGTGGGGTTCATGTCTTTGTGTGTTTGTACTGTGCCTATGGAGACCTGATTCAATACAAGTGACAATAAACCAATAGGGAAATTTAGGAATGAATCCTAGGCTCTAATGATGGAGACCCCATCACACATGTTCATCTTCTACAACAGTGTTATATTCTCTGAACGTTTCCCCGTCTCATTTTCATTTTAATCTAATTTGGTGTTGCCCTCTCTCCTATGTGAGCACCTTCAAAGAAAGCTCACTCGCTTGGAAACTGCGCCTATCTCATCGTGTTGGGACAAGTTTCTCTTCAGCCCATCCAAGGTTTGATTTTCTTTCAAAGCTGCTGAGCGCCTATTGACATTCATTGGCATTACAGGTGTTCAGCTCTCTGAAATTCAGGGTCATAACAATCTGCACAATGAAAACTTGGGCACAGAAATCATATATTCTGCCCAACCACAGGTGTCTATATCAATACATCAGACTTCTGTCTATAGACAGTTCTGCATATTGAATACATCACTCGGAATACAGCTGCTCTATGTGGAACATTGCACACTCCTCTTTAAGACTGAAAGAGAAAAACACCCATCCAGAGAAGTGGAGGTAATTGTTGCAGTGGGTTGGAAATGCAGCTATGAAACATGCTGCAGAGTGAGCGGACTTGTCTCGGGGCAGATCATTTGGTGTGAAATGAACATGTTATTGACCGTGCTGTAAAGGTATAAGAGTCAGAACACAAACAGAGGAGAAAACTCACTATATAACAACCTCATAGACTCATAGACTCATAGACTTTAAGGTCAGAAGGGACCATTATGGTCATCTAGTCTGACCTCCCGCATGATGCAGGCCACATAAGCTGACCCACCCACTTTCCCTTAACTCAGCTGTTGAAGTCTCCAGATCGTGATTTAAAGACTTCAAGTCGCAGAGAATCCTCCAGCTTGCGACCCCTGCCCTATGCTGCGGAGGAAGGCGAAAAACCTCCAGGGCCTCTGCCAATCTACCCTGGAGGAAAATTCCTTCCCGACCCCAAATATGGCGATCAGTAGAACCCCGAGCGTATAGGCACCCATTACCTTTTTAACAATCTCATCTTTATTATATGGCGATGAAAGTTTAATGTAATTTATGTTATGTCACATCTCTCATTTATGAGGCTGCAATTAGTATAAGCTGTGGTGTAAAGTTGGCTATCACAATACCAATACAGTAGATATAATGAAGAGAATACACTACTTGTGTGAGTGAATATGATGCGTAGTACTTAGGCCATGTCTACACTGGCACAGTTACACCACTGTAGTGTACATTGACAGAAGGTGGTTTTCTGTCAATGTAGTTACTCCCCCTCTTCAAGAGGCAGTAGCTAGGACAACAGAAGAATGCTAATGTCAACAGCTTAAAGTATCATCTTTCAAAAAAAAAAATCTTCTTTGATGTGGTTTGTAACTCAGTTGTTCACATTTCTCTCAGTAGATTGGCAGGGAGTCTATGGAGTGAGCAGATTCTCTGCCTCCCAAATGCCATTCTGCCAACATGTTCTGTATGCACCACATTGCTCTGCATTATTTTAACAGAGCTCAGCTGATGACCACTGTGATCCAATGATCAGCACACAAATCCAGACTTCTAGATTTCATTCAGGACTCTTCTACTGCCCCGCTACATGACCTTGTGCAAATCACTTATGCTCTTTGTGCCTTATTTCATCTGTCTGTAAAATGGGATAATTAACTAATACTGACCTAGTTCCCAAGGCTTTAATGGGGATTAAGGGGTGGATAACACTTTTCATGTCAGCGCCGCTATATTTGCAAAGTAATAACATTTTACTGGTGTAGAATGAGACAGTCTTTTCCTGTTATGTGAGTCACTGGATTAGCTTGTCTTTGATCCAGCAGAATATTCACAATGTCCAAATTCATACACAGGAAGTGCAATGTTCAGTGACTCCCTCATTCCCGCAAGGGTTAGAAGAGGTTTTCCCTACTAGGTTCATCTAATAATATTTTATGTGGAAATAGCTCCTTTCACTTTAAAGGATCCCAAAGCAGCTTGCAAAGTTTGGCTCTAATGCCCCCATTTTGTGCATAAAAGTGTCTATTGAGACTCATGGTGTCAAGAAGTGCACCAGAAATTGGAGGTTACATACCTGTGACCCACCTTGTAAGGCTCTTGGGAAAACAGGCAGGAAATGGGAATGTCGAGTGGAAATGAACATTGGAAAGGGTGAGAAAAGCTAGGGAGAGTAATGTGTGAGTAAGTAAACAGAGAGGGAAGAGAATATATTAGGGAATTTCTCACTCACCGTATTTCGAAATTATGTCCGTGGCCTCAATATAATATATGACAGGGATGATATATCCTGCTATATTTTGTGTCAGAAATAGCTCTGTGTAGTCCACTTTGTAAGTGTGTGTTCTTTGTCTCCATCTACAGAGGATGTGAGTCTAATACAGCCCCCAGCTACAGAGACTAGCTCTTTTGTTCAAGTTGCAAAGATTTGTGCTTTCTGATCTAGAGGTCACTTATTCAGTCCATGCTGTTGACCAAGATGGTGGTCATCACGTATATGGGGGTTGACTAGGATTCAAATTGCATCTGAGATGGTTGGGATGAGCTTCCTTTGTCCAGAAGAAAATATGTAACCCACTGGTAAGATATGTGTGTTATTGTTGTGGTTACAGAGCTAGGGGCACCTCTGTCACCTACCTGGTCTTGCTGACTTCATCTTTTCAAGTTCAGCTTTGTGCATTTACCTCTCCCGGGGCAGAATTCGTCAATTCTCCCACTCTTAGATGGGGCCCTGGGCATCAGCACCCTGGGTAACAATCATGCTTAGCCAGTACAGGTCGGACTGAGTGCTGGTCCTGCATTTCTTTCCTTCAGTAGTCTGTATCCAGTGACAAAACAGCCTTCTTAAAACAAAGTATTGTTTGTTTTGCAGTAGGAACAAAGCATAAGAGGTTAAAAAAGATTTTAAATCAAAAATAGCCTCCATGCATGTCTATCTTACCTAAAGGCTTACCATCCCCCAGTGGTGACTTGGGCAGGCTTCTTCAGACACTCCAGCAGGTGCCTGCCCATCGGTCTAGTTCCCCCCAGATAAACACCTCTTTCTGGAGAGGGAGAGACCTTTTTTAGATTGCCAGAGTTCCTTTGTTCTGTGTTCCCAGGCTTTGGCCATTATGATTGGCAGGGGAGGAGAAGGTAAAATTTTCAAATATTCCTGACTTTTTCCCTCAAGTGTTTATGATGGGGTGGATTATCTTGAGCCATTCATATATATTCATGCAGTAAACATCCCAGTAATCAGGTCAACATAC
Organism: Terrapene triunguis; assembly: GCF_002925995.2. Classification (NCBI taxonomy): domain Eukaryota; kingdom Metazoa; phylum Chordata; order Testudines; family Emydidae; genus Terrapene; species Terrapene triunguis. The sequence continues at coordinate 630,724 of NW_020664406.1, read as the reverse complement.
AGCAGTCGTAACTTGTTCCAGAGCAGCGCCACATCTGTCACAGTTATGTGTTCCCCTCTGCGTGCCTGATCGACAGAGGACATGGCTCTTTAGCTCAAGCTCTGGAGGTTCCTGGTTCAGTGCCTCATCATCTAATCAGTGTATCTGCAAAGTGTACATCACTCATTTTTACCAGAGGATGCTTTCCAGAGCCATCACTTATGGACTATATTCCCAGATCTAGGGTTAATTGATAGAAAACAGTGCAAAATAATGTTTAGCACTCTGGAGTAAATCCATAGAAGTCAAGGGAGTTGCTACCTATTTAAGCCGACATAATGAGAGAAGAATTTGGTCTTTAGGCTATCTCCTTTAAATGATTAATGGGCAGAAATCCAACAGGTTTAGTATGGCTGCATGTCTCACTTCAAAAACCTTGAGTCACATCATTGAACTCTTAGCTGATAAATATGATTTTCCCTTTTGCTGCACAGAAAATGCCAGAAATCACCCTCCCTCCCCTTTTCAGCTTGTCTTCTTGTCTGCAAAGGGTGATGCAGCAAGCTGCTGCTATCGCTATGGAATCACAGAAGCAGCTCTGCTCAGCAGGAATTTTAATGCATGTGCATGCATTGAGTTTCATGTGACATGCATCTGTTATGCATTTTTCATGGAGCAGACACAAATCAGGCGGAAATTGTCCTGAAATACAGTAGTGAATGACAAATAGAAAAATCATGATAAGAGGTATTCACTGCATTTGGGAATTCAGGACCTGATCCAACATCCATTGAAATCAGTAGAAAAATGCCCATTGACTTCACTGGGCTTTGGATCAGGCCTTTAATAAGTAACTATGCACATTAATTGTACAGAGGGAACAGGAAACACTGCAAGTTTGGACTCATGAGTTTCTGCCTGATGGATCATTCAGTTACACAGAACCGCACCCATGGGAAGACAAGT
>NW_020664406.1:621157-629769 GCF_002925995.2 Terrapene triunguis | reverse complement strand
ACAAGTCTCCAAAATTCAGTCTCCTACTGAGACTCAGATCTATCCCAGCAAAGGCCAGTCACATATAGAGGCCCTATGTCTCCACCCTCCTCCCTGCCTCTTTCTATTTCACCCCAACTCTCCTGGAAGACCAGCTCCTACAGCATAAAGAGACGGTCTGGAGATGACTCTTCAGATCTGCTAGCAGTTTGGGGCTATGCCTACACTACGAGTGTTACAGTGGCACAGCTGCAGCACTGCATCATGCCGCTGTACCATAGCCATTTGCTACAGCGCTGGAAGGGTTTTTTCCTATTCTCTGTAATAAATCCACCCCCTCTCCAGGTGCTAGCTAGGTCCACAGAAGAATTCTCCATCAATCTAGCAGTGATTACACCAGGGGTTAGGTTGGCTTAAACTAACACACACACACACACACACACACCCCACCGCATGACGTTGACCTAACTAGGTCGACCTAAGTTTTAGGTACATACCAAGCCTCAGTTTGACTAGGACTCTGCCAGCTTCTGTAAACCAATCCCAGGTAATGGAAGACCTAGCTAATACCCTGGGACTGTGGTAGCATGAGACTGCTATGCTCAGAGTACAGCAACACCTGCTCAGTGGCCCCTGAACTCTTGCCTTTCTCAGCTGTAGCCAGCCTGCTCCCAGATCTGCTTCCTGCTGCCTCAGGCTGAGTGACAGGTGGTAAAGCAGAGCTGGGGAGCCTTCTCTCTATGTGACTAGGAATATGAGTCAGTTCCAGGAGAGGAAGGGGAGAAGGGGAAGCTATGGTATTGTTAGGGGTGGGGGAGTACATTGGAGAACTGTGGAGGCAGAAAAGGGAACCACGGGGATAAAGGGAAGCTCACTGAGGAATCATGGGTAGAAAAGAGGGAACTGTGGGGGCAAAGGGAGAAGCTAAATGTTTTTAATAGATGATTTTTTTTTAATAAGCTGGAGGGTTTTGTGTGTATGCTAGTGAATTGAAGGTTAGTTTTCACCTCCTTTTCAACAATATCAACGTCACCAGCATGTCCACACAACCTTCTGCTGGATGCAACTCATCAGCAGAAGTGTCCCCTTGCAAAACTGTTAACATGTGACTGTGACGGGTTGGATCACAGAAACCCCTTTGGGGCTGCTAACTGATGTGCCAAGACTACTTCTGCCCCTGCTTTCCTGCCCTGTCAGCTTAGGACTTCAGTGCCCTGCCTGGTTTGAGCCAGACCTGCTAGCCTGCTGCAAACCCAGACCAAGGTCTGAACCACGTCCCCTAACAGTTGTAGGCTTGACTGAAAGCAACTTACAGAAGTGTTCCTGTCTTTAACACCTAGATGTCCAACTCCCAATGGGGTCCAAACCCCAAATAAATCCATTTTACCCTGTATAAAGCTTATACAGGGTAAACTCATAAATTGTTCACCCTCTATAACACTGATAGAGAGAGATGCACAGCTGTCGTCGTCGTCCCCCTCCCCCCAGGTATTAATACATACTCTGGGTTAATTAATAAGTAAAAGGTGATTTTATTAAATACAGAAAGTAGGATTTAAGTGGTTCCAAGTAGTGACAGATAGAACAAAGTGAATTACCAAATAAAATAAAATAGAACACGGAAGCCTATGTCTAAGAAACTGAATACAAATAAAATCTCACCCAGTAAGCTTCCTTTTACAGACTAGTCTCTTTCTAGTCTGGGTCCGGCAATCACTCACACCCCCTGTAGTTACTGTCCTTTGTTCCAGTTTTCTTTCAGGTATCCTTGGGGGTGGAGAGGCTATCTGTTTAGCCAGCTGAAGACAAAATGGAGGGGTCTCCCATGGGCTTAAATAGACTTTCTCTTGTGGGTGGAGACCCCCTCCTCTCTCCTATGCAAAGTCCAGCTCCAAGATGGAGTTCTGGAGTCACTTGGGCAAGTCATGTGTCCACGCATGACTCACAGTTTTTACAGGCAGAAGCCATTGCCCACATGGTATTTTGAATGTCTCCAGGAAGACTTCTTATGTGGATTGGAGCATTCCAAGATGCATTGTTCCTTAAGTGCTTCTTGATTGGGCACTTAACTTTGCAAATTCCTTTCTCTGGGAACTGATCAAATGCTCTACTAAGGTTATTTAGAAATCAAGCCAGTACACGGCCAATATTCATAACTTTGAATACAAAAATGATACATGCATACAAATAGGATTAATAGATTCAGTAGATCATAACCTTTACATAGATATGTTACCTGGCATGTGTAGCATAGAACATATTCCAGTTATGTCATATATATTCATAAGCATATTTCCATAAAGCCTTATGGGGGGGCACCATCACAGTGGATAACTATACTCTTCCTGCAGCTAGCTGAAGCCACCCCATGCAACAAGCAAAAGAGAAGGGAGGAACTTGAGAGAACTGAAAAATGCTTCATTCAGCTCAGTTACAAAGATGACTGTTTCAATAGTATTCCTAGCTCCTGCTGGCCCAGGGAGCAATGGACCAAATGTATCCCTGAACTTGAATGCCCAGTGTCACAGTATTTTGCTACCAGATGCCCATGCTGGACTTCTTGAGTATTTTGCATATGAAGAGAATCCTTGGGTTAGAGAGAAATAAGGTCAAAGCCAGAAGGCTCTAATAATCACAGAGAGTGTTTTTCTTGTGCCCAAGCATTCTGCACCATTATGACCACATGCTTTGACCTGACGAATTCAGTCCACGTCTCCTGTTCCTAAAGTAGTTTTACCCAATTTCTCAAGCCATGCAGATAAGGATCAGATTTGCCCAGTCTCATTTAAATTACAAACAAATACCTTATTATGAGATAGAGCACCAAGAATAACCCAGAATAGCAGGTGAATGTTATTATTATTCATGCCTTGCTTTTTTGCACACAGCAAATTTGTTCCACAGGAATCTAGAAACAGCTGTATCAGCAGCTCATGTTGTATTGATACCGGAACCTTATTCATATTTATACCAGGAGAGCACTGCACATAGGAATAAAAAAAATGCATTTCTTCTATTGACTGGTACACCACACCATCCATATAGCTCTTCACTGTGCTTCATGGTAAATTAGGCTATGGGATTTATTACAGCAAAGAGTCATTTGTCAATGGGAGGCCTAGGGGAAACCATGGAAACTCTGCCCCTAAACTGTCTGCTCTCTGACTCTAACTGTTCAATAGCTGCCTAGCCAGGGAAAGCATTTCCGATTCCTCCTAGACATTTTTCTGTGGCTTATATTCTCATTTGCTAAATATAGACTAAGTCATTATTGGACCCGTGTATTATCACTTGCCCAAATAAGGGCACTTCTTTGACACTTAGTAAATAATGGATAAACAAGTCAATAAATACCAATCCTGTGTTGGACTCAGCACTTTCTGGAAAGTACTGCGTTCGCTCTGTGAGCACATCCTGGGCGATGCAGAGTGCCCTGTGAACCCCAATTGGCTTCTGCTGCGCACCTACAATCTTCCCAGTGACATCTTCTATTGACAAGGAGACACATGAGAGCTTTTCAAGTGAGATTGGGGATGCCCATCTCAATGGATATTGGGTGGGGTTTTAGCTCAGAGCTTTGGCTGGGCTTTGGCATGGGAGGGGAATTCTGTATTGTTATCTTAACGCAAAAAATTAGTGAGCAGAGGTGTAATAGCTGGAGCAAAAGGTTGTGTTTATTTGTAAAAGTAAAGTAATCAATATATTGTAAACATTCATAAATAGAAATTAGGCATAGAGTGACATTAAAACCTATAATTTCACAAGGTGGAAGTTAAGGTTAATTTATATATGTTTAAATTTTAAACCTAAAATCACCCTGATGACATAGGCTCTGCAATTTGATCCACATGGGCAGACCATTATTCACTCATGCAGTCCCATTGAAGTCAATGGGGAATTTGCACAGACACAGGAGTCTGGCGATGAGGATCAGATTTCAGAAGTGGGGTCTATGCTTGCATGTTTTGGTCCATTCCCCCATCTGTCATATGTCATGCATGTTTGAACAGTAAGATTCTGGGAATACAGGCTGTTTGTTTGGGGCAGGCCAATGTTGGTGGCCTAGCTCAGTGGGCTCCTGATCCTAACTTTGGGCATTCCCTTAGTACAAATATTAAGAAATAAGTTTAAAAAAAACCAATACGCGGTAACTCAGCACTGTGCCCTATATTAAGACCCACAGTCCACAGCCCGGAGACCTTTGTGTCAGCTCCCTCCTTTGAAGAATTTTAGGAATGCGTCACAGCATAAGAGGACAGAAATATATTTTCCCCGGTAGAGGGAAATGGAGCCCTTTCTGACTGACACTGCAACATGCACCACAAACTGTGCTGCTGTGTGAGGCACTGATTATTTATTTACTATGAAGTAAGATTGATGCTCTCTCCTGAGCTTTTATTACCTGGACCAAAAGGGCCTTTGCAACTCTCTCAGAATCTGGAAGGGACAGCCAAGTCTCTCTCCCTCAACAGCGAACATTTCAAGAGATGAAGCAGCAGGGTCAGAAAGGGATCACATCCAGCCTGTCTCAGCTGGAAGGATGGTAGCCAAGGAAGAGAAGGGTAGGGGGAAGGGTAAAGTGGATAAAACCAGGTTGATCCTCTGAGCTTCATTAGGTAAACGCTCAAGTGACATCATCTTAGTCCTCCTTTCGTGAGTACAGTGGGGATAAAAGTATAACCCCATGGCCAGCCTTTGCTTTATGCTGCAGCAATTTTCCCACTCCTGCATTTGCAATGCTTTTAAATGATGGGAAAAGAACGACATGAGTGAAAATGTTGCAGAGGTTTTTTGTTCCCTTCCTTTTTGTGCGGGCTGCTTCTGAGGCTATATTGGTTGCCTAGGAAACTGCAGTAGGAGGAATTTGATTGAATGTGTGGCCAGACTGAACGTCAGAGCTGTGGGAAGAGTTTCGATTGAGAGGGAGAGAGACATGAAGTCAATGGAAAGATTCTCATTCACTTCAATGGGTTTCAAATACAACCCTTACATAGAAGGTTGTAATATCTGGTATTTAATTCCCTCCCGTCCAATAATCCGAGTTTATTCTTATTGTTCATTTTTAGGAGTAAATACCTGGGTGTTTTTTTCCCCCTTCCAGTGTTTACTAAATTGTTTTCTTGGATTAGCTCAAAATTTGGCCTCTAACTGTTGGGGGATGAACTCAAAGTAGGTGTGGGGGATCTTAAAGGTCAGCATTTCCCTTTGGGATTTTTAGCTCAGAAATACTTGTATTTGGGATGTATATTTTATGAAAACTTAGGCAAAAATTTGTGATTCAGTGGAGTTGTAAATAATCAGTTTGACCTTAATACTGAAAACCTATTTATGTGTCTATTCATACACATAATTATGCATACATTAATAGAATGTGTATACACTTTTGCACATTCAAATGTGGATAGTTCTGCCAGTAGCTAGCCAATATGGGACCCAGCATAACGTTTAGCATTGGTAACACAAATACTGCAAACTCCCTGCAATTATACAATTACATTTGCACTAATTTTGCTGCAAGCTACAAGTCTTTTTTTTAGTACAGTATACATAACTACAATGCAGTGTTTACTGTGAATAATCTATATCAACATTATTCTGAATCATCACCTGAAGCATCTAGTGGTCTGGTGAAAATAAGCTTAATAAAATGGAAATTATTTTTAGGAAGGTAATTATAAGAATTAGATTTAGATTATATGCTTAACCTGCCACAAAAATGTTGGCTTGGAATTAAAACTACACATAGTTTGCTAAGTGTAGTCAACCAGATAATTAAATTGCTGCTAGTTTAGACCAGTAAAAGCAGATTTTACAGAGAATGTAAGTGATCTAATTGTCTTTGAAATCACTTATTAAAGGTAAAACCTAACTCAGCAGCTTTCAAGCTGACCAGTTTGGAAGTTGAATGGCTTTTAAAGGAAAGGATGCCAAAAGAAACAAGTAACAATGTTCTGCAGCACACCACATCCGATCTGCAATATTCAATATTTAGGCATACTGAACTGAACTGTATAAGGGAGGTTAGGAAGGATTTGTCATTGACAATGATTGGAGAGCAGAACAAAGAAAAGAAAAAATATCTAGCAAAAGGCTGGTGTGAATTCTGGACTCTGCTGCATTTTGTTTATTCCCATGGAATATCTGGCAGATTTATTAATATAAAGATTTGCTAAAATCTGAGGGAAACGGCTATTTCCTAATCCTAGAATATTGTAACAGTATATGCGTTTGGGCTCTGGGTTTATTTAATCTCTAAAATGGAAATTCACAGCAAAATAACTATACATGTAGACATCAAATGAAATGTAAAGTGAAATAGACCATATTATTGGTTTCCTACATGATTTGCTGCGCATAGAAAAACATTCCTAGTGCAGTTGCAGCATAAAAGATACTGCTCCCTCACGCTTTCATAGGTTCCATCTCTCGGTCTTGCATTATTACCATGTTCACTATTGAATCCTTTGCTCATCCTGCCCCTATCTGACATACAGTATTTGGAGTTGTCCCAGTAATCAGGATATTGGTGTACTGTGATAAAAAATAAAAGCAAGCAATCTGATGAAACCATTATAGATCACAGTATCACACACATTCGACTTCCCACCTTCTTCGGCCCCTCATGCTCTGATAACATAGTGTAAATCTGCAACAACATGACAAACCGCTACAGGTTTGCTATAGTTTGATCGGTTTTGCTGCAGAGGTCAGATAAAGCTATGCAACAAGAAAATGTAGTCTATGTTTTGTGCACGACGATCGCAAATAGCTGCATGGCATGTGGACAGAGGTCAATGTTACATTGCTAGGGAGCAGCTAGGAGGATTAAATGCAGTCTCTGTTGTTGGAATATGAAAAGCTGACCTCATCACCTAGAAAACATCAGGCACCATTACTCATGGAATATCTGGAATTAAGGCCAAGGTTTGCAAAGGAAAATAAAATAAAAAATAAAGCCTTTAGCAACATAGCCTCTGCGGAGGAAAAAAAATCCTGCTTTGTGTAAATGAACCGGTTTAAAGTCTCACAGCGATTTATCCTATTTTCTGCAGGCTGTTTCAAAGTGATCCAATGTCTCATTCCATTAAGGAAGGTCTAAATTTAAAAAAAAAAAAGTATATTGCGGTTAGTATTTTTAAATCGGATTGTATGCAGATCAGGTTGCGAAGTTTTTTGTTAAGTTTCACAAAAATCAGTCCTGACAATGGTCTCTGATCTCCTTACAGATCCCTTAGCTCCTCCTTGGACACACCTATCGGCAAACAGCTAATTGCATATATGGTGTATGTGTGTATTTGTGGGGACGGATAGGTTAATAAGCAGCAATGTTTCTTTCTAGTATCCTTTTTAATTGTTCTTTTGTTCCACGAAACTGACGAGCTTATTTAAACCCCCTTAATCTGCTCTCTTCTCCAGCAAAAATCAAATAACAGTAGAGTTTACATTTAACCCTCATTGAAAAACAACCGCATGCAGCCTATCCAGCCTGAGCCATGTCTCAGGAAGAGCCCATTTTCCTGTATTGATCTTGGAGCGGTCCCTGTTTTCCAGTAGGTAGGAGAATGGGTCCCTCAAGAAAACCTGATTTATATTGCAAACCACTTGTAACCCTCACACTGTATCTACCGTCTCTTGAAGGATCCGAGTTTGGTGATCACCCCACACGGGACTACGAAGGACATTTGGGGGATCTGGCGTTCCACAGCCATTATTCTGTAAATGCATTAGGCTCTCCGACGTGGAAAGGGGTGTGTGTGGAATTGCAGCAAACCCGTCTCCTTCCCCCTCCCCCAGCACCTTGCAGTGTTTGATGCTGCAGCAAATGGAGCTGCTTAAGAAACAAAAGACTGAGGAAGGTGGATGCGGATGGATCGATCTATGTATGAAACAGGCTAACGTCTTCCATTCGCACAGCCTGACTTAAGTTCACTCTTTTGTGTAAGCGCCAGCAAAGCACTTACGCCACAAAGGCTTCTCTTATATTGCAAGGGAGAGATTTCCCTCCGCCCAGTTTGCCTTGAGCTACCTGGCCGCAGGGTGCCCTTTGATCTCCGTGTTACAGAGTGTCAGTGAATGTTACTAGGTGGAGGGTGCAGAGGCTGGGGCTGTCTCGCTCGCTGCACTTAGCCAGGGCTGGGGAAGAGCAGGGCGCTGCGCCTCACCCCGCTCGTACAGCGCTAGTCTTGCTCTGCACAAGGGACCCTGCGGGGCTGGGGGAGCAGGAGACGCTCGTTGCCCTCCGGCTGTGACAAGCCCCCTCCCTGCTGCTGAGGCTGCAGCTCCCCACCCTGCCCCCCGCCATGGCTCCCGCCCGGCCCCTCTGCGCCCGAGACAAAGCCGCCGCCCCCCCCCCCCCCCCCCCCCCCCCCGCGCGCACTGCTAGGCCCCGCCCCGACATTACATCACCGCTTGAGAAGGGCTGCGGGGAGCGGGCGTGTGACTGGAGTGGGCGGGGCCAGCAGCCCCCTCTATAAAAGGAGGAGCTGGGGGGCCGCGCGGCCCAGAGCTCACAGCTGCAGGTGCCGGAGCGAGCAGCAACCAGCCGGAGGCAGAGGGTGTCTGTTGCCGTGTGACTCGGGCGCCATGCGTGAGATCGTGCACATCCAGGCTGGCCAGTGCGGGAACCAGATCGG
>NW_020664406.1:594103-621147 GCF_002925995.2 Terrapene triunguis | reverse complement strand
GGTGACTAAATCAGCATCTTTCCACTCCACCTTCCAGGTCAGAGTGGTGCTGGAAACAACTGGGCAAAAGGCCACTATACAGAGGGAGCTGAGCTAGTGGACTCTGTCCTGGATGTGGTAAGGAAGGAATCGGAAAGCTGTGACTGTCTACAGGGTTTCCAGCTGACCCATTCTCTAGGTGGTGGCACAGGGTCTGGGATGGGAACTCTCCTCATCAGCAAAATTAGGGAGGAGTATCCAGATCGTATCATGAACACCTTCAGTGTAATGCCATCTCCAAAGGTGTCAGACACCGTGGTTGAACCCTACAACGCCACCCTTTCTGTCCACCAGTTGGTGGAGAATACGGATGAAACCTACTGTATTGACAACGAAGCCTTGTATGACATTTGCTTCCGCACGCTGAAACTCACAACCCCTACCTATGGGGACCTCAACCACCTGGTCTCCATCACTATGAGCGGCGTGACAACCTGCCTCCGGTTTCCGGGACAGCTGAATGCTGATCTCCGCAAGCTGGCAGTCAACATGGTGCCTTTCCCCCGTCTGCACTTCTTCATGCCAGGGTTTGCCCCGCTAACTAGCCGTGGCAGCCAGCAGTACCGGGCTCTGACGGTGCCAGAGCTAACGCAGCAGATGTTTGATTCTAAAAACATGATGGCAGCCTGTGATCCTCGCCATGGCCGCTACCTGACTGTGGCAGCAATATTCCGTGGCCGGATGTCCATGAAGGAAGTGGATGAGCAGATGCTCAACGTCCAGAACAAAAACAGCAGCTACTTTGTCGAATGGATCCCCAATAATGTCAAGACGGCTGTCTGTGACATTCCCCCCCGCGGCCTCAAAATGTCTGCCACTTTCATTGGGAACAGCACAGCCATTCAGGAGCTGTTCAAGAGAATCTCTGAGCAGTTCACGGCCATGTTCCGGCGTAAGGCTTTCTTGCACTGGTACACTGGTGAGGGCATGGATGAGATGGAGTTCACTGAGGCAGAGAGCAACATGAATGACCTGGTCTCAGAATATCAGCAATACCAAGATGCCACTGCTGATGAGCAAGGGGAATTTGAAGAGGAAGGAGAGGAGGATGAGGCTTAAGATTAAAAAGGTTTAGGAAAATCTTTAGTAAAGGCAGGCAAGTGTTCTGAATGAAGTCTGTTCACAGTTGTGGTGAAGCATGCTTTATTATGTCCTTTGGTGCCCTCCACTGTTGCCTCTGTCAGCAGTTCTGTAACCTTGACAATGTAACAGTAGTTGCAAAAATAACTCTAAAAATCTTCTGTTTAAATGGCTAACTTCTCAAATATAAAAGGCATCTGTGTTCTAAATGGTGTCTTAGATTTATTTCTCTCCTCTCAGACCAAGAAAATCAGAGCTGGAACTAGCTCCCTACTTGCAGTCTCACATTAAATTATGGGTCTGATTGGCAAATAGTTTCTCAGGCTATGTACCAGTAAACAAGGGATCAAATCACTTTCACTGACATTCTAGTAATTAAGCTAGTTAATCATTTTTGGAGATCATGTTAGTAAAAAAAATGCAGTGCCCTGGTGTAGAAGTCAAACAACCAGTCTATTGTTGGAAAAGTTGCTTTGACTAATCGAAACAAGACACTTCACTCAAGGATCTTGTAACTTCTATTTACAGGAATACATGATAGTGAGGTCAGCTAGACAGTATTAACTTGTCAAAACTGATTTCACAGTGTGACTGCAGCCTTCCCTTGTCATTCAAGAGCTCTTCTTAATGCACTTGTTACAGGGCTTCCAGCATGCTGGGCAACTTCACCTCCCCATGACTTGAATGATCCTGAGCAACCCAGTTCCCATTCGTGAAATGGGAAAAGTGTATGCAGAGAGGCAGGAGGTTAGAACTGCATTAGCAATATTGTAGTCATGGTTGAGAGGGTATGTTCATGCCCAAAGAGCTGTTCAGGCAATTAATTCTTATTCTCAAAGGTGAACACTTTCCAAAATAGCAGCTAAGCCAACTCACCAACATGCTACGCTTCTGGCCAAACTGGATCAATCTCGTACCACTTGCTTGAAGGTTACACACAACATAATCAAAACAGAGAACTTAACTATCCTCTTGCAGCAGACTTTTTAATTTTAAAGAACCCTACAAATGACTGTCTTCCACGCTAGATCTAGGCCTCTGCAGAATTCCTGCTGGCTGTAACTTTAATAGTAAATGCCAAAAGAAATGAAGCTTGACTCTCGCAGGAAGGTCAGAGGAGCCAGGAGCCTTCTAAATTATTCTCCTTCAGTTGGGGATGTGTATAGGGAGGAAGAGTTAAAAGGCATTTGCTCCCAAAGTCCATAGGTAACCTGAGGGTGAAAGTTTTATTCCCTTGCAACAGGGGTGGCTCTATGTATTTTGCTGCCCCAAGCACAGCAGTCAGGCGGCTTTCGGCGGCTCGCCTGCAGGAGGTTTGCCAGTCACGCACCTTCGGCGTACTTGCCACCGAAGCCACGGGACCGGCGGACCTCCCGCAGGCATGCCACCAAAGGCTCCCTGATTGCCGCCCCCCGCGGCTTGCCTCCCCAGGCACGTGCTTGGTGCCTGGAGCCGCCCCTGCCTTGCAAGGGGACCAGTGACCTTTAACACATCCTAAGGGTCTCCAGTTATAGAGGGCCTTTGGGAGGTTTCCTAAAGGAGAGTAAATCCAACCTAGCACTGTAGGATGGTGGAGAGAAATAGCCACTCTGGGTAGGTTGACGTCATCTGTGATGCCCTGGCCTATCTGACATTACTGCAGGGAGCAGCTCTTTTACACATTAAAACTTTTCACGTCAATAATTCTCATTAATGTGGCAAGTTCAACAGTGCACTCATATGTTTTGTTTCATTGTATCTCTTGATTCAAACTTAACTTGACCCAGCCGTTCTCCTCAGGGAGAAAGTCAAAATAACAGTGGTAAAAAAATGGACAATAACAGAAACACTCCCACTAACTGTTGCTTAATAAGGTTGAGCTCAACCTCTGCTGAGCTTAGAGCACATACACAAAGGCCTGCTCTCTGGCCTTTAGGTGAAATGCTTGGCCAAGCTAATAGTGCTTGACTTACAGTGAGCCCACTATGTGTATTTAACGTTGTATTTTACCCCAGCTTGTCTGCACACACAGCTCTAGTGTGTTGTGATGATTTATACCCTAAGTTATAGTGCCTCCTCCAGAACCTCAAAATTACCTTTGGCCTCATGAGAGAGTCTTAGGTTTAGTTTTAAAGGTAGAAGATTTATTTACTTCCCCACCCCCTGCCTTAGAGTTCAGCTTCTTAGTCTAAACCACAGGAAGGGGGATGCATCTTTCAGCAGGGGAGGTCCCTGTACAGCTGTTAGATCGTGCCTTCAAGCAAAACCACTTGTACCTCTTATACCACAGCAATGTTATAGTTAAGGTGGTTATAGTAACTCATTACACTACACACCCACCCTTGTGCTCTTTAATTAAAAAAAAAAAAAAGTTCTAATCACATAAAAAAAGTAGGCTGCTGTGGTTGTCAAAGTAACCATCCTTTTGAATTGCCTGATGGGGCTGCACTTGAAATCTTGTCTGCTTTCGTGCCTGTTCTAACAGTGTTAGTGTGCAATGTTGCCTGGAAATTGGGGGTGGTGTAGAAGGCCCACCACTTTCCTTTTTAGGCATGGTTGCCTTGTGGCAGTTAGAGGATAAGTATGCAATGGGGGCAGGCTATTCCTCCAGTCATGCACAGTCTGTAATCTCAAACATCCCTGTCACTCAAATAATATATAGCTAAACATTGGTGGTAGTACAGTACTACTTACAGCAGTCATGACTGTTACATTTCCCATTCACCCTCAGCATGTTTAGTCTTCCACTCTATTTTACCATCATCAATATGTCCATGAGATATGGCTTATGGAGAATTAGCTTACTAAGTACTGATGCTTTCAGTACTGCTCATTTGCTGGAAAGCAGGATGCCTTCCTACCCCTTTGACGGTTCGCTGTCCTGTTCAGGTTTTGTCAGACCTCCCAAAAAAAGAGAAGCATTAAGATATATAATAGGATATTTTTGGGTAAAGTATCTTCTACAAAGCTTAGTAACCTGTCAATCAAGCCATGCAAATATAAGGTTACAGTCTATGAAAAATTATCTCTGGGCATGAGGTGGGAGAAAAATTAGATTTGGGGGCGTGCAGGAAAAATAAATGATAAGCTATGGAGAGAAGTTCTTCTTCACGCAGCGCACAGTCAGCTTGTGGAACTCCTTACCTGAGGAGGTTGTGAAGGCTAGGACTATAACAGCACTTAAAAGAGAACTGGATAAATTCATGGTGGTTAAGTCCATTAATGGCTATTAGCCAGAATGGGTAAGGAATGGTGTCCCTAGCCTCTGTTTGTCAGAGGATGGAGATGGATGGCAGGAGACAGATCACTTGATCATTGCCTGTTGGTCCACTCTCTCTGGGGCACCTGGCATTGGCCACTGTCGGTAGACAGGATACTGGGCTAGATGGACCTTTGGTCTGATCCGGTATGGCCGTTCTTATGTTCTTATGATGGGTCTCACATGGGGAATAAGTACAGGGGTTCTCAAACTTCATTGCACTGTGACCCCTTTCTGACAATAAAAATTACCACCTGACCCCAGGAGTGGGCACTGAAGTCTGAGCCTACCCAAGCTCTGCTGCCCCAGGTGGTGGGGCCAAAGCCCATAGGCTTCAGCCCCAGGTTAGGGAGCTTGTAACCTGAGCCCCACTGCACAGGGCTAGGGCTGAAGCCAAAGCTTGAGCTCTGCTGTTCAGGGCTGAAGCCCTGGGGCTTTGGCTTTGACCCTGGATGGTGGGGTTCGGGCTTCCGCTTCGGCCCCTGGTGGTGGGGCTCAGCCTTTAGCTTCTGCCCCAGGCCCCAGCAAGTCTAACTTCAGCTCTGGTGACCTCATTAAAATGGGGTCACGACCCACTTTGGGGTCCTGACCCACAGTATGAGAACTGCTGGGATAGGAAGTTTCAATATCATTTTATACCTAGAACACTAGACTCCAACTGAACCTTTAATACCCTGGAGACTGCCAATTACACAAATCTAAGGATGACAGCTTCCACGTATATAATGAGCAGATAATAAGCAGATGTGCCCTTCACTCCCTTACCATAGTTACACTTCTCCCTCACAAAGAAAATTTGTGCTTCTGAGCAGGGTTCCAGAATAGAATCTGACAACCCCTCACTGCTGTAAACAATCATTTGACAGAGGCATCATAAATGTCCAGTTGGAGTGTATCTCCTCTATTATCTTGTGTATCAAACGGGGCCTCTCTTTCGGATTCGACTGTGATAGGTGTAGAAGGCTTATGCATTCTAAATACCTCAGATAGTCTCTTTTTAGCAATATTTATGGGTGCAATAGAAAAGATTTTGGCAAGAAATATACAACTGAGACTTAGGTATGTCTACACTACGAGAGTAGTTTGATTTTAGTTAAATCGAATATGTGCAATCGATATTAGAAAGTCGAACGTGTGTGTCCACACTAAGGACAGTAATTCGACTTTGTCAGTCCACACTACCAGGGAAAGCGTCGACATTGGAAGCAGTGCACTGTGGGCAGCTATCCCACAGTTCCCGCAGTCCCCGCTGCCCATTGGAATTCTGGGTCGATCCGCCAATGCCTTCTGGGTAAAAAAATGTGGCGAGGGTGCTTTTGGGTAACTGTCATCATCCGTCAGTCACTACCGCCCTCCCTCCCTCCCTCCCTGAAAGCGCCGGCGGGAAATCAGTTCGCGCACTTTTTGATCAGTGACAGCGCGGACACCACAGCACTGCGATCATGGATCCCGCTGCGACCATCGCTGCAGTTGTGGCCGTTCTCAACACCTCGCAGCTTATCATACACCTTTCCCTGAGGCAGATGCAGAGAAATCAGGCGAGGAGGCTACGGCACCGCTGTGAGGGCCTGAAGTCGGAGAGTAGCACAGAGCTGTCAGAAACCACGAGCCCCAGCGCCCAGGACATCACGGTGGCAATGGGTCATGTGGATTTTGTTGAACGGCGATTCTGGGCCCGGGAAACAAGCACGGAGTGGTGGGACCGCATAGTGCTTCAGGTCTGGGATGAATCCCAGTGGCTGCGAAACTTTTGCATGCGGAAGGGGACTTTCCTGGAACTTTGTGAGTTGCTGTCCCCTGCCCTGAAGCGCAAGGACACCCGCATGCGAGCAGCCCTGACTGTCCAGAAGCGAGTGGCCATAGCCCTCTGGAAGCTTGCAACGCCGGACAGCTACCGGTCAGTCGCGAACCACTTTGGCGTGGGCAAATCTACCGTGGGGGTTGTTGTCCTGCAAGTAGCCAAGGCAATCGTGAAGGTACTGCTGTCAAAGGTAGTGACCCTGGGAAACGCGCAGGCCATCATAGATGGCTTCGCTGCGATGGGATTCCCAAACTGTGGTGGGGCTATAGATGGGACTCACATCCCTATCCTGGGACCGGGCCACCAGGCCAGCCAGTACATCAAAGAAAGGGCTACTTTTCAATGGTGCTGCAAGCACTAGTGGACCACAGGGGACGTTTTACCAACATCAACGTCGGATGGCCGGGCAAGGTTCATGACGCTCGCGTGTTCAGGAACTCTGGTCTGTTTAGACGGCTGCAGGAAGGTATTTACTTCCCGGACCACAAAATAACTCTTGGGGATGTGGAGATGCCTACAGTGATCCTCGGGGACCCAGCCTACCCGCTAATGCCCTGGCTCATGAAGCCCTATACTGGCGCCCTGGACACAGAAAAAGAACTCTTCAACTACCGTCTGAGCAAGTGCAGAATGGTGGTGGAGTGTGCTTTTGGCCGTCTCAAAGGGAGATGGAGAAGCTTACTGACTCGCTGTGATCTCAGCGAAACCAATATCCCCATCGTTATAGCAGCTTGCTGTGTGCTCCACAATCTCTGTGAGAGCAAGGGGGAGACCTTTATGGCGGGGTGGGAGGTTGAGGCAAGTAGCCTGGCTGCTGATTACGCCCAGCCAGACAGCCGGGCGATTAGAAGATCCCAACGGGACGCCCTGTGCATCCGGGAGGCTTTGAAAACTAGGTTCCTGAGTGAGCAGGGCAACCTGTGACTTTTCAGTTTGTGTACAGAAAAGATGAACCTGCCCCCGTTTCTTTACCCAGTTCATTTTGACTATCCTCTCCAGTTACATACCCCCTTCACCCCCTTCCCCTTCCCAAAAAATAAAATCAGTTCTATTTTGTTAATGAACACCGTTCTCTGTATTGCTGTTTTCGCGGGAATGTTTTAAACCGGGGACGCAGACTGTGGCGGGGGGCGGGTTTAGTGTTCTGATGCAAATGATGCTTCTAAACTCCCGGAATGACAGGCTCCGCACTGGTGCACTGGTTATTTCAATGGAGCCTGCCAGCACTCCTGGGGGGGACTGCGTGTATGTGTCGGCTATGTGACTTTCTGGCAGGGGGAGTAGGGTTACAGATCCCCTGCTGCGTGGATCTGTGAGCCAGGATAAGGACCGCTGCATAAGATCTGTAACTGCCCTCCCCCGCCACAAAGTCACAGAGCAACCCCCCCCCCCCCCCCCGAACATGAAAACCACCTCCAAGACTGACCAGGGTAACCAGTGACCGCACTGTGTATGTGTCCTAATGCTGCACCTGACCCCGCCTCTGTACCCTGCTAAAGGTGACTGTCCTGTCCAATTACCAAGCCCCTTCCCCCCCTTCAGACAGACTCTCCTCCAAAAGAACAGGATGGAAACAGTAATGATCAGGAACAAATCTTTTATTATGAACCACACATTAAACGTGGGGGGTGAAACTTGCACGGGGGCTTGTGTGAGGTGGGTAGGAAAGGACTTTTCAAATTTTGGGGAATGAGAGCATTCTAGTGCTAGAGCAGTCTGCAGGGGTGGAGTGAAAGTTTTAACGGCCCTTGCCGCCCCTCCTTCTTTGGACTTTGGGTGAGGGGGGTATGGGACTTGGTGGCGGGGGAGGGCGGTTAGAGAGAGACTGCAGCGGGGCTCTCTCCTCCTGCCTCCGGTCCTGCAGAACATCCATAAGGCGGCGGAGCGTGTCCGTTTGCTCCCTCATTAGTCCAAGCAGCGTTTGAGTCACCTGCTGGTCCTCCTGTCGCCACCTCTCCTCCCGTTCCATGACTGCTCGGTGCATTAGTGACAAGTTCTCCCTCCACTGTGTCTGCTGGGCTGCCTGGGCTCGGGAGCATCCCATTAGTTCAGCAAACATGTCTTCCCGTGTCCTCTTCTTCCTCCTCCTAATGTGCGCTAGCCTCTGGGCAGATGTGGCTGTGGGAATTGGAAAAAGGGAGTGAATTCCTGAGACAGATCAATGTATCTGTGAATAGAGAACATAGTCTTTCTCTGTGAACAAGACCATGCAGAGCACCTATCACACGCGCACCGAGGACAAGGTCGAATTTTCGGCCCTCGCCTACAGTGCCTGCGGTCTTGCTGTGGCGAGCTGAGGAGCGGGGCAGGACACCGGACTTTGTCTAGCTGGCAAACATGGTAAGCCGTAGACTTGTGGCTGCTTAAAACTTTAAGAGTGGCACTGGCCTCCTTTCACATAGAAAGCAATGCGAGTCTCTGCTGGCAGCAATCCTGCAAGCATGAACTCTGTCCCTGTCCCACCCCCTCGCGGCTGTAAACCGCGTGGCTGTAAACCGGCGGTTGCAGTTCTGTAAAGGAACGGGCAAGCAGTCCCAATACTAACTGTCCCCTACCTAATTCAAAGCAGGGCGTCATGCCAGACATCACCCTCCTGAGGGTCTCGGAGAGCCAGAAGGAGAAGATGCTTCGGGACAGCCTGCAGAAACCGGGGCCATTTGCTGCTATGCTCTGCAAGGCCATGATCCCCGAATACCTGCTGGCGTTGTGGCATGGAAACGTGTCATACCACGGGGGGCCTAATAAGCTCTCCCTGCCCAGGAACCTGATAGTTAGGCTGGAAAGACACCTGCAGGAGGCCTATGAGGAGTTCTCCCAGGAGGATTTCGCCTCTATCCCAGGACACATCGACCAGTTTTTGGGTTAGGTGCCCTTGGAGGGACAAAAGAGTGGAGCGTCTTGGGCAGTATAATCATGAAGCGGACATTGTGAAATTTTTTAAAAATAGTTCGGACTATATATTGAAGCGCCCAAAGACAGACTAATCATGATACCCTTTCTTCAGATTCCCGTTTTGTTGCACTTTACTCTTTACATGTTTTGAAGCACTTTACCCATTGTTAATATTTTAAATGTTCCTTTTCTGTTATAAATAAATGTTTACATGTTTGAAAGCACTTTAGCTATTGTTAATATTTAAAATATGCAAGTTCTGTTAAAAATAAATGTTTACATGTTTACAGCACTTACTGCTTGATCCTTCCCCTGATTCTGTGTCCGGGGTAAGGGATGGGGACGGTTGGTAGGGGATCTCTGTGAGGGTGATGAAGAGCTCCTGGCTGTCGGGGAAATCAGGGGTGCCAGCGCTGTCGACTGCATCGTCCTCCTCATCTCCTTCTTCATCTTCCCCGTCCGCTAACATGTCCGAAGAGGAACCGGCCGAGGACAATATCCCATCCTCAGAGTCCACGGTCACTGGTGGGGTAGTGGTGGCGGCCGCACCTAGGATGGAATGCAGTGCCTCGTAGAAACGGGATGTGTGGGGCTGGGATCCGGAGCGTCCGTTTGCCTCTTTGGTCTTCTGGTAGCCTTGTCTCAGCTCCTTGATTTTCACGCGGCACTGCGTTGCATCCCGGCTGTATCCTCTCTCTGCCATGGCTTTAGAGATCTTCTCGTAGATCTTTGCATTCCGTCTTTTGGAGCGCAGCTCGGCAAGCACGGACTCATCTCCCCACACAGCGATGAGATCCAAGACTTCCCGATCAGTCCATGCTGGGGCCCTCTTTCTAGTCTGGGATTGCACGGCCATCTCTGCTGGAGAGCTCTGCATCGTTGCCACTGCTGCTGAGCTCGCCACGCAGGAAATGAGATTCAAACTGCCCAGACAGGAAAAGGAACTCAAATTTTCCCGGGGTGTGGCTGGTCAGAGCATCCGAGCTCGGACTGCTGTCCAGAGCGTCAACAGAGTGGTGCACTGTGGGATAGCTTCCGGAGCTATTAGCGTCGATTTCCATCCACACCTAGCCTAATTCGATATGGCCATTTCGAATTTAGCGCTACTCCTCTCGTTGGGGAGGATTACAGAAATCGATTTAAAGAGAGCTCTATGTCGAACTAAATAGCCTCGTGGTGTGGACGGGTGCAGGGTTAATTCGATTTAACGGTGCTAAATTCGACATAAACGCCTAGTGTAGACCAGGCCTTAGTGCCAACCCTTATTGGTGGTTTCAAGTAAGGCCTCACACATCAATAATAGTTAGAACCAATGCAGTCAAAAATAAGGGGATGAGCTCCTATCATGTAATTGTGTCAGGTGGATATCTGCAGAATGTACCTAGAGGATATGAATATGTACATGTAAGCAGAGTCAGGATGAGCTCTACCCTGACATCTGGTGGTGAATTATGGCGATGGTGGAAAAGAACTTCAGGGGCTGATCTTGTTTGCATAGGCACACCCACCCGCCTAGCCTGGGACAACAACAACTGAAAGTGGTTACCTTGGCTGGTGTGGGATCCCCAGTTTCTCTGTTATTGGGGCAGGAAGAATAAAGTGTGTTTACCCTGATTCTGTGAATCAAGGCCAGTGGAACTGTTGTATGACAGAGGGACTCACCAGTAACTAAGTAGCACTCGCTAGACAACGGGCATGGGTTACAAAATGCAGTGAATTGAGAGAGGTTGGGAACAGGTTTGGGTACCTGATGGTATGGGCCCCTTTTGAGGGCCCGGAACACCAATTGCACTACCCCCTTTCCCCACTGTTGAATAGCAGAGCTAAGTTTGTTTCCATTAGGAGTCTAGCTAGAAGTTGCTGAACTGAATTCACTTTAGGCCAATGGTGTACCAGCACTGGGGTTCCCCTACTACAAGCTGAAATCACTAAAAAAGCTAAAATTGTTGAGCTGAGATCACTGAGTGCTGTGTTAACCAGTGGGGGAGCCTGAAGAAATATTGCTAAGCAGCTGGCAGAGCCAAGCAGTTTATGGGACGGTTGGAGCGGCCCACAGAACAGCGAGCGGAGCTGAGCCATTTGTGGGGGCAGCTGGAGCAGTTCATGGGATGGCTGGTGGAGTGGAGCAGCTGGCAGAGCTGAGCAGTTTGTGGGACGGTTGGAGTGGCCCACGGAACGGGGAGCAAAGCGGAGCAGTTTGCGGGGACAGCTGGAGGAGCGGAGTGGCGTGGCTGGTAGAGCGGAGCCATTCGTGGTAAAGGCTGCAGCAGAACTCCATGGAGAGGTGGGGCAGTCGGCCTCGAACCACGTAAGGTGCCCCTTAACATCCCGTGTGCCCCCCCCCATTTCCGCCCAGGCTGGGGGGGTAAAACAGCAGATAAACTTTTGAACTCTGAGGCGGCACTGACCAGGGACAGAGACTTTGGGGTTGTTGGACTTTGCGATGATTGGACTTAAGACCCTGAGGGGAAAAGGACACTGCCAAACTTACTTGGAGGTGGGTCTTTTGCTCATGGCTTCTGTTATGAATCCTGTTTGTGGTGTTTCCCCAACATAATGCCACATTGTTTCCCTCCTTTATTAAAAGGCTTTTGCTACACTCAGACTCTGTGCTTGCGAGAGGGGAAGTATTGCCTCCTAGAGGCGCCCGCGGGGTGGTATGTAATCGTCCCAGGTCACTGGGTGGGGGCTCGAGCCGGTTTTGCATTGCGTTATTGAAACGGAACCCCTAGATACTGAATCCGGCCCTTGTTGCTGCCAACTCAGAGGGGCAGAAGGGTTACATACAGAATATGCTTCATAATTCATGCAAACAGTTCTGACAAGAAAACTCACCGTTGATGGTGTGTAGGTACTACACTACTGTGACAGGGCTGGATAATCCCTACGTAGTGATGTAGGGTTGATTTATTTAAAAAACCCCTGAGGTGAGGGTCTGGTATCGGTGAGATTGCCCCCTCATTTTTCCTTTTGTTAATTACCTCTGCGTCTCTAGCCTTTCCTTGTGCTGAAACTATGCCTGGGGAAAGCTGGACTAGCTGAGAAAGGATAGGTCAGTGGTTACAATGCTAGCTGCATTCTTGGGAGAACCAGGTTCCGTTCCCTGTTCTACCATCGACTTTCTGTGTGACCTTGGGGAAGTTAGTAAGGCCCAGATCCTCAAAGCAATGTATCTGGAAAAATAAGGAGATTTACACAAGAACCAAGGCAAAGTTATCCAATGTCATTGTGATTCCTGCATTGTGTATGCTTCTGAAACTTGGCAAATGCTAGAAACCCACAACAGGAAACTTAAAGCATTCCAGCAGAGATGCTTGCAAAGAGTAGTTGGTGTCCAGTGGAACAAAGTAACCAATGCTGATGTGTTACAAAGGTTTGGCCAGCAGACTGTAGAGACAATGATTTGAGAAAGAAGGCTGATGTGGTTTGGACATGTTATACGGCAATATCAAAAAACAATATTCCTAGCCAAGCTCTTCACCGGATATGACCTGGGGGAAGATGGAAAAGAAGAGGACAACGTATAAGAAAACCATTGAAAAAGATGTTGCTGTGATGCAAACAGACTATAATGGACCAAGAAATGTGGCATTAGATAGACAGAGGTGGAAA
The DNA here is from genome assembly GCF_002925995.2 of Terrapene triunguis. Lineage (NCBI taxonomy): Eukaryota > Metazoa > Chordata > Testudines > Emydidae > Terrapene > Terrapene triunguis. The sequence continues at coordinate 608,485 of NW_020664406.1, read as the reverse complement.
GACTGGGTTACCTGATGTCACAAGGCATGAGAGCATCTAATAAAATAATAATAGATCCTCATAGGTATTTAGGAGCCTAGTTATGTGCCTATATACCTTTGAGGTTCTGGGCCCAAGTCTTTCTGGGCTAAATCCACAAAGGGACTTTGGTGTTACAGTGTCTAACTCTTAAGTGCCCTGTCACATAGTGGAATCCATAGCCATGTATTAGGTGCCTAGGCTCCCTATACAATGCATGGGGAGAGTTAGGCACCTAAGAACGGGATTCAAAGAAGCCAGCAAGCTGAGTGGGTAGCTGCCTAAGCTAGCCACTAGGAAATCCAGAGAAGAGTGTGGCCTAAGCTCTCTCACGAAGTTAGGTGCCTAATTCTGGGCCAAAGGGATTCTCACCTGTGATCAGCTAAGCCAGGTCAACCCTTTCTTGTGAAAAACAGTGGAGCGGGGAAGGTGTTGGTGGTGATGCTGCTGCTGTTACTGTCACTGCCACTCCCTTCCTCTTTCTATCCAATAACACCACGGTTAGAGTACTCACTCACCCAGGGCATGGGAGACCAAGGTTCAGATCTTCTTTCTGTCTGATCTGCCTTGGACCCAGGTCTCCCACCTTCCGGGTTAGTGCCCCAGCTGTTGGATATAAAGAGGTCACCTCCCCCTCCTTGGTTGCCTTTTATGTGGGCTCAGTGTGCTCTGTGAACATCTATGACCAGGTCCCACAGAGGCACTCAGGCGGGGGAACACCTCGTTTGAGAATCCAACTGGGGCTGAGGCATGAGCTAAGCATCAAGCAGCTCGGTGATGTCAAAACTTAGGTGGCTGTGCACATGCTTCAAGCAGAAATTTAGGGGCATTTACCAGTGGAGACTTGGGTGTCTAGGGATTTTAAGCATCTACAGAGGTTTTTTTGAAGCCCTTAGTGGTGCCTAAATGTTAAACTTACACACCTAAGATGGCAGTTAGGCGCTTCAGTGCCTTTGTGGATCTAGCCCTCTGTGCTTCCCTCTGTAAAATGGGGGTACTAGTGAGGATCAACATGTTAAAGAGTGTGGGATGCTCAGATACTATGGGAATGGGGGGAGGATTGCAAAAGTACCTTAGATAGACTATAGTGCTGGTGCTGTGTGTGTCCTCCAAGACTCAAACCCACATGGCCTGTTCCATTGAAGTCAATGTCAATCTTTCTAATTGGTGTTAAACTGGGGTCACAGAGAATGAAAATGGCAACATGCGTTAGCAACATGGAGAAGGAAAGGAGGGAACCCATCATCTTCAGCTCCTCTCTACAAGGGTGTTGTCAAACTCATACCTTTTATTCAAGTAAGGTCTGAAGCTAGATCTCAGTCTCCCAGATTATGTGCTGGAGGAGGGGTGTACAGCATGCAGGTAGCCTGCCCGTCTGAGTATCTATCTGAGTATCACGTGCTTGAAAAAAACCATAGCCAGCATGGGGGAGTGAACACCAAAGCACCCATTTAGTTTAATGGACAGAAACACTTTCCCCATTGTTGTTCAGCTCCCACTGCAGAGCTGTGGGAGAGCAGTGTCAAGAGAGGCAGCCCGTTTAGAACTCTCAGGGAAGAAGTAAAGGGGTGTGTTGGGGTGTCTGGTGATGTGAGGCAGGTAGAGGAAAACTTTTCCATTTCCCCCTCCCCGCCCAAACCCTACAGGCTTAGGGGTGAGGACAAATCTCATTGCTATGTGCCTATATGTCATGCTCCAGGAATACTGTATAGGATTAACTTTTCCATAAGAAAGGTAATTTCAGGGGCCTAAATAGGTTTGTACTAACATTTGCATACCTAATACTGTTGTAAACTATTCTAGCCTCTAATTAAACAACTGGTGTTGTGTCGGTTGCTACATGATTTTTTGCTTTAATGAGCCCTGGCTTTTTTGTTTGCCCCAATTGCCAGGAGACAAAACATTCCCTTAGGGATTCCAGGACTTTCACTTGTATTTGGCTCACACGCTTTCTCCTCAAGGGACTCTTTTTATTTTCCTCTTCCATCTGTATTTGTGGCTCCACAGCTTGAGGGTCTGCTTTTATTTTTCTGGCTCACCTTGAAGCTGTGGGTCACATTGTTCCCCTGAATCCACCCTGTATATGGGAGGCACGGGTTTCTCATTTAGAAACACAAACCCCAGGTTCTCCCTAAATATGTGCTTTGTTTTGTAGGAACCAATTATGATGCATTCCAGTTAGTACTAGTTGATGTCAGTCCAGCCAGTTAAGGCCATTTTCACCCCTTTGTCCAATTCTGCAACATTTACACAATTAAAAAAATATATTAGGAGCCAACTCTGCACCTGGTTAGATCAAAGGTTTCTTTCTGCAGTATGTCCCTGATATAAGATTCAGTTACAGTTAAGGACCCTGGCAATCCATCCATCACAACCTGTCCTATGCGTTCTCCTTGTACAAGTGGGAGTGGCAGCACCTGGACCTAGCTGCTTCTGTGTTGAGCCTCAGACACCTCCATTTTCGACTCTTTCTAGCACAGTCCAAGTGCACAGCATGCTCAACTGTATGAAAATTCAAAATAGAGGCACCTGGGCTGAAGCATGGGGCTAGGAAGGTGCTATGGGGACCCAATGCATTTTGGGAAAGGAAGGAGACTGATTAGACCCCTACCCCATTGGACACTACTGCAAGTGGAGCCCCTGGAATGCTAATTTGAATACAAGCCAGTGGGGGTGGGGGTCATGGGAGAGTTCTGAAAGGACTACCTCCCAGGGACTAGGCAATCAAGAGAAATAGTGCAGGTGATAACCTTTCTGTATCCTCAAGCAGTTTAACAAGGAAATTGGTTTCTCACCATTAGTTTCAGTCTGATGCAAACTATTTCACTCTCCATAAAGCCATGCTAGTAGAAAGAGAAGTGATAGCTATTAAAACACATGTCAAAAGGTTACCAGTTTACATTCTCCAAGCAAGCAAGACACCGTTTAAGATTAGCCCAGGGATCGGCAACATTTGACACGCGGCCTGCCAGGGTAAGCACCCTGGAGGGCTGGGCCGGTTTGTTTACCTGCGCGTCCGCAGGTTCGGCCGATCGTGGCTCCCACTGGCCGCGGTTCGCCGCTCCAGGCCAATGGGGGCGTCGGGAAGCGGTGGCCAGCACATCCTTTGGCCTGCACCGCTTCCCGCCACCCCCATTGGCCTGGAGCGCTGAACTGCGGCCATTGGGAGCCACAATCAGCCGAACTTGCGGACGCGGCAGGTAAACAAACCGGCCCAGCCCGCCAGGGTGCTTACCCTGGCAGGCCGCGTGCCAAAGGTTGATGATCCCTGGGTTAGCCTATTCTCCTCACCCTCCCCTCCTCAATACCTTTAAATGTGGGTGTGACGTTACTGACATAACCTGTGACCGTATAGATCATTGTTGCAACCACTGTTATATATTTGCAGCAAATATTGTACAAAGGTTGCCGTGTAAGGTGTCTATGGAAAGGTTATGATTTGCTGGTTATGATTATGCTATCTGTGTGAGTGTATCATTTTTGTAGTTGAAGTTATGAATATTGGCTATGTACTTGTATATTGGTGTGTTTTGATTCTAAGTAGCCTCAGTGAAGCATTTGGTCAGCTTCTTGAGAAGGGAATATTCTCAGTAAGTGCCCAATCAAGAAACACTTAACTGACAATGGAGTTTGGGAGACGCCAATCCACATCTGAGCTTTCCTGGGAACGTTCAAACTAACATGTAAACAATGGTGTCGGCCTGTAAAGAACTGAGTCATGCATCGACATGTGGCTTGCCCATGTGACTCCAGGCTCCATCTTGCTGCTGTGATCATCCACATGGCAGAGGATATAAAAGGCTGCTGCATCTCCTCCATTTTGTCTTCAATCCTGCTTCTTGCCTCTGGAGGAACTTTGCTACAAACTGAAGCTCTACACAAAGGATGAATGACCCATCCCAGCTGTGGATGTACACCAGAGACTTAATTTGAACCTGCAGTTTATTCCATCACTGCTACAAGCTTGAACCAAGAACTTTGCCATTATTGTATGTAATTGATTCCATTTAACCAATTCTAGCTCTCATCTATATCTTTTTCCTTTTATGAATAAACCTTTAGATTTTAGATTCTAAAGGATTGGCAACAGCGTGATTTGTGGGTAAGATCTAACTTGTATATTGACCTGGGTCTGGGGCTTGGTCCTTTGGGATCGGGAGAACCTTTTTTCTTTTACTGGGGTATTGGTTTTTCATAACCATTTGTCCCCATAACGAGTGGCACTGGTGGTGATACTGGGAAACTGGAGTGTCTAAGGGAATTGCTTGTGTGACTTATGGTTAGCCAGTGGGGTGAGACCAAAGTCCTCTCTGTCTGGCTGGTTTGGTTTGCCTGGGGCTGTAACTGCCCTGCTTTAAGCAATTTGTCCTGAATTGGTACTCTCAGGTGGGTCCCACCAAAGCCAGCATTGTTACAGTGGGATTCTGAATTCAAGGAAAGGAGAACTGAGTTAGCCCTACTAGTTTCTTATTTAATGTTTGACTTTTGTGCAGTAGCTAACCCTTTCCTAATTTACCTCAATTTATCAGTATTCCATCTTTTTATGGCCAGACTGGTTTTTTTTTGCACTTGGCTTCCTGGATTAGTCAAAGGGATTATTTTTTTTTTTTTGGCCATAATTCATCTATAATTGAAGTGATGGAAGTGTTAACAATACTCCATCCCAAATGGACTATGAACACACTTATTTTGAAAGCTGAGACAGTTTTAGCCACCAAGCTATGCCATCTTTGCTGAGTGCCCATGGATGTGTGTTGTTTTGGATTCAAGCAGCTTCTCACATTTTTCTATTTATGCAATCGCAATATACTGCCTATCCCTAAAATTAATAATTAATAATGAAAAGATCCAAGTGGAGTTAATAAGGTCAAACTAAGACCTACATAGGTAGAATGGAATTCTGGCTTATTGATCTGTTAAGTTTTGCTTCTTTGCTAAATGCATAATCTCTGTCTTATTATACTTATTATCTGCATTGCAGTGGCATCTAGATGTCCCTTGTACTAGGTACTGTACATGCATATAGTAAGAGCCAATCCCTGCCCTACGAGCTTCAAACTAAATAGACAAGACAGACAAAAGGTTTATGGGAAACAAGGCACTGAAAGGTGAAAAGACTTGCCGGGTCACACAGCAAATTAATGATCGAGCCAAGAAAATACCCATTTCTCCTGAGTCTCAGTCCAGCATCCTATCTACATCCTCTCATCCAGTCTTATCCAGATTGAGCATAAACTTTCAAGAAACTAAATATTATAGCAAAAATATATCAGTAGAGTATTTATGATGCTCAGTAAAGCAGGCTTGGATTAAGCAGCTGCAGGACAGTGAGAAAAATGGGAACTCATGTAAGATTCTATTGGCAAGAACACAAAAAATGTTTTAATTGAGACGAATACTAGATGAACTCCAGAGAAATTTTGCCCCAAGGCATTACTTTAGTTCTGAACTCAGGGTGTAACAGTAATTTCTACTTGTAAACCCATTATAATTAGCAATGTCTGAAAGTTTATTTGGAAAAAAGAAATTTGTCACCCAGTCAAAATGGTACTTTTATAGCTGTGTTTTGATACTACAAGTTAGAACCAACTTCTCAAGCCAACAGATAAGGCTTTGGGTTTGCCCAATCTATAGTTAAATTGCAAGTAACTATCTAAAGCACTGAGACTAAGGAACAAGAGCAACTCTGACTGGCAGGTGAGTTACAATTCATACCTTGCTGTTGCTGACATACAGCACATTTGTTCTGCTAGAAATAGCTGTATCAGCATCTCATGTATATTGATATTGGAACCTTATTAATATTTATACTAAAAGAGCACTGCTCACAGGAATAACATACACATTTTCATCTATTGGATAGCACCCCATCAGTATTGTTATTTGCTGAGTCCAATATTCATGGCATAATGTACATTTATCATCAGGGGCATCATTTGCTATGGGGCACTTGCTCCCCCCAGCCTTGGGTTTGATCCCCCAGACTTTTAGGCAGCTGCAGGGCCGCCAAGAGCAGGTTCGGGCCCTGCTGAAAAAATTTTTTTGGGCCCCCCAGCAAGGGCGGACCAGCTAAACAGGGCCAACGAGGGGGGAGGGGAAGCCGGGCCCAGGCCCCTTCCGGACCGCCGGGCCGCGGTAATTTGTACCGGCTTCCCCCCCTCTCGTCGGCCCTGGGCAGCTGCCTAGGGCAGTAGATGTCTGCACAGCTGCCTAGTGTGGCAGACGTGGCCCGGCTGCCTCTCTATCATGACAGGGGGCAGCTGGGCCAAACCTGCCATCCTAGGCCTATGAGGAAGAGGTCAGCACCCTGAAGTTTTGCCTAAGTGGCAGATTTTCTTGAGCAGCCTCTGGCGCTGCTCTCCTCTCCCTGCTGGTTGGACAGGAAGCAGCAGCAGTGGCCTGGGCAAGAGCTGAACGTAGAGTGAGCTAGGCCCTGATCCTGCCCCAGGCCAGTCATGGTTGAGACACATGACCCCCAGATTGCCCCCCTCACTCCCTGGGATAGGACTGCCACACCACCTTCCTCTGGGATGGGACACCTATGAGCAGCCATGGCTTCAGCAGGGAAGTGGACGCAGGGATGCTGACATAACTCCGCCCCCCGCCCCCATCCTCAATTTTTCTGAAATGATGCTCCTGTTTATGATGTTTATTGCGGTAGTGCCTAGAGGCCAAATGAGAATGAAGCCCCATTGTGCTAGGCACTGTACAAATACAGAATAAGAAAAACAGTCCCTGCCCAAAGAGCTTACAATCTAAATAGATAAGAGAGACACATGGTCTGGGAAAAACAAGAGTTTCATTCAAAGACAGCTGTTCCCATTGAAGGAAAGTGGATCTTTGTAGAAATAACATCGCCCCACAAATTGTTGTGCTGCATGGCATGCGTGCGCGCGCGCACACACACACACACACACACACACACAGACCTTTTTACTTATGAACAAATCAGCATCAAACACACCAAGTGTATGAAAGACCGATGCCCTAGCCAGAGTGACCACAAGTGATGGCGTCACAGCAGGCATTGTGTAGCGAAGTTCCCAGAGCTGGCTCAATCCTGTTAATCCACAAATCCATGGGGCAGCCCCAGGGCTGGCACCAGGTAGGGTTAGGGCATGCACCCCTTTGTGCGTCAATGGAAAGAGCACAGTGTTCTGGGGTGTTTTTGTCTATCCTGGTGACATGGCCAAAGAGCATGCAACACGGCTTTTACATAATGAGTGACTGGAGGAAGGCCAGATCGCTGTGAGACTACGACATTTCACACAGAGTGAAACCATTTTGTACTCAGGATTTGGCACTGACTATGCACATGGAATGCCTCTAGCTGCTCCAAGTCTGCCTGTAAGATGGTCCAGGTTTCTAACTCATAGAAATACAGGTAGTACACAGGTTTGATAGATCCTGAACTCTGTCTCAGCACAAAGGTGTTATGAACAAAGAAGTTTATTTAATCGATCTATGCATTGCTCATCACTGTAGTGTCTGATTACAGCCCAGTGTGTGCCTAGATAGGTAATTAGGAAGTAGGAATATTGATTCTTCTTATGAACTTTTATTACATGACGTAAAAGCACCTTCACAAGTTTCCCAGCTCCCTGCTGAGAGGAACAGTCTTGTGTTTCTCAACAGTGCATACAGTACTTCAATTGCAGCAGGTCCAAAAGGTGATCTCAGGCAGCCTTCATCAGCTGGAAGAATGGTAGCCATGGGGTAAAGGGTGAAAGACAAAGTGAATAAAAATAGATTGCTCATGAGTAGGGCCCTACCAAATTCATGGCCATGAATAACATGTCACGGACCATGAAATCTGGTCTTTTGTGTGCTCTTACCCTATACCATACAGATTTCACAGGGGGATAACATTTCTCAAATTAGGAATCCCAACCAAAAGGGAGTTGCAGGAGGGTCGCAAGGTTATTTTTTGGGGGGTGCAGTATTGCCTTCAGATCTGGGTGTCTGGAGAGTGGCGGCTGTTAGGTGGGCACCCAGCTTTGAAGGCAGCGCCCCGCCAGCAGCAGCAGAGAAGTAAGGGTAGCATTACTGCAACCCTCTCTATAATAACCTTGCAATGCTCCTCCCCCACAACTCCTTTATGGGTCAGGACCCCTAAAATTACAACACTGGGAAATTTCAGATTCAAATATCTGCAATAATGAAATGTACTATTTTAAAAATCCTATGACCATGAAAGTGACCAAAATGGACCGTGAACTTGGTAGGGCCCTAATCATGAGGATTCCAATAGGAAAAGTCTCAAGTGAGTTATGTAGTCTGTCCTCTATGTGTACCTCAGTGAGATTAAAACCATGGCCAGATATTTGGTCCTTGTTTATGCTGCAGCAATTTCCATACTCATATATTTGCAATCTTTTCAAACTATGGGGAATTATTGACAAGAATGAAAATATTACAAGAGTTTTGGTTTCCTTCTTCCTTGTGCAGACTGTTTCTGAGGTTGTGTTGGTTGCCTAGGAAACTGCTGAAGGAGGAATTCGATTGAATGTGTTCCCAGACTGAACATCAGCATTGTGGGCAGAGTGTCAATCAACAGATGTGTATGTGTGTGCACACCCACAAAACGTATACATGGGATGCTTTGGCCCAGATCCACAAAGGTATTTAGGCTCCTAACTTCCATGATTTCAAGGTTTTTGTGGATCTGGGTCTGATTTTTTTTTTTTTTGTAATATCAAAGAATCCTGAACATTCATGATGTTATGTTAGCTGTGGTAATTCCCTATTATATTTTTCTTTCTAAATACGATCTATGGCCAAGATTTAAAAAAGTGGGTGCTTAAAATTAGGCTCCTATAGCCATATTTAGATACCTAAACAATTTTAAAAAGTGTTCCACTATGGATGCTGCTGGGGACTAAACACTTTTGAAAATCAGGCCACATTTTCAGGCATCTAAATAAGTTTTTAAAATGCCTGGCTACTATCCTCAGTTTATATATATGAAGGAACAAGTGAAAAAAGGTTAAAATGAGAAGACTGCTCAAGATTACAAAAGCCTGTGTCTAGCAAATTTGGAAATATAATGAAGATTTCTTAACTCAGTTCTGTGCTCTAACTATTGCAGCATCATATCTCCTTAAAGAGATTTTTTTTATAAACATCCAGTCCTCACAGGACCAAGATCATTATCTTGGCAACATAAAGCAAACACTCTAGCTGTAGGTGTAACCACACAATTAGAATATGCTGAATTCACAGGTATTAAATTAGCTATCACAGAGGTTGCTTATCGTTAAGCAAATATTGTTAAGTACCACAGTATTTTTAAGTACCATAGAAATATATTGAACATTATCAGGAAAAATTAATAATACAAACTTGAATGTATAAAGGCTTCAGCATTCAAAAAGTCTGTTCTCAAGCTGATGCAAAGATCTCTGAGCAATCCCTTGATGATAACCTGACTATGTTTTGCTACTGCAAATGTTGTAAAAATAATAGCGTGGCAAAGATGGCGGGGCAGATCCATGATAATTTACACCAGCTGAGGATCTGCCCAGGAGCCTCCTAGAAGATTCCCAACTTGCAAGGAGGAAGCTCCACTGGAGCAAATTGAGAGACTCAAAATTAGTGGCCACTTTTGAAAATTTGTGCCTAAGTGATATACCCAAGGTCAGAGCAAGCCAGTGTCAGAGACAAGGACAAAACTCAGAAGTCTTGACTCACAGTTTTATTCTCCAACCAGTAGCCAATGCTCCCTCCTTTAGGTGTAAACACCAAAACAAGATTTGAGGTGAAGTCAGCTCCTTTAAAACACATTTTGTATTATTGTTTTAAACAAACACATTACTGTTAATGATTGAGTCCTTTGCTTCACTGGCCCCATCTGACAGCTCTGTAATTATTACATTTGTAACTTGATCATTACTCTTGATAATGTGATACTGTGACCAACAGGCCATCAATCTGATGATACAGTTACAAGCACATATAGCCCCAGATTCCCATTTCCTTTCCCCCAAGTCCTACTTTCAGCACTGTGAATCTGTCATCAACTTTATAAGTGGACTTGATGGTTTCTGCACAATTCATTTTAGGCTTATCAAACTGAAAATCATTTCATGTTTCTTACATGATGAATAGAGCAGTTGGAGGAAATATTGGGTCAGTATCTCTGGGGTGGTTGAAACAAATCTGAGGCTCCCTATCAAGTCTTTAAATTGCCCCCAAATCTTGAGCCATGTCTTCTGGTGGGTTTAGTTCCACAAGGAGTGAGGGGATAGGTAGGGGAGGATCTGTGATATGGTTAGAACAGGAGCACGTGCTTGGCTGGGTGGGGGCTAACTGTGGATAGAATCTGTGTTGTGCCCCAACTAGTGCTAACATACAAAGAAAGAAATCCTGATATCCCAGGGGGCTAAAGTATCATCATCACAGAGACCTCTCTGAGCACAAATCAGCTCTACACCGCTATATCCCACAGCACAGGTAGCAAATCTCATGCTAGCATTTCTACTTTTCCTATGTGTGGTCAGTCTCCATGATGCAAGGGCCTTATGTCTGCAGGCTTGGGCAGCTATTGGTGCTGCCATTAACAAGAAGCAGATTCATCCTACTTGTGGTTGAAATAGGAAAAACTGGTCTTTTCACCTAAGCAAGCATTAACCAACATTAATCATGTAAGAACTGGAAACAGATGTGGGTGGAACAATAAAAAAAAAAAGGCAATACATGCTCTACTGCTATGCTGCAGTTTTCAACAGTAGCAGTGGCAGTATGACATATTCCCATCTAACACCTTCCCCTCTCTCTCCCCCCCCAATTTGAGCACTGCTCTAAAAGAAGCAAACAGATGTAAGGTTTTCTCCACATCTAGGTCACTTGATCCCTCCCCAATCACCTGGCCATGCAAAATGAGGTCATTTCTACACAACTCCATATCGACAACATTGTTTGTTTGTTTTTTAAGTGCAACTTGAACTATTTGTATTATTTCTACGTTAAACGAATTACCTGTTCTTGTAACAGCTTTTTTTTATTTTCAAAGCAATGTAAGCCTTTAGTATTATCATTAATTTGCTAAGGCAGGAAATAATAAATCACTAAAAAGCACAATTTCACAATTGGAAAGATTATATTTTGCATAAACTATAACAGATTAAGTAATTTATTCAGGAAAGCAGTGTGTACTTGAGTTTCCTAAGACTGACGTTTTCAACCTACTGGTCTCTGCCATCCACCCTGGGAGATGTGATAGCTTTCTTGTGAGTTCACCTAATGCCTGAATTTTCCTTTTAAAATGTATGCATATATATAAAATTGTGATCAGTTGCAGAAAGTGCTAAGCATATCACCCAAGTTCAGTGGTTCCCAATGCTGTGTACAAATTATATATTGGATGTGAAATGGGAGCCTGACTGCAGAATTCCAGATGACAATGGATCTGTGAGTTTAAATTGTGAGAAACCCATTCCAGTACAGAAGGCCTAGCTGCAACATATCTTCAATTAATTAAGATCAAGAGAGGTCTAAATCCAGAGCCTCAAAGGTTATTTACCTGATTTCAGTGATTTCAAATGAAGATGGGCACCTAAATATCTTTGAGGGTGTGGGAACTACTGGTTAGAGTACAGGATGGGGAGTCAGGAGACCAGGGTTCTAGTTCTGAGTCTAGTACTTGCTCATTGTGTGGTATTGGGCAAGTTCACTGCATAATTTCAATTTCCCCATCTATAAAATGGGGATAAAAACATGTCAATTTTTGTATGAAAAGTGCTGTATCAATGAAAAATCTGTCAATCATTACATAGGTGAAGATAAGAAACAAGTTCAATATTTTTAGACTGAATTTAGTAGTATGCAACAAGTTGGAGGTTTTCTGTTTCTTACAAAATGTTTCCCAAGGGATCAAATGTATCAATGTTCTGGTTGATTTTTCTGGTCCAAAAACACACAAACAACCACCCCCACCCCCACCCCTCCACTCACCCAACCTGCTTTTAGAGTCTCTTCCTTAATAAAAAGCACAAGAAAAAGAAAAGTTGAAAATAAAATTTAGGACAAACAATTGGGTGATTCAAAGGCATTATCCTGCCTCTGAATTAGGAGATTGTAGTGGATAGGGAAATCTGGTGATATAAAGACTTTCCAGTCCCAGTCCCCCTCCCCCACTATCCTGCAGTGTTTAGTCGTGATACAAAAGAAGAAACAAAGGGCATTACTCTTATTTACCTAATAATCTCTATGATGTATTCCCCGCGGGATGCCACCTGGGATTGCGGTACCACTGAGACCCCCGGCCCACTAGTCTGGGCTTCCTTTACACTGTACTGCTGGGACCAGCGTACACTTTCACCAGCACACATACAGGTAGGGACACACCCAACTGCAGTTACATGCGGATGCGGTGATCAGCTCTGCATGGGAGGGCTCCAGCTAAGGAACTTCCCAGCTACTCAGGCAACCCTCCTTCCCCACACCAGAGTGTAAACCCAAAGTTATACTGTCTTGAGCTGCACAGGGAACTGTACAGCATCAGCTCATGAAATTCACCCTCTCTCTCAATGTGGAGAGAAATATACAACAGCTTTCTGTCCCAAGTTATGACTCCCATACACTGGTTTTAGACAAAAGCAAAAACAAGTTTATTACTACAAAAGACAGATTTTAAGTGATTATAAGTGATAGCAAACAGATCAAAGCAGATTACCTAGCAAATAAACAAAACATGCAAACTAAGCTTAATTTACTACATAGATAGGATATGAATAGCAAATCCTCACCCTAAGTGATGATACAAGCAGGCTGCAGATTCTTAAGGGGCAAACTGCACTTGTTTACAGCTTAGAATCCCCAGATGTTCCATTCACAGGCTAAAAATCCCTTTAGCCTGGGTCCAGCACTTCCCCCAGTTCAGTCTTTGTTTCTCAGATGTTTCCAGGAGTCTCTTTGGGTGTGGAGTCAGTGAAGAACCACATTGCTGTCACTCCCCTGCCGTACATAGCTTTTGCATAGGGCGGGAACCCTTTGTTTCAAAGCTTGGTTCCCACGCCATTCAGTGGAAAAAACCTGATATCCCAAGATGGAGACCAGTACCAGGTGACCTGGTCACATGTCCCTGTAGTGTCACAACCTGAATGGGCCCTTCCCAGCCAGCCATCTAGACCAGGGGTGGGCAAACTACGGCCTGCAGTCCGCTTCTGGCCCATCAGACGTATGTATCTGGCCCTTGAGCTCCTGCCGGGGACCGGGGTCGGGGGCTTGCGCCGCTCTGCCTGCCCAGCGTTCCCGCTGGGGAGTGGGGTTGGAGGCTTGCCCACCCCAGACTGAGATCCTTTTGCTTAGTGGTCATACACAAAGGTGTAAACACATTTGTAATACAGATATATAGTCAATATTCCTAACTTCAGATACAAAAATGATACATGCATTCAAATAGGATAATCATATTCAGTAAATCATAACCTTTCCAATGACATCTCATATGACATATCTTGCATAAAATGCATTATGATTATATCATAATCGTATCATAATAACACCACGAAGAATATGGGTTCCAGAGTCACACTCCCCTCTACCTTTAACACATTATACTTAAGAGCCCTGTGGCGCTAGAAAACTTGTCTCTTTCACCAACAGAAGTTGGTCCAGTAAAGGATGTTACATCCCTCCCACCTTGTCTCCACACACATACAGGTACTCAGCTCATATAAGGCATGTCACTTAGCTGACACAGCTCGTTGCAGAAAGGAAATCTTTCCTCCTTCAGTTCTAATTTTTGAATACAGCTGGATCCTGCTTGACTGTTATGCCCAGGACTCACCGTGGAGGGTGCAGAGGCTGGGGCTGTCTCGCTCGCTGCACTTAGCCAGGGCTGGGGAAGAGCAGGGCGCTGCGCCTCACCCCGCTCGTACAGCGCTAGTCTTGCTCTGCACAAGGGGCCCTGCGGGGCTGGGGGAGCAGGAGACGCTCGCTGCCCTCCGGCTGTGACAAGCCCCTTCCCTGCTGCTGAGGCTGCAGCTCCCCACCCTGCCCCCCGCGATGGCTCCCTCCTGGTCCCCCTGCGCAGGAGACAATGCAGCAGCACACCCCCCCTCCCCCCCGCGCGCACTGCTAGGCCCCGCCCCGACATTACATCATCCGCTTGAGAAGGGCTGCGGGGAGCGGGATTGTGACTGGAGGGGGCGGGGCTCCGTGGCGCGAGGGGCGGGGCCAGCAGCCCCCTCTATAAAAGGAGGAGCTGGGGGGCCGCGCGGCTCAGAGCTTATTGCTGCAAGTGCCAGAACGAGCCAGGGAGCAGCAACCAGCCGGAGGCAGAGGGTGTTTGTCGCCGTGTGACTCGGGCGCCATGCGTGAGATCGTGCACATCCAGGCTGGCCAGTGCGGGAACCAGATCGG
>NW_020664406.1:567156-594093 GCF_002925995.2 Terrapene triunguis | reverse complement strand
GGTGACTAAATCAGCATCTTTCCACTCCACCTTCCAGGTCAGAGTGGTGCTGGAAACAACTGGGCAAAAGGCCACTACACAGAGGGAGCTGAGCTAGTGGACTCTGTCCTGGATGTGGTAAGGAAGGAATCGGAAAGCTGTGACTGTCTACAGGGTTTCCAGCTGACCCATTCTCTAGGTGGTGGCACAGGGTCTGGGATGGGAACTCTCCTCATCAGCAAAATTAGGGAAGAGTACCCAGACCGTATCATGAACACCTTCAGTGTAATGCCATCTCCGAAGGTGTCAGACACCGTGGTTGAACCCTACAACGCCACCCTTTCTGTCCACCAGTTGGTGGAGAATACAGATGAAACCTACTGTATTGACAATGAAGCCTTGTATGACATTTGCTTTCGCACGCTGAAACTCACGACCCCTACCTATGGGGACCTCAACCACCTGGTCTCCGCCACCATGAGCGGCGTGACGACCTGCCTCCGGTTTCCCGGACAGCTGAATGCTGATCTCCGCAAGCTGGCAGTCAACATGGTGCCTTTCCCCCGTCTGCACTTCTTCATGCCAGGCTTTGCCCCACTAACTAGCCGTGGCAGCCAGCAGTACCGGGCTCTGACGGTGCCAGAGCTAACGCAGCAGATGTTTGATTCTAAAAACATGATGGCAGCCTGTGATCCCCGCCATGGCCGCTACCTGACTGTGGCAGCAATATTCCGTGGCCGGATGTCCATGAAGGAGGTGGATGAGCAGATGCTCAACGTCCAGAACAAAAACAGCAGCTACTTTGTCGAATGGATCCCCAATAACGTCAAGACGGCTGTCTGTGACATTCCCCCCCGCGGCCTCAAAATGTCTGCCACTTTCATTGGGAACAGCACAGCCATTCAGGAGCTGTTCAAGAGAATCTCTGAGCAGTTCACGGCCATGTTCCGGCGTAAGGCTTTCTTGCACTGGTACACTGGTGAGGGCATGGATGAGATGGAGTTCACTGAAGCCGAGAGCAACATGAATGACCTGGTCTCAGAATATCAGCAATACCAAGATGCCACTGCTGATGAGCAGGGGGAATTTGAAGAGGAAGGAGAGGAGGATGAGGCTTAAGGCAGTTGGTACCAGAGGAACTCTACTAAAGCAGGCATGTGGTCAGAATGAATTCTGATAATGGTGATAAAGCATGTTCTTCTTTGCCGTGTACTTGATTATCCTCTGTCAGCATTATGTAACCTTAAAGATCTCTATGTAATAATTGTCAAGTCAAGTTTGACAGCTTTGATCTTAAAGTTTAAGACACATAAAGGCATGTGTTCAAAATAATGTCTCCTGGTTTGTTTCTTTAAAATAGGTCTCCACTTCTCATCCAGCATACCTTTTTATATATAGTCTTGTTAACTTCACATTCAATGCTTCTTGATATGGAGTTAAGTAATTGCTACATAACAATCTTGATCCAGTCAAAGACAGATTTAATGCTGCTTCACTAGTTACTTTTTTTACAGACAAATTAATCTTTGCCATGCACTACTTGTTTACCAAGCAAGATACAGTAAGGATCTTAATCTACCTCTAACTGGCATAAATGCAAACAATTTCCTTTTACAGTTTCTTATAATGGAGAATCAAACTGCTAATAAAATCAGTGACATGACTCCGATGGGCCAAAGAGGGGGAATATAATCATTAAATATACTAAGATAACCTTACATGCACTTAATTTGTTATATTATTATTAAATTTGTTCTATTATTGTAGGAAATCTTCTGCTAATTTGTTGAATTCTTCTGCAAAGCGTAAATGTAGATTGTGCTTTCCTTCTGGCATCAGAAACAACCTAAAAAAGATAATCATGTAAACTCTAAACATATACTAGTATATACAACACATAGGGCCACTGCATAACCATGGTAACAAAGTGCAAAATTTGAAGCAACTCCTGAGAGGTTTTCTTTTTAAACACTCTCCAGATTTCCTTGGGTATAAAGTCAGAATCTGGCTCCTCAATTTAATAATTAGCTGAGTTATTCTTAAAATTGACTCCTTGATGGTCTACCACTAGTGCCTACAAATCTAAATGCCATCTCTGGGGAAAACAAATTCCTGTTGGATCAGGGTAAAATGTTAGATGAGCTATAATTGTGAATCTCTGGGAAACTTTCTCTTAAGTCAGCTACTTGCCAGAAGCCAGATACTTGGTTTCCACTAGCAGGTGTAGAGGGTTAACATTCCAGAGGTAGCATGAAATGTTACAACATCTCACTGATGCCTCCTATGAGGCAACACTGGACTAGTCTCTACAGTACTTACCTTCAGGGAAAAGAGCAGGGTGATGATGGTCATGAGTTGAAGTGATCCCCGTTTTCAGAGGAGGGAGTTAGCAATGCTAGAGTGGATGGAGGAGACTCATGGTGAGGGCAGCATGGCACTAAGTGTACCAGCTAAGTAACTAATGGGTTGGGCTGGGTATTTCTTAAATTTTGCTAATGGAGCAAACCTGTATACATTCTGTATGAATAGGGAAGCATGTAAAGTAAACTCTTAATTTTCATTTTGACAGAGGTTAAACCAGCTAACTAAACAGAACTTGCCTGTTTTGCCTTCATAAAAATGGCTTCTGTTTTCCTAATCCTACTCTACTGCTAGTCTGTACTGTCTGTTGAAAATAGTAATAAAATGGAGCTCTAGCTGACTGACTATTCACAGCTAGGAAGAGAATGAAAAGCTGTATTCCACATGCTAAGAGGATGCATTTCCACAGTTTCTGGATGAGGTGAGCACTACTTCATGATTTTGGGTAAAGGGGTTGAGAGTAACATCTCTGGACATATTTGTAGTCTGTACAGTTTATTATGCCAAAAACACTGATGCACTTGAGCAAAATAGTTGACTGTCATTTAGTTTATTATGAGACCAGTGCCCAGTAGTAAAATCTCAGTAAATGTGTAGATAGAGCAGCTATGCCATTAGCATTCAGTGCTACTTGATATAACTAGGCTTCCTGCTCCAGCCCTAGTATTTCAGTGCTCTGTTAGCTCTGCTGAAGGGGATAGCTATTAGATATCATATGGCACAAGGAGTGCAGTGGCAGTAATTCAGATGGGTGGAAGTGGTCTTAACTACACAGTTTCACTTTTAGATTAATAGATTCCAAGGTGAGAAGGCACCATGGTGTATAGTTCACAGGCCACAGACCTTCCCTAAAATTAATTACTAGAGCATATATTCTTTTATTTAAAAAAAATATATCCAGTACTGATTTAAAAATTGCTAGTGATGGAGAATACACCATAACCCTGGAACTCTATTCCAATGGTTAAGTACCCTCACTGTTAAAAAATTTACACCTTTTATTTCCAGTCTAAATTTGTCTCGCTTCAACGTCCAGCCACTGGATCATGTTATACCTTTCTCTGCTAGATTGAACAGCCCATTATTAAATATTGTTCCCCATATATGTACTTAGACGGTAATGAAGTCACCCCTTAACCTTCTCTTTGCGGTCCTTGAGTCTATTTATCTTAAACAATTTCACTATAAGGCATGTTTTCTAATCCTTTAATCATTCTTGTGGCTCTTCTCTGAACCCTCTCCAATTTATCAACATTCTCCTTGAACTATGGGTAATAGAACTGGACACAGTCTTCCAGCAGCAGTTGCAACAGTGCCAAATACAGAAGTAAAATACACTCTACTCCTGTTCCAAGGATAGCACTAGTCCTTTTGACGATGGTGTTACACTGTGAGCTCATTATCAGCTGATTATCCACCCCCACTCCCAGCTCTTTCAAAGTGACTGCTTCCCAGGATAGAGTCCCCATCTTGTAAGTATGACCTGCCGCCTTTGTTCCTAGATGTACACCTTTACATTTAGCCACATTAAAATAGGTATTATTTGTGCCCAGACTGCTCTATATCAGTGACCTGTCCTCTTCATTATTTACCACTCCCCAAATCGTTATCATTGCAAACTTTATCAGTAGTGATTTGTTCTCTTCTAGGTTATTGATAAAAATGTTCATAGCATAGGGCCGAAAACTAATCCCTGTGGGATGCACTAGAAATGCATTTGCTCGATTGATGATTCCCCATTCTCAGACGTTTTGAGACCTGTCAGTTAGCCAGCTTTTAACCCTTTTAGCTCCTTCCTCCTTTTTTAAAAACAGTACTATAATGTAAAAAGGGTAGTCTGCACTGCTCTCAATGTACCATTCTGGGGATGCTTTGAAACAACTCCATCAGTGTTTGAGAAATTCTGCCTAAAGATTCTCCATTTCCATATTGTGTGTTCACTTCTTCCCTTCCCAGAAGGTGCTTCAAAACTGTGCAGCTGAAGGTATGACTCACCGTGACCCTTTGATGTGCTTGTGAAGATATTCAGCGTGAAACTGTGGTACCAAAGGGTCTTTCCCACCATGTATTATAAATGTTGGACACTTTATGTGAGGCAGTAAATGTTGACAAATGTTACCTGAAAAACATAAGTTAAGGTTATGTTCTTATTTTAAAAATATGAAAGATTAAAATGGAAAAAATTGTTAGAAACTAGGAACTTCTATTGTATCTCTTATCACTAGCACCCATTGGCATGTACAATGTAGTCACCCTACCACAGAGGGATAAGCAAGTGCCAAACTTGCGCTGCCTAGCATCAGTACAAAAACATCTTTTCCCAAAGATGAAATACATAATATACTTCTACTTCTGTGTGATGAGCTGTTGACTAATGAACCATCAGTGCATGAAATATTTGTGGTACCCACTTTTCTAAACATTCTAACTCGGGGTCTCAAACATGTGGCCCGCAGGACTATTTTCTGTAGCCCGCGAGCCCCTCACAGCTCCCCCAGTGTTTACCTAGAGCGGCTCCGGAGGGACATGCACCGGGCTGCCTGCCCTGTGCCGCTCTGGGAGAGGCTGGAATGTGTGTGTGTGTGGGGGGGGGGGGGGCGGAGGGGCTGTGTGTTGCTTTTGCTTCAGGCATCACCCCCAGCAGCTCTAATTGGCTGGGAACGGGGAACTGGCCAATGGAAGCTGCTGGGGGCGGTGCCTGAAGCAACAGCAACACACAGCCCTCCCTTCCCCACGTTTCAGCCTCTTCCCGGAGCTGTACGGGGGCCAGGCAGGGAGCCTGCCCTGCCCCTGGTACGCACCGAGCCAGATCCTGCCCCCCGAGCCTCTCCTGCAGCTGAACCCCATGCCACACCCCGACCCACTGCCCTGAACCCCCTGCCTCACTGCTCCTGCACCCCGACCCCCTGCCCTGAACCCCCTGCCTCACCCTGCACTCCTCCTGCATCCCAACCCACTGCCCTGATCCCCCTGCTGCACCCTGCACCCCTCTTGCACCCCAACCCCCTGCCCTGAGCCCCCGCCACACCCCCCCTGGGGGCAGGGAGGGGGCAGAGTTGGCATGGGGATTTCGGGGAAGGGGTTGGAATGGGGGCAGGGAAGGGGTGGGAAGAGGCGGGGCAAGGGTGGGGCCTCATGGAAGGGTTGGAGTGGGGGCGGGGCAAGGTAGGCGGAACAGGGGGTGTCAGTAATGCGGCCCTCAGGCCAATGTACTAGTCCTCATGTGGCCCTCGTGGTCATTTGAGTTTGAGACCCCTGTTCTAACTGCACGTAACTAGACAATGCATGGATTTCTTGGCTATAATTTCTCTCTTCAGTCTCTGAGATCTATGCCATCTCATGTTTATGCTACTGTTATTCTAGGTTAGCATGCTGCAGGTTACCTGATAAAAATTAAGTATATAAATATACAGTAATATCTGCTCATAATGGACATTTCTCTTTGTAATAGGTGTCCACCTAATATAGAATTAACCAAACCAGTCAAAGGTTTTTTCTGTACTTAATTTCATGTAAACAATAAAATAATGTGCATTCTGCTACCCCTTTCCACACACCCCCATTATATTATACTACACAGCAATACAGTTTATGCACTCTTGGGCCAGCTTTCCATTCTTGGCTTTGTCTCCTGCTTTCATGAGTGAGTTTGTGGGTAAATCAAGGAGGGGAGAAACTGTTTCATTTGATATTCTAGACATTCTCAAACAATCTACTTTCAATTTGCAAGGCTTTCCTCACAGATAGCAGCAGCCTTAGAACCCAGTTCAAGTGTCTATACTCATGCTGGCCCAGCTCTCAAGTCACTCATGGCTAGTTTAAATAATGCTGCCTCCCCCCTATTGCCTTATTTTTTCAATTATTGCCCAGTAATCATTTTCACTTGGTGCTTTTCATCCAAGGATCTTTAAAGCACCTTTTCAATGTTGTTTAAGCTTCAGAACAGCAAGTATAGAAAGGTGAAGTCGCTTGCCCAAGGTTACACAGTCAGGAAATAGACCCAACCGTCCTCTGCTTTAATCACCAGATTGTACTTCCTCCCTTAGCACAGTTGGTATGCTTTGCAGGAACATTCTTCAGTTTTGCAGCTTTAAGCCACTCATGCAGTGTCTCCTTGAATGTCACCATCCTCAGTGAGTTTATAATTTATTTTTAGAGTTGCTTGCGCCATCAGCTTTCCTGCCTATTCATAGCAAATAGTCTTGAGAAATTTTAAGAAACAGGCTGTGTTTGAGCACAAGTTTTTGCTATTCTACTTAAGTCATGTTCATGCATGATTTTCTTTCATTCAAACTGGAGTTAGTCTAGTGCTTTTATTTGTCCCTTTTCTTGATTTCATCCACTGGTACCTTGATGCATAACTGGCTCTCAGTACAAAAGTAGCTAACTGCCTTTCACAGATGACCTAGTGTACACTGGATCTGATCGTGCAGGGTGTTGACGGCTGAGTGCTGCCAACTATTGCTGACTTCAGAGGGAGCTGAGAATGCTCAGCACCTTCCAATGCTCGGTCCAGTTACAGCACCTGGGAAAGTCAGCCAGTTGTTAAATGTTTCCAGGGACACTTAATTTCATAGGTGCTGAAAATTGTGGCCACTAAAGGATGTGACTATGGCTGTCAGCCAAGGTTTCACTGCATATATGCCCCAGAGTTATGCTTACCCTTATCTAAGGGGGTGTTATTTTTTAACAAAATGACAAGAGGACTGGAATACAACTTAAGATGCCTCCCTACTGGGAGAAATTATGGTATCAGCTGACTGGCATCTCTCTTACAAGTCTGACTGGATTTGAAGAAGTAAAATGTAAGGAAACACTTTCCTTGCAGTCATTTGATGCCTACTGTCTATTCAGAACCATTGTCAGATATTTACTATTTTGGTTATAAGGACTAAAGGAAAATGCACAAAAGGGAATCTTGGGCTCTTTGCCTTTTGTGCACCATATGTAGTGTATATATTTGCATTCCGTAATTTAAAAGCAAATTTGCTATGAAATAAAACAGAAAATTGCTGTTTAGCATTTAGGGCCCCATCTTGTTTACAAACTTCTCTCTAGCAAGAGTTTATTCCCAAAGATTTTTGAGAGTCAAGCTTAAAAATAACATGGTTGGTACTGAATTATAACTGACCTATTTTAGATGCTTTATCTTTGGCTGTATTATTTTAACTATGCTTTGTTAAATCTGAACTACAAATCTTTGAAAACCAAACTTCCCTGCCCTGCTTTCAATACCTACTGCTACCTGTAGCCCAAAAAGCATTCGTTTTATGGTTTCTATCTCATATCTCTAGAGTAGAAAATATTCCCTCATTGTAAGAAAATTGAAAATGAACCTGAGAAGAAACTATCCAACTATATCTATTTAAAAATGATATTTTAGTCAACCTAGCTTGTGGCAAAGCAAAGGCAGAGACAATTGTCAGATAATGATTTCCAAAAGCTCTTTCCTCCTGTTCATCACTTAAATTCTGTGAAGTGTCTGCTGTATTCATGAGTGTGAGTCAGCTGGTTCATAATACTGTGTGGTGTGTGCATCTATTTCTTCCTTTGTTGGCTACTAAGCAATGGTGAGAAATTTTTATCTGCAGCTTTTCTGCTGCTGCAATTGCAGGAATCTTACCATCTGGCTTGTCAGCAAACTGAGATATTCCATCTACCCAGGCCTCACATGTTTTTGCAAAATATTCATGTCCGTACATTTCTTCCATTTGTTTCCTGATCTTTTCACTCCATTTTGAAACATCTCGGATAGCTATGTAAAATGGCATTGAATACATTAGACCCTTTTCAATAAACAAATAGCATCCACATAAATATGTGAGTGTGCATTTTAAGAGCCAATTACAAATGTACATTTCAGATGCAAAATTCTGTTAAATGTTTTTTTTTTTTTTAAACCATCTGTGGAAGGGGAAAAAATAAATTAATTTCAATGTCTGCATCAGAGTCCTTTCTGAGTTCAAGTTGCAAATTAATTGTTGCTACCGTGTTTGCAAGGGCTGGACAAAGGCTGCCTGCAGTGGGAGGGAGGGAGGAGAGCTTGCAGGATGAGACACCAAAGCATGTACAGTCTCTTGGGTGGAGTGGGGGAGAAGAGTGTTTATCTGGAGTCAAAGTTCAAATCATATCTATTTTTATAGAAAAAGGGTAGGGTATAGATGCCCCGCTCTAGGACAGCTTTTTGCTCTGGCCTCTGGATTGAAGCTGGCACATGGTTATTCACCAGTGTTCAATGTCAGGAAGTCTTTACTAAGGCATTCCAGCAAGCTGACATCATGGTACATTTGCCACATTCTTAGAGGAAAACCAAGACCTGCCTACTCAATGGAGTCCTGCTGACTCACTGCATGTTACGCAAAGCTGTACAAATAATCTGGAATTCTACTTTACTCACCTGTTTGACAGGTTTAGAAATTTTGTATATCTCCAGCTGTCAATAATGCCCATAAAGCACATGTAGTTGTCACTCTTGGGGACCTTACAGAGAAGCAGACTAATGCTATCACAACAGAAAAGGAGAGATAACTGAAAGCTCCTGAGTCACCAGACAGCAATGACAGTGCTAACAGAGAGCTCTTAAAATGGCTTCTGATAGCGTGGGAAGGACTAAAGAGTTCAATAAATAATAATATGAAATACAACCTGTTTGACCAATCACAAGGCAGTAGTGACTAAAAGATGTTCTCTAATAGCTCTTCACTGATATATGGGAAATGAGAGCGGTCATCCCAGTCCAGTTGTTACTGAACAGATGTCTCCTTCACAAAATCTACCATTTTATTTGCTGCTGTGGTTGGTAGTCTTAGTAAAGAAGCAAAAAGTTGAGAGGGCCTAGAGACCAGATAACCCTCTTCCACCCCTTCATGCTTCTCACTTTTTTTTTTTTTAAATGGCATTTCTGAGCTCACTGGTGCTATTAGCTATTTTGCAGAGGAGTGCCAAATAGTCATATCCTGCACCAGTTAAATCCATAATAAAACTCCCATTGAATTCAGTGGTGCAGGACTGAGCCCACAGATTTGAGATCAACAATATAAGAGACCATGTAAAAGTGAAATAGTATTTATGCAGTTGTAGTAGTGGCTAAATAATCAGAACTATGTTTCATACTGGAAACACAAGGCTTCACATTTGTGCACAAACACTTTTGTTCTGGTATAGTCCCTTCACTGGATGCTCTCTTACCACTATCACAAATGATGTCCCTTTTCAACAAAATGGCAGTAGCTTCATTAACAGTAATTGTAAATAAGTATTTGACTTTCAAATGAAATGTAGAACATATATTATCTGAGAAGTACTTATTCATGTGAGCTCTTTGCTTAAGGCAAACAAAGTGTGTACAGCCTTCTCTCTTCAAATCTTTTTTGACCAACCTAACTCTTCTTTTTTCAAAAATAAATAAATAAATATAAAATAGCTGTCTAAAGTAGGAACAGATTTTTCTATATACCTGGAGAAATGTGCCCTTGATTCTAAACTAAGAAATAGCTCCGTCTGCCCATTGGACTTTCGTAACCAGAACAGCATCGAATTTGGATACAAAGCAAATTATGAATAATTTACAATAAATAGCAATATGCAATTTCTAGAAGAAATAATTTTCCCAGACATTTCTCAGGTCACTGAAATCAGATTTTTTTTTTTTCTGCATGCTAAGTTAGTTTCTTTGTTTTTCAGCCTTCGTTTTGCTGGAAAAATTGCAGTTAGCCAGAAATCAGAAATCCAGGGTCTCTTTACTTTACAAAGCCTTTTTTTTTTTTGTCAATAGAGCAAAGAATTTCAAGGGAATTAAAGTGGGAAAGGAAACACGGGTGATTCATTTTTTCCTGCACACAAATGAACTTTTTTATTTTCTGATTGTGTATTCTGACCTCAGGAGGGGAAAAATTCTTGCTCATTATATGCTAGAATACTAGATATTACACACTTTAAAAAAAAGTTTTGCTGTTGTTCCTAAGGAAAGTTTTTCCTTATTCTGTTTTATTGCACCTATGGTGGGTTTTTTTTTTTTGGGGGGGGGGGTGTTATTTTAAAGGATCAATACAAAGATAACTGAAGAGGCCTTAGTATGATACAAGAAAAGACTAAGTTATTTGCCATCAGACATTTCTCCATTCATGCAATTAATACTTACCATTGTAAAGCTTCAGATCCTCCTGAGTGACAACAGCGTTTGCTCCCCAAACAACTAACTTGTGGATAAGGGTTGGATGTTTTGCAGCTGCTATGAGAGCTGTAATCCCACCGTCACTCCATCCCAGCAAAGAGAACTTCTTAAACTTCAGTGCCTTGATTGGTGTGAGAAAATTACAGTAAAAATCACTGGCCTTCACTACTAAACAGCTGTATCTACCTGCAGTCAAATGTTTCTTGAAAACTAACCACTTCAACCAAAATCTCAAGTTTAGTTAAATTACAATTAACACACAACTAAAATGCAAATAGAGACTCCTTTACATTAAAACAGGCAGCAATTTAAAAAAACCCTATTTAAAGTAAAAGTGAGTGTGATGCTGCTAGAGATTCTTGGATTGCCTTCCTGTAGATTTGAAGAACCTGTATGGCAGTGGGTGACTGCATCTTAGATGAGACTGTGCCCTGGTTTACACTAGGATTTTACATCCGAATAGTACATCTCTTGGGTGTGAAAAATCCACACGCCTGAGAGATGTAGCTGTACCGACCTAGCCCCCAGTTTAGACAGCAGTAGACAGAAGGAAGAACAACTTAGCTACTGCCTCTTGGGGAGGTGGATTACCAATACCAATGGCAGAACCCCTCCTGTTGGCATAGGTAGTGTCTATACTGTAGCATTTTAAGTGTAGACAAGCCCTGAGAAGCAGTTACTAAGCAGTCTTAGAAAATATAAAGGTTAATAAAATCTGGAAAACAAGAGCTGGCTTGCTGCCACTTGTTGTTAAATATCTATTGTGGGTTTTAGAGAGTGTATGTCTGTGCGAGCTACCTATACTGGCCAAACTTTTTAAAAGCATCCACTAATTTAGAGTGCTTTGAATTTTGGGTGTCCAACTTGAAACAGCTAGGGTCTGATTTTATGAGGTGCTGAGCACTCAGAATACCAGCTAGAGTCAATGTAAGTAGCTGTGGGTGCATTTCACCACTGAAAACTAGGCTTAGACGGTCCAAGTTTTAAAAAGTAACCACTAAATTAGCTCCTGCGATTGTGTGCACCCAAAATCTGAGTACTTCAATATCTAAGCAGTTTGGTACAAATCCACCTTTTTGTGTGCTTAGAGGCATGGTTTTGGCATGTGTTAAATGTGAAGCTGGATTGAAGCCACTTGGAAAACTTGATCTGAAATTTGAACTGTTCTTGGTTATAGCGGTATACTTTAAATACTGCTTCATGATGAGTTTCAATTAAAAATGTTTATGTTGAAATGACTGCCTTCTCCAAAAGGAGCAAGATTGTAGCCCACAAAGACCTTAATTCATCCTGTGTACTCCCCCCTAGGGCTTGGGAGATTCTAGGTCACATTCTCTGCTGCACCAAGATCCACTAACAGCAGGAGGAGGGTGAGAGGGCGGTGGGGACAATCAGGGAAACAGTTACGGCTCCCTGTTTCTGTGGGCTATCTTGTGCTGGCTCCGGTCCTGTAGTATGACTGCATTTCACTTGAAATTACCTCCGTCCAGGGCCCCATACGTAGTGTGGCCATGTACAGTATGATATAATTGCAGATTGTTTTAAAGTTGCTGTATAACATAAGCTTTCATTTGAGTGAAATGTAAATCAACACAAGTGATGTCTACCTGAGTCTGCAGTCAGCCTGAAACAATAATTCGGAGATGTATGAACTAATCCCATTTGGCTCAATGGGATGTTAAAACTGAAGTATCAGAAGGTTTTAAATATCAATATTAACAATCTCACTGCTGAAAATTTTAGAAGCAATGCTAATGTGCTTATTGGTCTTTGTTGGATGTAGTGGTAGGCAGTGAAGCAGGCTTAAAATGTTCTTTTCCCATATTAAATTCTGCTAGTAGTGTTATAAAGAGGTTTTTATTTTCAGTTGGTAGATGGTAATATAAAGTACTGACACCTGTCTTAAGCTGTTATATTGTTCTTCAGAGTCTCAGCTTTCATTTTATGAAGAAAAACTTATAGCAGTGAGTTGGGAAGAAAATTTCAAAAAATATGAACCAAGTCTAACAGAGACAGATGCTAGAGGTTTAGTCTACATTACAAAGTTTTGCCAGCCTAGCTATAACAGCTAGGAGTGTGGACAAATATCACACCCCCTAGCTAACAAAGCTATGCCTGCAAAACCTCCAGGCTGGACACAACTATGTTGGCAGAAGAGTGCTTCTGTTGGTATAGCTAATGTCATTTGGGGAGATGGTGTAGCTATGCCAGCACAACTCTGTCTTTTGGTTTACACTGCATCTCCACAAGGGGGCTCTGTCAGAATAGCTAAACCACTATATGGCAAAGGATTTGTAGTGTAGTCAATACCAGAGTCTGTAGAAAGCCAATAGTTCTGAGGGCTTGTCCACACAGGAAAGTTATACTGGTATAAGCTAAGATGAGAATTTAAACTGATATACCTAACTCTCCATGTGGACACACTTATTCTGGAAATCCTACTCTTCATTAGTAGGGCTGATTCTTTAGCTCAGGGGTCAGCAACCTCTGGCACACGGCTCGCCAGGGTAAGCACCCTGGTGGGCCGGGCCAGTTTGTTTACCTGCTGCCTCCGCAGGTTCGGCTGATCGCGGCTCCCACTGGCTGCGGTTCGCTGCTCCAGGCCAATGGGGGTGGCGGGAAGCCACGGCCAGCACATCCCTCGGCCCGCGCTGCTTCCCGCAGCCCCCATTGGCCTGGAGCGGCGAACTGTGGCCAGTGGGAACTGCGATCGGCCAAACCTGCGGACGCGGCAGGTAAACAAACTGGCCCGGCCCGCCAGGGTGCTTACCCTGGTGAGCCGCATGCCAGAGGTTGCTGACCCCTGCTTTAGCTACAGTGCTACTATACAGTATTTGTGAGAATGTATAAACAAGTTAATCCATGCTTCATAAGGAGACTTGGCAGAATTTAATTTTTTTTTAAATAATTTCAATGGATAATTTTTATTTTAAGCATTTTTAATTTTTATCAATTTAAATGTTCAGTTACAGGAAATTATGGTGGGGGTTGTCAGACAATTATTTAATGACAGTGGATGTTGATATTCAAAAAGATAAAGCTTTATAGCCATTAAAACACAAATTGTCAACATCACATGTCAAAATATACAAAGTAAACAGTCTTTATTCAAACTCTAATAAGTTCTCAACCAGCATTTTTTCTTTCTTTGCCTATATGTAAGTTTCTATTGATGGAAATAATTTTTTTCATCAGTTTGTATAAAGTGAAACCAAAGTTTGACATTTAATAAAAAAAAATCCTTCCAAGCCTATTCATAAGTGAGATTTCAATAATCCTTTAATATATGTACTTATAAACATACAAATCTTCAAAAGTGGAAGATATGCTACACTGTTTTCTGTTGCCAAAAAATCTAGTCAGTTATACTCTCAACTTTAGCACTGAATAAATGTGGATGGGATGCTTCCCTGCTTTCTACCAGATTGAGTACAAAGCATCTGATTAGAATCATAATTATAATACATAATGATGTACTCCTTTTGAGGACAGCATCTTTTTTCTGTCATGCATTCATTAAGTGTTTGAAGAGAAGCAGGTAAAAGAGGAGTTCCAAGCTTTCATATTTGGAAGCCTGTCACCTGCTCATGATAAGATTTTTGTTCTGGTTGGCCAGAGTGGTACTGGCTTTGTACGTTAGTCTGGTTATACTGTAAAGCAAGGGGCAGCTGGATTTCATGACTAGGGGAAAACATTTCTCCTATGTTTCCTGTCAGACTTATTTTGGTTCAACTAATCTCCTTATGCAGTGTACTTTAGGAAGGCTGCATTTTCAATTTCCCATGGTTCTCCAAAGTTGCTGCTGTGAAAAGAAATAACTGGCTTCGCTGTCCAAACCCTATCTGATATTTTTGGAACATATTACATTGTCAGGATTCTTAACATGGCCAAAGATACTGTGTAGTTTAACATAAGGAATTCCACTCACAAGTTGCCAATATCGTAGTTAACGTTTTATTGTCAGGCTTTCCTTTAGCATTAATTTGGCACAGTTCTTATAAAAACAGAACAAAACAACAGCACAACATATTTTTCACTTTGATTCTATAAATCAGGTTTAAAAAGCAGGAGGATCAATGACAGACATGAGTCATGTTCTTTGTACTCAGAATAAGTGTGTACATTATATTCTGTGTGGATTTAGGAAGCCTCTGACTCCCCATTCTAACTATTTCAGGAATAGACCTTACAATGGAAATATGTCAGTTTAGTTTGCAGGATTAGACGTTAAACATCTTAGGTTCTTGCAAAATGTCTTAATTATCACCCACTAAAGAACTTGTCAGCTACAATTATTAACCGTAGGTCTTGTTTTTCATATATAGTTTTCCTGGACTTCATGCAACTATAAAGTCACAAACATTCTGGGGCAAAATATTCTGGAATAAGATTGTGCTGCTTACTTACATAATTAATTCCATGGCTAAATCTTCTGTGTGATAAAAGAGAGATGGAAGAAAAAAACAAGCTTCCCAAGCAGAACATATTTCCATCCATTTTAAGCACTTTTGCATAATTTAATATCAGCAATTACTACTGTAAAACATATAATCCTTGACTACGCCCCTCCCCACCACCATTAAGGAAAACCAGACTTTATCTCAGAACGGATTTACCTGCATCAGATCAACAGCATCTCTTGCATCTCTTTCAAAGAAATCTGGAGGAAAATCTCGAGCTGGAGGGATAGAATGTCCATAGCCCCGAGGATCCCAGGCAACTATTGTGAACAGCTGCTTGTTCATAGATTTGAGCTGTGGTCCAAAATCACTTTGACTACTCCCTAAAAACATTATGTCCTGATAAATTAATCGCCACATTACAACTACCCTATACATGCTACAAATGGACTTCATAAATTCACTTAGTTGGGACACCTACCAGTGAAGAGATTTAGATAAATAGTATGGACCATGACCACTGCTTAATCACAACAGTATGAATAAAAATTTTGCTGAATGAACATGTTTTCTTCTAGTGGTATCAATGGGTAAGTATTGGTTAACCAAGTAATATACCCATTTTAAGAGTTTTCTGTAGCACCCACTACTGTAGGATCTAAGGCCTTGATTTGGCAATATTTTTCATACACATATTTTCAGACATTTTTTAAATTGGTGGGGTGTTAGGAAATCAGTTGGGCTGTCTGAGTGTAGAGGATTCTATTGGACTATAATCTCTATGAACACAAGGGTTGAGATAGCAGTTTTGTGATCAAACTTATTTAGCCCTAGTATAATGTGTTGAAAGACTGTAAATACAAATCTCATCCTAAACGGCTCTACACTTCTAGAATTTAAAAGTGGCTGTTAAAATACTTTTAAAATTCTGATCAGAATACCCCAAATACCTCTTTTACATCAGTAAGAGTAACTGGAGACATGACAAAACCAGCGGAAGTTTATGGGAGCACATGGGCTCTAAAAAATAATCTCATTACCTCCACCATCTACAGCAGGGGTCGGCAACGTTTGGCACGCGGCTCGCCAGGGTAAGCACCCTGGCGGGCCGGGCCAGTTTATTTACCTGCTGACGCGGCAGGTTCGGCCGATCGCGGCCCCCACTGACCGCGGTTCGCCGTCCCGGGCCAATGGGGGCAGCGGGAAGCCGCGGCCGGCACATCGCTCGCCTGCACCGCTTCCCGCCGCCCCCATTGGCCCGGGACGGCGAACCGCGGCCAGTGGGGGCCGCGATCGGCTGAACCTGCCGCGTCAGCAGGTAAATAAACTGGCCCGGCCCACTAGGGTGCTTACCCTGGCGAGCTGCGTGCCAAACGTTGCCGACCCCTGATCTACAGCATGGTGCAATTAGCTGATTATATTAATGGATGAGTTTTCTTCCCTTGCAATAACATTTAATGGCCACAGCCAGAAGCAGAATACCAGGCTAGATGGAGAAGAATTGGACTGCCCTGGTATTATAAATCAACTACTAATTTTATTAGTAGAAAGTGCTGTGATCCAAGTGCTTGATGCCATTAAAAAGTGGGTTACTTTATTTTTAAGGGCACCTTATGAATAGTCTATAAAGGATAAATGATTAACCACTCATTAAAACAACTATTAATCAATTGACTCCGTGGGTCAATAGGTTGCTTATAACCATCTATAACACAAAGTCTCATGTCTCTAATATGCTATTAATCATTTAACATTTTATAAAATGACACCAAAAAGTATGTCATTCATTTTTTTACTAAATATTAAAACATACCTGCACTAACACATTATACACCAAGCTTCAGCCCAAAGACATTTAAAATAGGTAAGACAACAAAATCTGGCAACTAGTGTTTTAGTGGTAATAATTAAACTATAGCATGTACATTTCAAAATAAAACTATGTATACATTGCAAAAAATCAATTTTGAATTCATACATGTGCCTTTCTTGACTTCTCTCAGAAACAGGATCAATATCAGTAATGAACAATTTAAGAATTATTTCCCCTACACCATTAAAATTAGACAGTCCCTTTTCTTCCTATTTTTTTGACACCATCTCTCCAGAAATGTCTCCAAAGGGAGAGGTTGCAACCACTAGATAGACATTCCTGGCCATTGGTGCACTCTGAGTCTCCAAAAGCAGCTGAGAATCAAATATAACTGATGCATTATGAAATTGAATAACCAAAAGGTGAACATAGACGCTTGTTAAAAAAAAACAATATCACCTCTGTTATTTTTCCCCTTCATGAGAAAGCTCTTGTTTAAACAAGATGTAAACGCTGCCATCGTATTGTTCATTATTATAGCTGGAATTGGAAGGCACTTACACTCTTTTTAGAGATGATCATTCATTCAGTCCTTATATACTAAAATATAGAACACAATGGACCTGACTCTCCATTGTTTGTACCTTGTGTAGTCATTTGCACCTGTGCAAAGTGAATGTACAACATTACTAAATCAGAATGGTAGCATTTTACACCCACTTTGTGCTGGTGGGAGTGACTACAGAAGGTGCAAGGCAATGGAGATTCAGGCCTAGAATGTTTGCATTTAGAAGGTCTCTGGTGTTCTAGATAAGAATAACTTTGTAAAACTGGTAACTGTTTAAAATAACTTTGATTTTTCCTAACTCTACATGTACCAAATTCTAGTTTTTAAAAGGTAATGCATAAAAAGGTAAAAAGTTGCTGAAAAAGATCTTACAAAAAGAGTACAAAATAGCTTTAGAAAAATCAAGAAAAAAGTACTGATATCAAGTCCTAATATGACAAAAGTTCCTGACCTAACATCCCAGGAAGAAGCAGAACTGCATGATCCCCTTGTCCTGTCTGTTTATAATGCAGGGGCACTCCATTCACTTTGATTTTAGCAGATGTTATTGAAGTACTAGAAGAAAAGAAAATTATTCAACAAGCTAATATCTCATTACAGTGCAGTCATTCAGTGGACTATGCAGTAATTACTAATGCTAGACACTGACAACACAGCCATATTTAAAGGGTTCTGTTTGCCTTTGTGGGGGAAGGGGAATGTGAGAGAGAGAAAGAATCAAACAGATTGCTACTGGAAAATAGAGGCAGACTACATGGGAAGTCAGGCATGTGACATTTTTACTTTATAATACTGTGCAGTTCTGCAAAGTGTCTTTTTAAATAATTTGTATCTTTTGGAAAAAACCAAAACGTTTCAAATCTGCATAACATTCTTACTGAATACCTCCCCCACCCCCACCCCCCAAAAACCTTCAGACGTAATACTGCCTACCCTCCCCAGCACAGAGGATGACAGGACATTGCTTGCAGCAGGAGCCAGTGCTCTGTGGCAAGATGGAACATTGGGAGATCCAAAAAGGAAAAGAGGTAAGTTCTAAGTTCTGAATGACTCTTAGCCTGGCTATTGGAGGTGTGCAGCACATTACTAAAGTTATTGGAATGTTGTTAAAATCCTTGGTATATCACTTTTCAGCACTTCGTTCTATACAGTGCCCAAATGAAGTGACAGATACAGTAGGAATAAAAGCAGAAAAAGGATTAGGTCTAGTTTGTGAGATGGACTGCGCATCCACATAGGGAAGCAAATGGGGAATAAGGCACTCCCCTTGCTGCCCTGAGCAAACTACCTGAGTCCAGGCATGCAGGTTAAAGGGGCACTGCATTCCTGTTTAGTACCCTGCCTTGCCCCTTGAGTAGGTGTGTCTGGAGACTAGGCAGAGAGCCTTGGCTTTGCACCTCCTAGGAACTGGCCGGTATAGGTAAGCTAGCATCCTAGGGATAGGAATACATTATTTCCCCTAAGTGCAAGGAGGTAACACCTCCACTTGTATGGTTCCTGTGTAGCCCTTGCTGCTGGCATTTTTTTAACTACTGTATCATAATCATGTTAAACTATGGTGGCTTCGGTATGTCACGTGATACTGATGGTAGCACAATAATGGGAGATTTTAAGAAACAATCAGTGTAACTACAGCTTTAAGTGCCTACAGAAGTGTGTTAAAAACAAACAAATGTTAAAAGGAAATATCACTGTATTACTGAACTGCTTCCAAATGGCTGCTGTTGTTGCTCTGAACCTCATCCTCTGTTGCTACATAACAGAACGTGGTTTATGGTTACTTATGATCCAGTTGTGTAATGAAAAAACCTACGACTGGGGGCGGGTGGAATCTCATCATACAATTCAATTCAATGTAATCTGAGCAGAGGGTATTGTTCAATTAGAAAATACATTACTGTGCAAAATGTTTCAACAGGAAGAAGTAGCAAAGTAAACCTTCAAGATTACAAAAGTCAGTCACAAGCATAGGAAAATTAACAGTACAGAAAAATTCTAAAGGATGAAGATACTTGTATTTACATAGTTTGGAATTCTGATACCATCATCAGATAATTCTTAGAGAGATCATTGTTACATTGACTGTTAGGCCTTTGCTAACCCGCTACATATTTATGGAAATGTAAATTAATTTGATTTTTAATATGTATTTCTACTTGGAATATTAGATGGTTTTAGACCCTAAATGTTTCCAAAGTGTAATCCATGAATGCAGGAACATGGTGCAGTAGAATTTGATTTATCCAGAAAAGTGATTATTTTTTTCCCCTCGAGTCTCTTTCAACTGACTGTTGAAGCCTGTCCGTTTCAAGTGGCTGGAGCAGAGAAAGGAGGTATTAGTGCCATTTTGAATAATGACCTCTTTTTCTACTCTGAATAGCAAAAATCTTGCTGGATATTGAGGAAATAAAGTACAAACCCATTTCCCATTGAAGAGGCAAGATAACTTGATTACTTTTACTTTTGTGTTAACTTCTGTTCCAGCCACACTAGAACTCAAATATGCAAGTGTGGGAGTTTTCTTCTATTCTACTCTCTGTAGGTTCTTATGTAGCTCTCATCACCGTAGTACCTGAGCACCTTATAGTAGTGCATTAAGTGGCATGAGTAACATTGGTCACTTGTTTTTTTCTCTCTCTCCTATCCTATCTTTTTCTTTATTGTATCACTATATGTTGTATTTGGAGAAGGCAAGACCAAAGAGGTGCACCTGGAGTGGAAGGTAATGAGGTTTATGATGGTGCTTAGTTCCTGTGGGAGTTCTTTCCACAGTATCGGACCAGTCCCTGAGAAAGCACTGCACAGATGAGCTTTAACCTTCCAGATTATATCTTCACTGCAGAAAGAGGTGTGTTTTTACATTGAGAGAGCTAACCCAGATTAGCTATGTGAATTTAAAATCTAGTGGAGACAAGGCACAGGTAGTCTTTTATCTCAACTAGCTACCTCAAGGTAACACTTACCTGTGCCATGTCTCTACTAGGATTTTACATCTAGAAAGCTAATTCAAGTTAGCTAGCTCCATGTAATATCACACCTATTATTTTGCAGTGAAGACACAGTCCTACTCTCTACTCTACGCTACTACTCTCAATCCTGGCCAGTCAAGGGAGCACTCGCTACTGGCAAAAGTGCTTTTTTTAGGAAAGCATTCAAGCATGTGCTTAAATCCATCCCTATTCAGGAAAGCACTTACACACATGTTTAACATTAAGCATGTGCATAAATCCCATTGACTCCAGGGGCTTAAATATTTAAGTACTTTTCTGACTAGTGTGAGTGTTGGCCCTGGACTTCTGAGCCCTCTTTCCACCCCTGTGTAATTTCCTTTTCCAGGCCAAAGGAACAGTCACCCCAAACTACAAAGGACAGCTTCCTCAGTGACATGTATGAAATACATAGATGCTCTACCCTCCTTCTTGCTTTTTCTCCACAAGCTTCCTAGTGCTCCATAGCCCATGAGATTTACCTAATTGTACTTCTATTAGTTAACACGTGTAAAGTTGGAATTGTACGTTATGGTATGATAGCACCAGATCTGTATTGCACACAGGAATATTTGGATCCCACAAAAAGTCTGCACTTTAACCTGGCATTAATACTGTGTATTGGAAGGTGAGGAGAGGGCACAGCATGTTTGCAAAGAGATGGGGTGACAGTCTGAGATATTTATTCATTTTCCCATTTAAGCAAAAATGTTTTTTCTAAGCCATAATCAAGGAGGGAGATAATACCATCGGGCAAACAAACTTCTATTAGTGCATTTGCACTTTGTTATTTAAACAGGATACTGTGCATATTTACACCATAACATTGTTGTAAACTTTGAGGTGGACCTTCATCAGGAAATGTTTTTTGAAAATACCTGCCATTTGGTGCAATCTGGGGCATTCCAAAAGCCAATTCCTGTAAAAAAAATCTGCTTTTCAGAAGTATTTTATGAGCCTCAAGGATGTAGTCTACAATGTTTCTAGCCGTGTCCATAAAAGGATGAATGCCACCAAAAGCAAGGACATCACTTCAACCATTCATTCAACTACTAACATTTGAACAAAGGGCAATTTTAACATAGTCATCGTGTGAATGACTGAGAAAGCACTTTAGAGACAGTGACAGATCAGACATGAGGTATTAACCTAAGTAGGAAAGGATAGTTGACTGAAGTGAGAGATTATTGTAATTCCATATTTTATCCACTGTGAAATGATGTCAATGGATATCATTAAAATGAGCTGCGAGAATAGTCCTGGCAACTGGAATTTTAAATAATTTTAAAAGGCTTTGGTTTTTTGGCAGTAAGTCATGTCTTGCTCAAGAGGATAAAAGACCAATTTCTAAGTTTCAGTTTAATACCATCCTTTTAACTGCACCAAATATGAAACATCAGTGAAACTAATGTTTTTCTACACTTTGTTTTCATTACAGAATGTTGTACTTTGATGTTGTTAATGATCTTTAAGTACAACACTATTCTACGATTTCACTGTATGGTTCTTGTCTTCTGGCATAGCTCTGTATTACACACTTACCTCATTCAAAAACAGACATAGGAGTTTGCATTTTGTCTTCCAATTAATTTATATCCTAATAGTTGCAGTACTCTTTTGACTAACTTATCTCACTTTAAAAAACAAAAAACACATATGGACGTCTCACCATTTGGTTATCTAATGGTTAACCTTTATTCATTTTACTACTTTACCTGCCTTAAGTATCGTGGGTGAAATCTTTGCCCCATTGAAGTCAACGAGAGTTTTATTTGCTTTTTTGTAGGAATGTTATTTTAAAGCATTAAGGTTGAGAGAAACTTTCTTTCTATGCCACTCACAAAACAACTTCATGATTTAGTGAGATTGTTTTGTTCTTTATTAAGCTTTGACATTATTTTTACCTCTGTTCTAAACACGGAGGCTGGCATAACCCCCACCACATAGTTTACATTCAGGACTGATTTCAGGACTGAATTACTTTTACTTTGAATCATTTTTCATAAAGCAACCCAAAATGAACAAACAATGGCTGTGCAGACTCCTATGCCTAATTCATGGTAGTGGAATTAAATTGCAGTCCTTTATTCACAAGAAGGCAGCCCAGACTGTACATAAACTAAGTGTTTATGTAACACAATACTGTAGTTCAGGGATCGGCAACCTTTGGCACGCGGCCTGCCAGGGTAAGCACCCTGGCGGACCGGGCCGGTTTGTTTACCTGCCGTGTCCGCAGATTCGGCCGATCACGGCTCCGACTGGCCGTGGTTCGCCGTTCCAGGCCAATGGGAGCGGCGGGAAGCGGCGGCCAGCACATCCCTCAGCCCGCGCCGCTTCCTGCAGCCATTGGCCTGAAGCGGCGAACCACGGCCAGTGGGAGCCGCGATCGGCCGAACCTCCGGACGCGGCAGGTAAACAAACCGGCCCGGCCCACCAGGGTGCTTACCCTGGCAAGCCGCGTGCCAAAGGTTGCCAATTCCTGCTGTAGTTGGTAATGGCACGTACCAAACTAAGGCGCTGATCCTGCAATTAGATCTATATGCTCCATCTACACAGATCCTTTGAAGATTGGGGTGCAAGTCTGGAACTGGTTTTCATGACTATGGCTCATACTGGAAGAGTCATTATGCCATTTATAACTCAATAAATTTTGACTACCTGTTATGGGGATATGTTTTAACAAATTAATTTGACTATTAAAACTGATCAACCAAGCTTTTTTGTACCTACTGTAAATATCTATACATATAAACCAAGTTTCATAACCAAATATGATGCAGCTAAATTTTTGAGCTCAGGGTAAGAAGTGTGGCATGTCCTTTGCCCAATTTTTGAACAACACTTATTAATAGAAAGCACAGCCTATTTAAAAAAAATAGTAAAACACAGCACTTGTCTTTTGATTTAAAAATTCCATTCCATGCAGCTTATTTGACTATATCCTTCACTATGGTGAATAAGCACTTCAACTCAATTTTAACTAATCCTTGTAGGAACATTTAATATCCCATTGCTTGAAACCATTTTAAAAATTCCAAAAAACCCTTCCTAACTTTATTGACAAAACTACCTCCTGTTGCCTTTTTTAAAGTGGGCACTGAAGTGTTGTTTTTACAGACCTCTGGAGAAAAACTATACTGCTTTCCTTTTTCATGTTGCACTTACACATTCTGTAGCCTTTCCCTCTGACTAGTTATTAACTTCATGTGAAGTGACCTTCTGCTGAATGTGTGATGCTGCCTCACACTTGCTCTTGAGCCAAGTAAAAAGAGACTGTTGGAATTTCATAGTCAATATATACAGACCTTTTTATCTGGATGAAGACCAAGTGAGGGGCTGCACCACAAACTCAGCAAATCATCACATTACTGTGAAGTTAATATGTAATCAGTCAGGGAAAAGACTAGAATCAGCAAATCAAAATGCTAATCTCAAAAAATTAACCACTCTATTTTTTTCAACAGGCTTGAGGTAGTCCATTTCACTCCCTGCTTAGAATAGGCAACACTCAGAGTGCTACTGGTTTGTCAAAAAACATTAGGCATAGTAGAAAAATGTTATTGAAGCATGTAAAAATAAGAGCAATTTTATTGCCTTTGCCAAACAACATGCCCAGGCATGTCTTTTATGACTTCCAAGATAAAATTTGCAGTTTTGTTTGTCCCATCTATGCATCTAAGAGATTCTCTGCTTCTTGTATCTTCCTCCTTGATTTTGACAGGAACAAAGGTCTTCTGTTTTGGAAGAACTGACTGTATGCACAGGATCAGATAGATCAGTGCCCCCTAAAGCCATGGTAGCTTGATAATGAAATGGAAATTATTTGCCTCAGTGGTAGTGTTGTGTGTGTGTTAAATGGGACAAAGTAATGCACATTGGAAAAAAATAACCCCAACTATACATACAATATGATGGGGGCTAATTTAGCTACAACTAATCAGGAACGAGATCTTGGAGTCATCGTGGATCGTTCTCTGAAGACGTCCACGCAGTGTGCAGCGGCAGTCAAAAAAGCAAACAGGATGTTAGGAATCATTAAAAAAGGGATAGAGAATAAGACGGAGAATATTTATTGCCCTTATATAAATCCATGGTACACCCACATCTTGAATACTGCATACAGATGTGGTCTCCTCATCTCAAAAAAGATATACTGACATTAGAAAAAGTTCAGAAAAGGGCAACTAAAATGATTAGGGGTTTGGAACGGGTCCCATATGAGGAGAGATTAAAGAGGCTAGGACTTTTCAGCTTGGAAAAGAGGAGACTAAGGGGGGATATGATAAAGGTATATAAAATCATGAATGGTGTGGAGAAAGTGAATAAGAAAAAGTTACTTACTTGTTCCCATAATATAAGAACTAGGGGCCACCAAATGAAATTAATGGGCAGCAGGTTTAAAACAAATAAAAGGAAGTTCTTCTTCACACAGCGCACAGTCAACCTATGGAACTCCTTGCCTGAGGAGGTTGTGAAGACGAGGACTGTAACAGGGTTTAAAAGAGAACTAGATACATTCATGGAGGTTAAGTCCATTAATGGCTATTAGCCGGGATGGGTAAGGAATGGTGTCCCTAGCCTCTGTTTGTCAGAGGGTGGAGATGGATGGCAGGAGAGAGATCACTTGATCATTACCTGTTAGGTTCACTCCCTCTGGGGCACCTGGCATTGGCCACTGTCGGTAGACAGGATATTGGGCTGGATAGACATTTGGTCTGACCCAGTACGGCTGTTCTTATGTTCTTAAAGATGTCACTAGGAGGGTTCCAGCACATTGGATGGAGAAACTGTGATCAGCAATGTGTGGTCTGCAAAGTATGTTTTATGACTATACTCTAGAGAGAGTAAGTCTGTACAACCTAATTCTCAGAAAAATACAATTTCAATCCATGCTGGTCAGAAATTGTGCTAGAATCATGCTAATACAGATTTGATCCCCTTGACCCCAGCCACCCTAACTTGCGGAGGCTGAGAAGCTAGTTTTCTGCCTGGTTATGTTGGCCAGCATATACAGGGCATCGGAACTAGATGTGAACAGTGTCTGAAACCTGTTTTAAAGAAGGTATGCCTCATTTCACACCACCCAACACAACTATATATGTACACAGAAAACTTGTTTTTAAAACAATGTTTAAAAACATTTCCTACCTGTAATGTAGAGAGGGCCAAGGCCGACAGGCCCATAGCCCTGAACTTCTGGGAATTACAGTCAATCAGTAGTGCCCAGCAGCCTGTGCTGGTGCATCTACTTCTAGCACAGCACTGTGGTTCTCTGCCCCCTAAAGCCTGGCTCAGCCTTGCACCCTCCATAGGCTGAAACCACATTTGTATTGTATCCACAAATCATGCTGCAGCATTGTGCTTTGCAGAAATGGGGCGCAATTTGTGAAGGACAAGGGAACGACACTTCAGTTTCAGCTACGCCACAAATCCAAGCTGGGCTTTGGCTGGGGGCAAAGGATTGTGGCGTGAAGAATGGATTGGCAGGGACAGCTTTAAAATTCAGCTGTCAACTTTCCCTTTTCCCTCCTCAGTCTTTCTTCCCTACCACATCCCTTAGCAACCCTGGCTGCTTCCAGGAGGCCGTTGGCCCCTAGTAGAGGAGCTAGGGGTGCAGCCTGGCACCTGGGGGGGGGGCGGGGGAGAAGGGAGGGGGAACAGGGACTCAGCCGAGAGCTCAAAAAGAGGAGAATGGGGGTAGGGGGGTGGAGACTAGTGACGGGTCCTTATATCCGAAGAAGGAAGCTAAGGAAATAAAGCACCCTCCCCCCCAATATCCCTACATAGCCTACTGCCAAAGCCCAACCCCCAAATACCCCACAGCCCGATCCCCCCAACTTTCCCCAAAGCACTACACCACTCCTTCCTCAAACCCCCCGGCTCCCCAGCAGCAGCACGGGGCTGAGACGCCCTGGGAGGCGGGGGCGGCTCCGCGCTGGCTGCGCCGCGGCCTGGCCGGGCAGAGCCGGGGCTGACTTTACCCGTAGGAGGCAGCAGCAGCAGGTCCCCGGAGCCCGAGCGGCGGCGCCCCGCGCGCGGCCGGCGGGAGCTGGGAGAGGAGAACCCGCAGCAGCGCCCCGCCAGCGCCCGGCCGAGCCATTCCCGCTCCCCGCAGCTGCCAGCCGCCCCGCCTCGGGCGCAGGGCGGGCCGCGGTGCTGCAAAGACCCCACCCCCTGGCTCCCGCGTCGCCCCACACGGGCCACCCGCCAGATCACGTTTTGCCCCAGGGTGCCTCCAGCGCCGCGCCGCTCTTCGGGGCGGTGGCTGAGCGAGGGCTGCGGGAACGGAGGGGACTCGGGCTGCTTCGAAGTGGGGCGAGGCTGGACAGGCCCCCAGGGGGAGCCCTGGTGCAGGAGCTGGTCCCAGGGGAGCAGCGTCTCCCGTCCCCCCCGTTGCCCCGTGTGCCCGCTCCTCCTGCAGAACGGAGGCCCCAAAGCTGAGTGAGTGGCATTGTGACCTGGTGCAGTGCCACCCATGTGCAGCTGGAGGGGCTGCGGGGCTTCGCCTGAGGGACCCCTGCATGCTCCTCCTCATTGCTGCCCTTGGGAAGGCCCAATGCTGGTGACTTGGCACCCCTGCCCATTGGCAGAATGAGTGTACGGCCAGGGCCGGCTCCAGGGTTTTGTCCGCCCCAAGCAGCCAAAACCAAAAAAAA
>NW_020664406.1:528262-566756 GCF_002925995.2 Terrapene triunguis | reverse complement strand
TATGATTTCATGATCACTTTCACCCAAGCTGCCTTCTACTTTCAAATTCTCAACGAGTTCCTCCCTATTTGTTAAAATCAAGTCTATACCTTTCCTATTGTGAGGGTATAGAGAAATTGCTGTCCAGCAATGGGGACCCTGGGGAGGGGGGCCCGAAGGGTCACATGACCCTCCCCAAAAGCCAGAGGAGTGGGGCAAGGCCCGCAGCTGGGGAGATAAAGGGGCAGGGTCAGAACTGGAAGGGAAGAGGCAGGGTCAGAGCCTCTCCTATTCCAGCCTCCTCTTCTGGCCACGCTGCCTGGTGCGGCATGCAGCGGCTGCACTCTCCCAGACAGTCTCTGGCCACACTGCTTGCCTGGGACAGCCCAGGCAGGCAGCGTGGCCGGAGGCTGCCTAGGAGAGTGCATTAGTGGCTCCACACATGCCAGGGGGACTGGAGCAGAGCCCCTCCTCCCCCTCCACCAGGTAACATGGGATGGGGAGGGGTCGGGGAGAGCGCAGGGCCCCCGGGCTAGGAGTAGGGCGGGAATGAGTCACCTGGGGGTCACATGGAGAATGGGGCAGGGACGAGTCACATGAAGGGGTCATGTGGGGGGGGCGGGGATGAGTCACGTGGGGAGGTCACGTGCCCCCTTTAGCTGGTGCCCCCTTTGTGTCCCTCCCACTAGTTGCCTCTCCCCAGGTCCAGCATAGTGGGAGTTAAAGAAAACCTTTGGGTTCAGCTAGCCCCGCCCCACTATACCTGCAGCCAATGCCAGACCTGGAGGGGAGCAAAAAGAAGGGAGCCTGACTCACTGGGAGCTGACTGGTGATGAGGTAGTTCTCTGCCTGCCTGCAGGGACAGAGCAATAACCTGCCAGCCAGCACAGCCACTTGAGGCAAGTAAGGGGAGGCTTCAAGTAAGCCCCAGCACTTGGGGCAACTGAACTAGTGAGGTCATGCCCCAAACTGAAGAGACATGTAGGAAGTAGCCCAGGGAAGCAGATCTTGATTCCCTACCCATCTCCCCTGTTCAGAGGTTGATTTACCCAGGGCCCTGTGAAACCTGGTAGAGAGGTAGGGTCTGGGTCCACCCACCACTCTCTCTGGCCTTACAGACTAAAAGACCAGCAATCTAGCCACTGGACTGCCCAGCCACAGAAGACTGTATCACACCCATAAAGACAAGCCTTTAGGCCTTGTCTATCCCCAAAAGTTTGTACCTCTTTAACTATATCAGTAGAGTTTGTGAGGGTTGTACCCCGTTGTGAGGACACAGCTACACTGGTATAAATGTGCTTCCACATATAGCTTATTCCGTATATGGCAAGGGGAAGAAGTTATATCAGTATAGCTGCATCCACACTAGTGGTATAACTATTTTGGTAAAAACTCACCCCCCTAGTTGATATAGTTATACGGGTACAAAACCTCTGTGCAGACCAGGCCGTAGATAAACCAAAATAAGTTGAGGTCAACTGAAATAAACATCTCCACACAGCCTTTTGCATCAGTGTAACTAAATAATTTAAAAACCTACGCTTTTAATTAAATGGTGCAGCGCTCTGTGTAGAAAAGCCCTAAATTTACAGGCACAAGCTAGTCTTATGAGTGTCCGCACAGGCGCTCGCCTGGGGTTAATGAACCCGTTTTTTAAAACTGATTTAAGTTATATCTGCAACTTCTGTGTTTAGACAAGCCCTAAGTCTCACATTATCTTCCAATGCAGAATGAAGTCTTGAGGACCACATTTTCCGAGGTTCTGCACACGCTCTGACTGCTACTGGCTTCAATAGAAGCAGCAAGGCCTCAAAGAGCTAATTTAATTTTTTTCAAAATTTCTCTTAAATTTCTCCACAAAAAACGTTGAACAATTTTCATGAAAAAAGTCAGGTTTTTTTAACCAGATCTCATGTTCAGCACCCCTGAAAATTTGGCCCCTAGCCTTTATGGTTGCAAAGTCAAAGATTGAAAACAAGTGTAACCAATGCAGTGATATCTGCTCAAGCCTGCAGAGATACTGCAACAGTAGCTCTCAGAGGAGTGAACTGCCCCATTCAGTGCAAGGTGTTACCGCTGAAGCCTAACAATGACATTTACATGTAAACACGAAGAATTATTTTGGCATTGGTCACTGTGTGCAAGAAAGAAGGAATTACCTTGTTATGCACAACTACTGCTGTGGTTTTCCTTTGGGTGATAGGAGTCTGGCTTGTGGGCAGAACGTAGAAGTGTACCATCATTTTTATTTATTTTCCCCAATATGATTCCTTGAGTGGACATCCTGATTTTACAAAACAGGGTTGTCCCTGTTTTGTGTGTCAGCCTTTGGGCCCTACATAATTTGTCTGAAACCAAAGTTTTGTCCTGGTTTCGATACAGTACACAAATTCGCTCTTGTGTTGGCTTGGCTTGCCTGTGTTCTTAGAAGGGATCCTGCTCCTGGGAGTTGGAGGGCCGCTGGCATGGGTGGGGTTGGACAGCAGAACAGAGTCCAGGGAGATCCATGTGGACCCTAGGGAAGCTAAAGGTTAAGTGGGTAGAAGACTGCTCCTTTTTAGCAGGGATAGGAGTTAGACAACGACACCCAGAAAATACGATGGTAGGAAATGCCACAAGTTGAAAATCTTGAGAGTTTCCTATGAGTTTTATTCTCATTTACCCAAGAATGGAGCTCTATTCAGAAACGATAGAACAGTCAGCACATTGCCAATTGAAAACTATAAATTAACACAATACATTTCCAGGGCTACTAATCAAAGGTTGTGTAGCGAAGGATATGTCTATTCTGCAATCAGGTGTGATTGCACCACAAGTTAATTTCGCTAACATGACTAAAAACAGTAGTGAAGATGCACTAGCTTCAGCATGGGCTGTACGAGCACCCCAGGGAACTTGGGTACATACTCGCATTGCTAGTCTGCACTGAAGCCTGTGCCACCACATTTACACTGCTATTTTTAGTTAGGCTAGATTAAAACTAGCATGGGTAGGCC
Organism: Terrapene triunguis; assembly: GCF_002925995.2. Taxonomy (NCBI): domain Eukaryota; kingdom Metazoa; phylum Chordata; order Testudines; family Emydidae; genus Terrapene; species Terrapene triunguis. Next base: position 563,781 of record NW_020664406.1, on the reverse strand, counting down.
TAGCCACACTGCAATCACACCTCCAATTGCAGAGTATGTCCACTTCTTATTTCAAAGGTAGTGGGGTTCAAAGCCTGTTAAGACTTATTAGAATTCATATTAGCTTTTTTGTCATGATAGGATAATTATTTTTGTCACATTTCAACAGCCAAAAGGAGAATTATCTGATCCAAAAAGTTTGATGGAAGTTCATATATTTGTGGTTTTGGTTGAGGTCACAGCCACTGCCCTTCAAAGAAGGAGTAGTTTGGTCTAATTATTCTTAGTTAGTGCATGCAAATTTGTGGGCCAATAATTTTTCCTTGTGGGTTCCATACTCCAAGAAAGTCTGTAATTTGTATGCTCTATCTCCAGTGTGACTAGAAAGTTCATGCCTCCATTTCTGGTTAATTAGCCTGAAATGAAATGTCTGACAGATTTTCCAAACTTTCCAAGTTTCCAAGTCTTTGCTTTGGCTTAGGTACATATTAGTTTTCCTTTCCCTTTTCAAAAGCATACAGTCTTGAATTTACTCCCATCACAGAATGAAAACTACATAAATAATAATAAACACATTATCATAATCCTGTGAGAAGACAGTTCTTCTAATGTCAATTTACACAGTGGTTTCTATACTTGATAATTATTATTGCTCTTACACCAATACTTTGTATCTTTTTATACTTCTGTATTTTTATTATACAATTTATTTTTTATTACAGTTATAAAAAGGGCATTTAAAAAAAATAAGGTGATGAATCTATATAAGGCAATCCGAGTTATGACGCTCTCCTGTGGATATTGGCTGTACTTAGAAGAGTTGAGGCGTTTGGTTTTGTTTTCAATCCAGGGCTTAAATGTGGTGTGACAAAATCCATGATACACTCTCATTGATGTGAGTTTTGCGTAAATGCCAGGCTTCTTTTAGGCAGAAATGAAGGCACTTTAAACACAGCTACGTGCATGCTTCGAGGTAGCCGTCCAAAAATTCTGTGAAAAAATTAGATCCAAATCCCCGCCCCCCCTTGCCAATCCCTTCCCTTCCACGTTATTTCTCATATCATACATAATTCAGATTTTGTTTTAGCTTTTTTTGTCCTCGGACAAAGTTTATTAGATAACCTATTATCTTCACTGTAAAAGGAAGAGCTTCTTTTTTTCCCCTCCTGAGGACAGGCTTTTCATAGTTGTCCTGTCTTTTAAAAAATTAAATGCTTTGAGCTACAGGATACTGTATACTGCTTGACAGAAATATGTGCATATTCTTGACAGGCGTCTCATGCAGCACTTTTACAAGATTGTTTCATGTTGTCAGTAAGAGGATCTTCAGATAAAATATCACAGCCATTCCCACCAAGTTTCCAGTTCGCCTACTCCTGGTTCTTTTTTATCAAATCATTAAGAAGATCTATTCTCTTGCAGTCATAGAGGGCTCTGGCCAGCTTTCCTACTGTAGGCCCTTTGTAGCCTTCACTCATAACCCATTTCTGCAGCATTTGGTAAACTTTTTCTTTGAGTCCATCTCGTTCGTAGTCATGGTCAATTTCATCAATCTGTGGCTCACTAAAGCCCAGTTTACGAGCACAGTGTTTCCACTGTTTAGCCAAGTTCTCTCTCACTAGATTCAGCTGTTTTTCAGAGAGGATAGAGGTGCTATCTGCAAAAAGAAAGATGAGTATAAGAAGACAGCATTGTTTAAACTCCCCTTCTCTTTGAATGTCTCTCCCCAAAATATGGTCACTAGTAATGACAGGATTGTAGGTGGCTTTCATGTAAGCAGTTGGTCTAGTGATTAAAGAAGAGGACTGGATGTCACAACACTCCTGTATCTGCTACTGTTTTGCTTTTTTGACCTGGGACATGTCTACCTCACAGTGGTGATATGAGGCTTAATTAATGTTTAATTAATATTTATAAAATGCTTTGATATCCTTGGATGAAAGATACTGTTATGACTTCTCGATTAAATAAATTAAAAATATGCAGTAGTGGTTTAAGCCAGTATTGACAAATACAAATACTATGGCCTTTTAAAATAGTCCTGCCCCTCCTGTACTGAAATGTTTCAACTCTTAGTCAGGACCACTGATCCTAGTTTTGCTTCCACTGTTCTGCTTTTTTTCTCTGTCTTTATGTACACATCTGCACATGCTGGGGCTTGGTGACTCATGAAACAGTACACTGTGGTGCCATGCTTAATGTCAGCTTCAGGTTTGGTAGAGGCAGCTGGGGGAGAATATCATCTAAGAGGTGATGAAAGAGGGCGGGAGGGGGGAGGGAATGGTTTAGTAATACAAAGCAATGTTAGTACAAACAACCACTCATGATGATAACCATAAGTATTGCGTAACTGTAATGCTATGTAATAAAGGAGGACCCAAAATGGCTAACTTCTGAATACAACAGCGAGCAAGATGCACTGTACATTCACTAAAGATGGTTCTCAGAAAGAGACTGTCAGCCTTCAGATTGTGCCCAAAGAGTAAGGCAAGCAGGGACCAAGGGGTGGGGTGCACAAGGAACAGAGAGCTGATTGTAAAGAGGAACATTATAAAAGAACGGAGAGAGATTGCTCTTACCAAATATACCCATGTTTTCATAATGTGCATAAGTGTTTTGCGTGTTGACCGGAACACTGCTTACATATAGATTCTGTTCTTCAATCTCCATGTGATTGTAGGCTCCAATTTGAATTCCGGTACTGTTATATATGGTGTATTTTGCAGTTTCATCTGTGTAAAGGCAGTTTAAGACTGATATATAATCAAGTGCATGCAGTTTAGAATTCAAGAGATACGATGATGGCAAGGGCAAGGAAGAATGATTTATTTTGTATTTAAACCAAATACAGCCATGATGATTATTTTGTATTTAAACTAGAAACAGCCTTACTTTGGCCACTGCAAGAACTTTTTCATTATTAATTTATGATACTTCTGTACTGGGTGCTCTCGGTGTGCTTTGGGTTGTACAAACAGAAGAAGTCACAATCCCTGCCCCTAGGAACTTGCATTCTGAATTGAATAGGCAATACAGTTCAGAGACATAATTCACTGGGTGAAAGATGAAAGTCAATCTCAAAATTTCAAAGTGGTGGCGATGTTCCTTTAAAAAAAAAGTGCATGCAGGGGATGGGGGGGGGGGGAAGGAAGGTTAAGAGAAATGGGGAGTTCTGAGTTCGTGACTTCAATGGTGCTACACTGATTTACATCAGTTGAGGATCAGGCCCCAAATCTTTTGTGAAATATTTACTGGATTTAATATTACATGTATCAGATTTAATATATACAGACCCTTATCTTTATATGGCTTCACTTCCACCTATGCACTGGCCATTACAGCAGGACTGGCTCTCGGGGAGAAGCATGTTGTGCTCTGTGACTCTGCAGATGTACAACCCTTGCGCGCTACAGAAGTCTTGGGCAAAAAGCTTCTGGGTGCTCCCCCATGGTTAGTGTGTCTCTGTACTGTCCTCTCTGAAGGGCTGTACCTTGGAGGCACAGCAGATTACTAAATTTCTGAACAGGCATGGCTGAGATTCTAAGTGCATAAAGATCAGGAAGTTCAAAATGGCACAGTCCCTTACTACTGTAATAGAGATGCTTACGGTAATCAAGATAAGAGACGAGGAGGAGACCATATTAGTTCATTTTATATCATGACAATAGTTCCTGGAAGATACTTAGCTAAATGTATTAAAATGGCTATGTATAAATGGCCCCTTCAGATCTGCTTCCTGTGTGTGTCCAGAGTAACATCTGCATACTTTATTGAAAACAACACAGTCATATTCAGTTTGTAAAGTGCCACATACATTTCCATTTCCATATACATGATTTTTAATCAATATCAGTAACAACTAACAGTGATAAATATACAATTAAAGAATAATGTCCCTGCCATTGGTGAATATGTAGCAATTAGGGATGTAAATACTGTTTAAAAAGTTAACCATTTAAATGATTAAAAATATGTCGTTTAAATGGTTAATCGATTAAATGGCTGGGTCGGCCAGCCGGCATGGGGCCGCTGTGACTGGTAGGCCAGCCCGGGGTTAATGGTTAAGGCGGGTTAACCAGTAAGGCTAATTCTTACCGGTTAACCGATTAACCTTTTACATCCCTAGTAGCAATAAACACATTGGTGGTTGGTTAACTACTTCAACAGCTTCATTTTTAGTCAAAAATGCTTTTTTGAACAAAGCCTAAATACAAGTGAAAAATGAAGCTTTTGAAGACTCAGATTTGGCTTATAGTTTCACTTCTCAAAGAAGTGAATCCAAGTATGAAGTCATGATTTCACAGTTCTGTAAAGCCCTGGAAAATCATGCAGTTTGTCTCTCAGAGCCATGACACTTCATATCTCTGTACTTTATAACACATCTACATGGTGCTTAAAGATACCCTGTAAAACAAAGAGACGTATCTCATTAACAGTTTTTAGAGGTAGAGATTTCAGTTTCACTTTTTAGTAAAGCTGGTCAAAAAGTTTTGAAATCAGGTTAGCATGCACATGGTGTTAGTTGTTAGGAAATATCAATGCTACAGCATTTACCTGTACTTATTTTGTGTTGTACAGGTGTAGTAGGAGTATATGCAAAATTCCCCTTCTTAAAAGGATTGGATTCCATTTTGCCTGAATAATTACAAAACACACAAATGCCAAAAGTATTTGGTAATCAAAAACCTAAAGGCACAAGTACTTCAAAACTGTTGTAATATTTATAATAGTATAAGAACACAGTTAATGCTCCTAATACAGAGGGGGGGAAAGGTGCTGTTACCCAGAAAGCTAAGAAGCTTTTTAACGAATCCAATAAAAGTATATTTAATTAAACACATTATAGCTTAGTGAAGTGCGTAACAACCTTATTCTGTGTCAAGATCCTCTAGCATAGACACTGGCAAAGTGCGAGCGTCACCAATGCGATTCCACACAGATGTAAGAGTTCCTTTGCTAGCAGATTCCAGTGCAGGATTAGAGTCTAGATATGGATTTAGGGACCTAATTTTAGGTACACACATTTGAAAATTCCAGCCTAAGGTAACACAACAAGTAAACAGAAGAGCTGGCAGGTCATCTGATTCTCAGGGCTTGCCTATATGGAACCTTAGTTGGCAGCAAGCCAGGGTATGAAAGTACAGCACACTAGCATGCCATGCCTTAAGTCCCCCTGTGAACCCTGCTGCCAGGCACAACTTCTGTAGTGCACTTTGACTTACTGCTGTTTGAAACACTAAGCATGGCATTTTTAGCACGTGACAGCAGCGTCCATAGGGCAACGTATGCCACAGCAGGCTAGTGTGCTGTACATTCACATCCTGGCTTACCATCCACCAAATCTCTGGGTGGCCATGCTCGTAGTCTGGTATCTTCTCCACTATATCATGCTGCTTCCCAATAATCCCTTCTGCATTTCTTTTCTTTCTATCCAAATATTTAACTTTATTAGTGATTTTGAGTGTTACAGTTTCCACCTGCAGATGTGACAGTCACAGCTCTCACAAACTCCTCTCAATCAATATATTGATATAGACAGCAATCACAGACTCTCCATACAGCATTTTTTTGCATTCTCTCTGTCAACTCTGTGGCACCTTGTGGTTTCTTAGTGTAAAGTGCTGAAAAGGAATACCATACCCGGAAAATCCAGCCTCTAGGGTAAAATGATTAATCTGTATAATACCTTGTCCTTTTCCTAAATGGTATGGGACAAACTCCACTGAACACATGGTTATTGACCTGTTTGTTTATGTTTATTTTTGCTAAACTCTCAATATTCTCTCCTTTCTCCGCCTCCATAGCCTTCTGTTCCTGAGGATACATACCTCACCTGCAATTGCTGAGAGGCATTGCCATAGCAGCATTAGATATAACCTGCTCTCTGTACAGCTAAGAGTGTCAGCTTCCTGTTGGCTTGAATTTAGGGTCACTTATGAACATGGATCTTCATCTGGTACAGCATTTACCCAATCAAGCCACCAGAGCCGGCAAAGATTCATTTTCTGAAAGGTACCAAAAATCCTCACTCTAACACTGTTTCTGTGCTGCAACTGACCGGCAGTAAGATTCTGACTCATTTTACACACCTTTGTGAGTCTAAAAACAACTACCATTTGCTTCTAGCACAATTTGATGATTGTTCTTGTTTACGGTTCTTTCACCCTAGATGGGTTGGGAGAGTTCATCAGTTATTCAACTGCCAACTTACTCCTGGGGGCATTCTGCACCAAAAAATTAAAAATTCTGCGCACAATATTTTAAAATTCTGCAAATTGTATTTGTCAAAATAACACTAAATAATCATGCCAGTTTCAATTATTTTGGTAATTTATTTCAAAATACCGGTCAGCAAGTATGTCTGTAACAATACAGACACACACAAAAATTCCCCCTGGAGTAGAGAGTTAAAGAAACCTCTATAACAACCCAGTTCCTGTTTCTCTGCCCACCCCACCCCAGAGCCCAGCCAGGGGGCCAGACACTCACAACCCCTCCCCCCCCACAAAGCCCAGCTGTGGGGCCCTCCAGCTAATACACCTCTACCTCCTCCTCCCCAGAGCCTCCTGGTGGGCCCCCCCAGTCCAGATACCCACACTCTGTCCCTCCCCAGAGCCCAGCTACAGGGTGCCCCCTTGCCCAGACACCTGTTCCCCTCCTCCCCCAGAGCCCAGGGATCCAGAGGAAGAAACAGCCTGATGCTTGGTCCCAGGCTTGCACAGAGTTTCCTGCGCGTCGCCCTCTCCTTCCCTCAGGGCATGCTGGGAACTGCAGCTGCCAGGAATCCTCTAGCTCCCTCCTCCTCCCCCCAGCAGTGTCTTCTATGTGCAAGCTGGGCTTTGCTGAGTCCAGTGGCCCATAGTGGTGGCTAGCAGAACTGCAGCCCATTTCTGTGGGGGAAAGGAAATTCTGCATGCAAAAAGTTCATTTCTGCAAAATTCTGCATTGCGGAGTGGCGCATAATTCCCCCAGGAGTACCAACTGGATAATAGCATGCAGTCAGTGGCTTGATTCTTCTCTCTGTTACACTGATGTAAATCAAGAGTAACTCAATTGAAGTCAATGGAGTTAAACAAGCATGTGAGGAGAATCAAGCCCACAGCAGTTTAATGAACTGAAGTGATATCAAAGTATCAGGAAAACAAAGAGCAGTGGACCATAATATGTCTAAAGGAAAGCCTTTGCTACCAGCACCACTGCCTGAGAGTAAAAAATCAGCTGCTTGCTGGTATGTGAGCTACAAAATGATCAGTGGCCATCTTACTTCTGGAAGACGACAAAAGGAGTACTGTTTGTGTTTTAGATAAAAAAGTAATAAGACAAATATCTCACCTACCTGTCTCTGTATTCGGGCTCTTTGGAAACAAAGGTGTGGATGCTTGTGGATGCTGGTCTAGGCCAGATTCAGGCACAGGGGGTTTATTCAGACTAAATGTATTGGCTGAATTTGATCCATAGAGATCCTCTGGACATCCTATTATTGGATCTAGAGGCCTTGTCCCATGCGTAATATTTGGATTGTATGGTACATTTTCCCATATTGGAGTTGCTGCAGCTGGTGGTGGTGGTTGTTGTAAATGACTGTAATTGGTCATGTTACTATAGGGACTGGCTTTTGACCCTGTGCTTTCAGCTTTCAGATATGATTCATACATCTGTGAAGCAGCAGGTGGAGTTGCAAATGGATCAAAGGACACCCTTCGTCTTCTTTCCTCCTCTCTCTTTTCAGCACTGTATACCACAGGTTGGCTTTCTGAATTATCCATCCGACTGCCATACTTATGATAATTTAATTCATCCTGCAGTTTTCTTTCTAGGCCCATAGAGGCCTCAAAGGAGGTCTCACAGCTCTCGACAGGCTGGTTTGCCGGAAAGGGAGCAAACATGGCTTCATCCATATTGCCAGTCATGAGACCCTGAGAGCTATGTAGGGAATTGGGCTGATCTGCAGTAGGGAAGGGAAATTAAATATTTTAATTATCCCATAATGCAAAGGTACAACTGTAGTTTTCAATTACATCTCAACAACACCATGGAAGAGACTAGCATTTTTATATTAAAAACAGCTAAATAATTCATAACATGTAACCAAAGGTAATTTCTTCTAGAAAAGATAATACTGTATTTTACATTTTACTTAAGACCTTTTCATCTGAAATGATCACAGACCACTTTATAAGCTGTGGGTCTGACCATACTGAAATCAATGGCAAAAGCTCAGTAACTTCATTGCTACAAGACCAGATCTTATAGACAGTACGGTATGTATAGGGATAGTAAATGTTTCAAGCACCACTGAACTGCAGCCACCTCTAAGCAGAACATGGCACAGAAATACAACACAACACATCAGGCCAACAAGGGAAGAATGAAAGGTCTTGGACTTTAGAGGGCCTGGTTCACTAATTTACCTCCAATGGAGTTATACTGCACAAAACTGGAGAGATATAGTGGAAAATCAGACTCACAGAATTTCACTGTAGGTGCTACTTTATACAGCACTAAAAGTCACATTTCTTTCAATGGTCCTATCCCAGCAAATCTCAAATTAGCCTTTATGAATGCATCATTCTGTATTTTTAATGAACTTTGATTTTCAATCTCTGTCTAGCTTGTTCTTCTAGAGTTCAGAGAATACATTTTAATAAAGATCCATTTCATGTCTATGGGCAAAGAAGGACGTAACCCATGATTTTCACCTAAACCTTACAGATAAATTCTGTCCTTGGATGGGTGCACACAGCTTCCCTTAGAGACAACGAAAGGTTTGCTTGTGGTCTGAAATGGATTGTTTGAATTCTAATTCTAAGCATTCTATAGCATCGCAAGACTGAACAAATATGTCAAAACCTGCTTTTTTATCATATTATTTGTTTATTTGTAGTATGGGGCTGAAGAGGCTCTCCTATTGAGATTTAAAAGGATTACAGCATCAACATGGAGCTTTGAAATGGTCTTGTAGATGTTGGGCATCACTGAAAATAATGGGGCTCAAAAAGGCCACTGTAGCCTTAGAACAAAGCTTATGTGGGACTGGATAGTCAGGGGATTGGTAATGATATATGGAATGTTGACCTTTCTATCTCTAGAATACATTTGAATCCAATCCAGGTTGGTGGTGAATGAAAACTTACTATCTGATGGCTGCTACATGGTAAATGTGACTTGGTTGACTTACTCTGGTTTCAAGTGGATAAATATCACCATTGCAAGAGGAAAAAAACAACCCCACCGTAGCTGGCAACTGTCAGCACTCAACAGACAGGTACTAGATTGAATGTCATGGACTGTGAACTACCCTACCGTCTCTACAAATGATCCTCCAGGGCAGGCTTGAGGATTATTGGTGGGGCACTATTGGTGGGGACTCTTAGGCATGTCTACACTACCACTTACGTCGGCAAAACTTACGTCGGTCAGGGATGTGAAAAAACACACCTCTGAGTGACATAAATTATGCCAGCATAAGTGGTAGTGTGCACAGCTACTGCCACCCATTGGGGGTGGTTTAATTATGTTGATAGGAGAGCTCTCTCCCATTGGCATAGTGCGGCTACATGAGAGATCTGACAGTGGCACAGCTGCATCAGTACAGCTGTGCCACTGTAAGCTCTCTAGTGTAAACATAGCCTCAGAATATGTCTACACTGAGTTTTAAAACCCATGGCAATGAATCTGAGGCTCAGGCTGGAGCCTGGGCTCTGAAGCCTAGGGAGGCTGCAATGTCTACACTGTTCTTAATGCTACAGCATGAACCCAGGTCTGTACACCCGTGGCAAGGAGTCTCGGAGCCTGGGTTTTTAAAACACAAGCATATACATGCCCTTACACTACCACTGGCTGCACTGTGTCTATTTGCTGGATAAAGAGAGGACTTTAATCTGCAAGGTTGTCAGGGTATCACCTTTTACAAACACCACATTCACACCAAGTTTTTTAAAGGATGAGAGAGTTTGTAACATGGTGCTGCTACGTTTTAATATTTTTCCTAAGAAAACGTAACTTGCACATTAAAAATGTAGCCCTATTGAAATCCATTACCTCTGCTGAAGAATGGTATGAGTTGTTGCTAACCTGTCTTTGGGGTGAGATTTGTCAGGCAGATGATAAGACGGATCACATAATCTAGTTCATAGAATCATAGAATATCAAGGTTGGAAGGGACCTCAGGAGGTCATCTAGTCCAACCCCCTGCTCAAAGCAGGACCAATCCTCAGACAGATTTTTGCCCCAGACCCCTAAATGGCCCCCTCAAGGATTGAACTCACAACTGTGGGCTTAGCTGGCCAATGCTCAAACCACTGAGCTATCCCTCTTCAAAATGGTCTGAGCAAAAGAAAACTTTGCAGGAGTTTTTACTGGATTTTCTAACGTTGCTTATATGTGAGTGTGTGATGGGATATGTAAACCTGCCTGTGATGGGGTGTGCACCCCACACTGGCCCTGCAAGAGCTGAATTAGGCCAGATGGGCCCAATCTATTAATTAGGCTGCAAACTGGAGCATTTGGGCTGGAGGCAGCTAATTGGAGAATGTCTCACCTGTGCAGGAATGGGGAGGGGGGGAGGGAGGGGCTATATAAAATAAAGGAAAATGGAAATAGGGGGACTCCTGAGCAAATCTGCAGTCACTGCCTGGGAAGAGGGTTTGGAGGTAGCAGAGATGTGTAGCCTGTAGTTGCTCACTGGGAGAGGGGAGTGGTGAAGCTGACAGAGAAGGAAAGGAGAGCCAAAGGTTAGGACAGGGCTAAGGGAAATGCAGCAAGGTATGGGATGGAACAGACCCTGACTGCTGATTAGAAGGTGCCTGAGCCAGAACATGGAGTAGAGAATGGGCCCAGGTTTCCCAACCAGCCACTGGGGAAGTGCATAGGAAGACTGCCTGAGTCTGTTTGGCAGAAGAGATGTCTTCCTTTCCCCTCCCCCCTCAAAAGGGGAAACCACAATAGTGACCTAGCTGGGGGAGTGAGTCATGATGTGGCCACAGCAACTCCTAGAGTGAGAGAGCAGCTGCACACAGAGGTGGAGGGACGGTTTGCAGCTTTGGGGAGAGGTGTTGAACTGTTCCCCAGAATGGCCAGGAGGAGGTGCCAGACCTGTGGTGAGTAGAGCACCCTGTCACACTGCCACAGCTGAAAAGGAATTAACTGGAGCCTGAAAGCTCTTTTAGTACTGCCTGGGAACACCTGGATAGCTCAAGGAGGCCTTGAAGGAAGGAGGTCAGGGCAGCTGGGAGGAGGCCCAGGAGAGATGATGTCTAATGTGCTCTCTGAGTGAGAGAGGGCTGGCTGGCAAGAGCTAGGAAGAGAGGTAAACCTGGAAAATGCAGAGGAAGGATTAGCTCTGCCAGCCAGTGTCCTGAGAACAGGATGAAGGATTCTGAGAACTAGACAGAGAGCCTATAATCAATCACATGCATCACACTGCTGGGAGTGGTTTAATGGTATTTTGGTTTGTCACTGCTTGGCAGAGAGTCCAGGACTATAGAAAGACTCCAGGAGGAACAGAAGACATTTGAGTTGATTATATGTTATTTACCAGTTGTAGTGGACATTATTTTGGACTTTAAGGACAGTGGTGACCATGGAAGCAGGGGGACACTAGGGGAACCTGGCAAGGTCTCAACACAAGAGACCACCTAAAGGCTGTAAAGGGGAACTCTAGGATGGTGGATCTGTTACACAGTGCTACAGATTTGAACTCCTGCTAACAGGGCACTTGGGTGAAAGAAGTACAGACACACACTTTCCACTACAGACATAGTGTTATGGCCACATATAATTATCTACAACTATATACTTCCTCAAAGCTGTGAAACAAACCAGGATTTGAGCTGATATGTGACAAAGGAAGGAACAGATGAATGGAGTAACCCACGACCAATCCCATGGTGTCCAAGGCAGAATCAATAGGGAGCAAGATCTTAAAACAAGTGACGTTCTAGTTTTTCACTCTAGTTGTTCTCGGGGCACTAAGATTGGACTGGGAAGACAAGCTAACTCCAAAGACTGATATAGCATGGAACTGAAGCCTAAAGATCAAGCAAAAGTTTGTTGGTGTGAATCAACAGAGGGAAAGTTAAAGGATGTTATTAAAGTGAATATATAATGTAATGTGGTGATGGATAAATCAAGTATTGAACAAATGAAGTACAGATGGAAAGAGAAAATACTTTCTGCACAGAGACAAAAGCACAAGAGTTTAAAAATAACCTGTTTTATTTTCAAACTGTAGAGCCTGGAAATAGTGATCAAGAGATAGTGTCTTTGTGACTTGCATTTTAGAACAGCAGATAAATCTGATCTTTTTATTCAGTGCTCTAGATTCTCTCCTGAGTTCTGAACAACTGGGTCTGTTAGTTACAGCTTTTAATAATAATAATAATAATAATTATTAATAATGGAATCAATTTTATTTGTCCCCAATTTTGCCCTAAGCAGGCAATATGAAATAGTGTTATGAAGTGATGTAATAATCACCTGTTTGTGCATGTCCATTATTTGGAGATTCTGCGACAGAGTCTATCTGAAGGGACTGCATCCTTTTCACAAGTTCAGTTGGCCCAGGGTACACTTTCTATACACAGGAAAAAATATGCAGCACATGAAAGTTTAAGCAAAGGAAGCATCTTTACTGTAGAAACCAAATGCATCCCCACAGTGAGTGGCCCAAGTGAACAGCTTGCATACATCTCATGTTCTTTGTTGGTAGAATGCTGGTGGACCACGATCATTGCTTTGCAGGGCTTGCTTACTAGTGAGGCTAAGTTTACAGACAAGCAGTGTCTGCTTTCAAGGAAGGCAGGAATGATTACTATGTAAATACAGGGCATGATTCTCTGATCTGGCCAAGCTGTGCCCTTACTCACATTGACTACTGCCTTAGTCCATGAGCTAATCCCATTGGACTAGACAGTGACTCACTGCACTGCTCCCAACTCAGGTCTGTACCTACAAGTCACAGTCTTATCACATTGTAATCTATAGGATTGCTTGCAGAGTAAGATGCTGCTTAAGGTAAAGGTACCAGAATCATGCCCTATTTTATGTATTTACATGTAGAGCTTAACTGGAAAAAAATAATCCACAGCTATGGCCTTGTTCTGACAACAGTTTATATGTGGGATATGGGGACAGGGAGCTTGGTGAAGATCCTTGGAAGGAATGTTTTAGTGTTTCACTGCACTTTCACCTTTGCAAACCCTTGTCTTCATTTGGCAAGGCCCAAGGAATAATCATCTTTACCCTGGTATTTTGATGTTCCAGCCATACATGCCTTTTTGATGTCCTTACTCAAGTAAAACTTGAAGTCAAGTATCAGAGGGGTAGCCGTGTTAGTCTGAATCTGTAAAAAGCAACAGAGGGTCCTGTGGCACCTTTAAGACTAACAGAAGTACTTCTGTTAGTCTTAAAGGTGCCACAGGACCCTCTGTTGCTTTTTGAAGTCAAGTGCAATTTTACCAGATTAAGGACTTCTGGATTTGACCTTTTGCTTTTACTTGCACTTCTCAGAAAGTCATTAGTCACTGTCTTACCAGGAAGTCTTTTCACAAATTAAAAACCAACAACAATCTCTTCCAGGAAACATATCTTGATCCCAGGTAGTTCAAAACTTCATTTTGGCCTTCTGTTAGGGCCTGATTCTGGCACCCTGCTTATGCAACTGTGTATTACCCTGCTCCAGGAAAAGTCCCATTTGTAAAGAGTGCAGCATACTCCACCCTTGTCTTATTTCAAAGAGACTATTTGCAGAGAAAAGTGCTACTCAAAAATCAAACCGTAAAAAGCTACAAAACATATTGGTACAGCTTTGTTACTTAACCATATTCATTTGCTTGTATGTTGCATCCATATCTCCTACCCCTGGTTTGTTTCTGCCTTTAGACTCTCAGCCATTGAGGGCAGGGATTGTCTCTTTTGTGCTTGTACAGAGCCCAGCACGATTCTGATTGGTAGCACCCAAAAGCCCCATAATATAAAATATTTACTACTCAGAATTAGTATGAGTGGTAGAATCAGTTCCAGAAGAATATTTGTTTTGTCAACTTTATTTTGCAAAGCTTTGCTATCTTGCCAAAGAATACTGGACACATCTTCAAAGTCACTGCCTGGATTTCCCAAATCAGAAATGTTTTAATTCCCCATCCTGCAATTTCAGGGAGAGGGGAAAGCACCTGACAAAACATGGCTGTGTGGCAGAACAGTGGCACCATGGGGACACTTTCGCTTATTAGTTTAAAATATTGGGAATGCAGTCCTTGTCACCTCCGTATAAGTGGTACTTCCATTTCAGGGTTCAGCCACAGCATCAGGGCCTTAATGTCAGTAGGACTACTACAATGAGTAAATGTTTTCCAGGGTGACTCAGGGCTCCACAATCTGGCCCAAAGCATTTGCCAGGAAGTAACTTGCCTTTTCATTATTATTTCAAATCAGGAAAGCATCCTTCTGCACAATAGTTTGCAAGCTACATCCTATAGGAGGAACAGGGAACCAAGTTACAGCTGAGAGAGGACTCAAAACTTTGAATTTCCTGACTCTCTTTTTAATTTAGATTACAGTAATGCTTAGAGGTCTCAACCAGGTTCAGGCCTCTCTGTGCTAGGTATTATGTAAACTGTATGTATTTAAAAACCTCAGCAATAACACTTCATAAACTATGAACCAGATTCTGTCATCTTAACTCATGCTGACTAGTAGCTTGCTGAACAAATAGTCTCTTTTGATTTCCATTAATGTCAATGCAGTAACACCAGTATAAAACTAACGTAAATGTGATTTCAGCAGAATTTCTAATGGAGGAAAGTTCTACTCACTGGCAATCAGAATCTAGCTCACAGGGCTTTTTTACCTGCCACCCATACTCACACTAAGTAGCCCTTTACTCCACAAGCAGACCTATTGGAATCACTGGGAGTGCTTATTGAATATAGCATTACTTAGTGTGAATAAGGGTGTTAGAATCTGGCCCTGTATGTATGTGTGTGTTTTTTACTTACAAGTTACGCTAGGAAGCATCTGGGATGCTACTTACCTTTATCTTTCTCAAGTCATCTTCAACATCTTTTTCTAGTTGCTCACAGTAAAATGGCTTATATTTCTGACTAATTTCTGCAGGAAAGGAAGATTAGGAGAAAGTAGTTTTAAATGGCAAATATAAATGACTGTGCTGCTTAGCTCACTTCCACCAAAACTTTAACCAGTTAGTTACATAAGTTTATAACAGGAGTTGGCTCATAAAAATTAGAGCAATGTTAGCGGGGCTGATTTAGTCTTAAAAAAGAATGTAGTAAGAACATTCTTGAATTCTTGTTCACTTTTAAGTATTGAATACATTCAGTTGCATTGGGCTATTTAATAAACACCTACCTACACAACTGCAAAGCCCGCACAGGCTGTAACTTTACAACAGGTGACTACAAAGACAGTGAGTGACAGCCAGGGTCTTCCAACAGTATTATGCTTTGCTTCCTATGTTCTAAGCTCCTGTAGTGTCTTAACAAGACAAAGATACAATTCTATCAAGCTTTAGGGCCAAACTCTGGTATATAATCACTGGCCTGAGCCAGGGAGCTCTGGATACCACGTGGCACCCACAGCATATGCCCTTTCCATGCAATCAGCTGTGTAATGGACCCCTATTCTTTGAGAGACCCCCTCTAGGTTGCATGGAGGGAGCAGGTTTCTGTGCTCCCTCAAGCACAAGGACTGCAATTTGGGACTGGCCCTTTTGCAGGACATGCAAAAAGAGGGAGAAGCCTTCTCCCTCATCCTCATCCATCCCCTTCATCTCACCTTCATGTGCCATGGGCAGTCAAAATCTGCAAAGCACCTCATATACAAACTATATCCCAAATGGAGTGCCTTGCTCCATGAGTGGTCCCAGACTGGGTCTGCTCATAACAGCTTTATAATACTACTTACCTTCTCTGAGAAGTGTTTTATTATCATTAATCCCATTTTATTGATAGGGAGAAACTAAGGCACAGTACTCGTATAGACCTGATGTACTAGCAGCAGAATATGCAGGTTTGAGAATGGGATAACAAGTAGGCCCTTAACAGGGTACTAAAGAGCTAAAAAAATAAAATGCAGGTGTGCATATTTGTGTGGTGAACTTTTAAACTTATGCACACTGCATACCAAACAGCTGCCTGCAGTATCAGTGCTACTGCCTAGAACCAACACTTTTACATGCAGTAGCTTTTCTTTTTTGTTTTAGTCACCAGTGTACTGAGAGCAAGCAAGAAAGAGCCAGGAAGACAGAGCAAGAGCAGCAGTTTTTACCTGCTGAAAAGCTAGAAGCATCATCCCAAATCCACTCAAGCCAATGGAAAGACTCCCATTGACTGGTCCTATTGGAAGAGAATTAGCTAGTTACAGCCAATGGCTAATACATAGCTCAAGATAGTAGCTTGGAGAAAGTTATGTCTGAGACAGTTTTTTAAGCCAAATCTTGGAAGGCTGAATTACTTAGGGCCAGTCCTATGAAGTGGTGAGTGTCTCCCAATATCAGGCTTTTTGTGACATTAAAGAGAAGGGTTACCCTATGATGAAAACAGGGTGATGGATTTTTAGCTGGGGTAAGTTGGCAAAGCTCCACTGTAGTCAATGAAGCTATGACAATGTATATCTACAGAGGATGTGGTCCAGAGTTTATTCAGAATTCAGGTCAGATGATTGGAGGATAGCTAATATGATGCCAATTTTTAAAAAGGGCTCCAGAAGTGATCACGGCAATTACAGGCCTGTAAGCCTGACTTCAGTACCGGGCAAACTATCATAAAGAACAATATTGTCAGACATATAGAGGAACATAATTTGTTGAGGAAGACTCAACATGGTTTTAGTAAAGGGAAATCACGCCTCACCAATCTACTAGAATTTTTTGAGGGGGTCAACAAGCATGTGGACAAAGGAGATCCAGTGGATATAGTGTATTTAGATTTTCAGAAAGCCTTTGACAAGGTCCCTCACCAAAGGCTCTTAAGCAAAATAAGCAGTCATGGGATAAGAGGGAAGGTTCTCTCATGAATTGGTACCTGGTTAAAAAATAGGAAACAAAGGGTAGGAATAAATGGTCAGTTTTCAGAATGGAGAGAGGTAAATAGTGGTGTCCCCCAGGGATCTGTACTGGTCCCAGTCCTATTTAACATATTCATAAATGATTTGGAAAAAGGGGTAAACAGTGAGGTGGCAAAATTTGCAGATGATACAAAACTACTCAAGATAGTTAAGTCCCAGGCAGACTGCGAAGAGCTACAAAAGGATCTCACAAAACGGGGTGACTGGGTAACAAAATGGCAGATGAAATTTAATGTTGATAAATGCAAAGTAATGCACATTGGAAAACATAATCCTAACTATACATATATGATGGGGTCTAAATTAGCTGTTACCACTCAAGAAAGAGATCTTGGAGTCACTGTGGATAGTTCTCTGAAATCATCCGCTCAATGTGCAGCGGCAGTCAAAAAAGCAAACAGAATGTTGGCAATCCTCAAGAAAGAGATAGATAATATCAGAAAATATCATATTGCCTCTATATAAATCTATGGTATGCCCACACCTGGAATACTGCATGCAGATATGGTCACCCCATCTCAAAAAAAGATATATTGGAATTGGAAAAGGTTCAGAAAAGGGCAACAAAAATGATTAGGGGTATAGAACGGCTTCCGTATGAGGAGAGATTAATAAGACTGGGACTTTTCAGCTTGGAAAAGAGGCGACTAAGAGGGGATATGATAGAGGTCTATAAAATCATGAGTGGTATAGAGAAAGTAAATAAGGAAGTGTTATTTACTCCTTCTCATAATACAAGAACAAGGGGCCACCAAATGAAATTAATAGGTAGTAGGTTTAAAACAAACACAAGAAAGTATTTTTTCACGCAACTGACTGTCAACCTCTGGAACTCCTTGCCAGAGGGTGTTGGGAAGGCCAATACTATAACGGGGTTCAAAAGGGAGCTAGATAGATTCATGGAAGATAGGTCTATCAATGGCTATTAGCCTGGATGGGCAGGAATGGTGTCCCTAGCCTCTGTTTGCCAGAAGCTGGGATTGAGTGACAGGGCATGGATCACTTGATGATAACCTGTCTGTTCATTCCCTTTGGGGCACCTGCCATTGGCCACTGTTGGAGGACAGGATACTGGGTTTGATGGACCTTTGGTCTGACCTCGTATGGCCGTTCTTATGTTCACGGATTTGACTTGTGTGTATGAGGAGATTAATTTTTGTTTTGAAAAGAAACCCAAGACACAGAAGCCTGTTACAAACAAAAATCATGACCTTTCTGAAAGGAAGAATTAAGCTCATTTTGCCATATATTTTTTAAAATACTGGATATGTCAAAACAAAAATAATCCTGAAGCAATATTTTACCTGAAAAGGTCGGCCGATTTTCTGGCTCTTGTTGCCAACAGTACTTCATTAAGTCGATAATTTCCTTTGGACAACTGTCTTTAATATCTTCTGTATTTGGCCTGTTCCCATTCATGATGCCAAAGCAAATGTGTGTTTCATTTATAGCATCTGAAAAACAAAATCTCAGATCAGACTCCTAATCACAGGGTTTTGCCACCATGAAAGGTCATCTCCTAGAAACAGCAAAGAAAGTGCCCCATTTAGACCCACAAATCTGCTGGCACATGAAAATGCTTACTCTACGGATCTGACTCTGAAACCCTCACTCGTGATGAGTAGTACTTACTGTGAGTTCCGTTACTTGCATGAGTATCTCCTACTCAACAGGAGTTAGAGTTATGGAATTGAACCCTCTAGGGCCTGATTTTCAGTTGCTTTGTTCAAGTGCTTGGAGTAAAAACAGGGATGTGGCCTCAAAGGCAGTTTTAAGCCATCTTACTGTTCCTGTATTCCAGGGCTGTTCAGGGGCCTAGTTGGCGACCAATATAAGTGAGAGCAGCCCTTAGCCTGCTCCAACTTCTGCTCTGCTTCCCATGGCCATCTGTGCCAGGGGCTGGGAGCAAGTCTGGCAAGTATCCCTTAAGTCAGCTCTCCACCAGCGGAGCAGGCCCACTGCACTGGAAGGATTCTCCTGGGGGTTTCTCTGGCCCCTTCCAGGCCCAGAGTGGCAGAACTTAGCATAACTAAGGAGTAGGTGACCAGTGAGCAAACGCAAGATTAGTGCATATAACACTCTGAGTATGTCTACATTTCAGAGACTATATCAGCATAACTGTCTGCATAGCTGTAGCAACATAACCCTATAGTGTGGGTGCAGCCTACCTTGACAGAAGTTTTTTCTGTTGCTGTAGGAACACCAACTCCCTGAACAACAATCGCTACATCAATGGAAGAATTCTTCCCTCGACATAGCTGTGTCTACACCCGGGGTTAGGTTGGCATAACTACGTCAGTCAGGGACATAGAGTTTTCACACCCCTAAATTAAGTAGCTGAATTGACCTATCTTGTAAGTACAGACCAGGTCTAAGTACAAATGCTGCAGGTAAAACTTGTGTCTGCCTTTTGAAAATCTGGCCCAGCCAGTATTTAGTATTTTAGTATCTGGTATAAGTTTCAGCACAAATGGGTTTGTAACAGGCAGTTAATGCAGTGTGTAGTGTAGTATAGTCAAGTGGAGTGTAGTATCAACATGGCAAGAGGAGAAGGTTATAATCCCCCAGGTGAAATGTGATTAGTGCAACAGAAGTATATAGAAGGGGAGGAGAGAGAGAAAAACAAAGGTGGTGTTGGTGGGTGTGGAGTGGGGAAGGGAGTTATACAGAACAGGAATTAATAGTGGATACGTATAGTAGCATCTATGACACATGGGGATCCAACAGAAACCAGTCATTTTACTAGTAAACATCCCCAACTAGGGCATTCATTCAGGTTCTAGAGTTTTACTAATCTAGCAAGGCCTAAGTAAAATGGAAAACAACAAGGGTTTAAACTGGAAATGGTTCTCCAAACTTGGAATCAGTCTGTTTGGATTTCAGGAGGATGACAGAGCATCACCACCAATGCCTGGGAGTGAGGTATTTCAGAAACTAACACAAGCTTTATCGTACGTGGCCAGTTAGGAGAAGCACTCCTAACGAGAGGTACTGCTTTCAGCTCTGGAAGCCAGAATTAAAGTGTGACTAAACCTCCAAGTAATATGAGCTTAGCAGTTATTTGTCCACATCATGTAGAACCACCACACAGTTTGTCAGAAATGTCAGTTTCTGCTCAGATGAGATCCAGGATTGCAATAGCAGGGATGATGCAGGTCAGGTGTGAGTGCCACTGGGTAAGTTATGTGGGGAAGCTTGTACTTTGGTGGCCAATCCTAACCTGCTCCAAGCAATGCTCTAAGTTTCCAACACTCACTAACATTCACAGGAAATTCATCAAAGGAAACAAATACAGTATGGAAAAGTAAAATGTGCCTATGTCTGCTATATTGTAACTGAACTGATTTTAAGTGTGTTATGGATGTTACAAACTAGGATTCCACCAAATCTTTGATATATTTTAAGACTGATAAGAGAAGTGGCCTAGTGGTCAAAGCACAGGACTGGGAGTCAGGAATTTCTAAATTCTAATCCCGGCCTTCGACAGTGACTCCTTCCATGGACTTGGACAAGTCACTTAACCCATCTGCCTTAGATTCCCCCCAGGATAACGACAACAACATAGGTGCACTGTGAGGATTAATTAGGCCTTGTCTATACTTGGAAACAGCCCTAATTTAGCAATCAGTGGCCAACAATTGCTGTAGCTGCATCAATGCTGATCCTTAAGTGTAGGCAAAGGCAAGCCAGGGTTTGTACCAACTGAGATAATCGGGGTTTACTGCTGCTTCAAGTAGGGATAAACTTCAATTAGCTCCATCAATACAAACCTCTACATGTCTTTGTCCACCCTTAGAGGGCAGTTCTGGTGCAGCTATACCAATTATTGGTCACCAGTTGCAGAATAGGAGCTATTCTTGAGTAGAGACAACTTATTTAATGCTTATAGGACATTTTGAAAATGTTATGTGCTAAGTATTATAAGTCTTAATTTTATAGCTTCCTTAAAGCAAACTCATTTAGCAATACAAGTCTCTCCAAGTGACCTACTTTCATATGGCTCTTTGTTGGCAAAAATTGCCCAGAGCACTATGCCAAAACTGTAAACATCTGACTTCTCCACAGGTTTTGTGTTAACTGAGAGTAAGTGCTCCGGGGCCATATAGAAAAGAGTGCCAGCGGCGCTCCTGGACGCGCTCTTGGAATTGCTCTTGATTTTCCTCTGCCGGCTGGTCTCTTCTTTGGTCAGTCTACTCCAGTTTTTAAAGCAGGCGACGCCAAGATCTGCAATCTGTAAAACAGGTCAAATCAGAGCTACTGAAAATGGAGGATGTGGCTAATAAAGGGGAGAGATGGAGCAAATTGTTTCACATACTACTCAAGGTTTGTTAAATATGAGGGAATATTTATTGAAATGACGACTTATCTGAAAACTCAAACTCTTCAATAAGTATAACCAAAGAGGGACAATTAAATCATATTTTAAAGATCTCTGTGAATTTGTTGCCTGAATCAAATATTGTTGCCAACTGAGACACATTGAATTTTAACATGTTGAGACACTGTTATAGCCCAACCATGTTATAACACAACGTGGCTTTGCTTATATGGATGAGACCAAACTAGGTTAAAATCATGTTAGAGAATGGAAATTCAGGGTGAAATTCATCCCAGTGGAGGAGGTCAACACAGATTCACAGTGGCTAAGATTAGGATAGGCCTGGATGGGGAATTAACCAATTCCATCCCAATTATAAAGGGGTTTCGACAACGCTGTCTCTTAGCCCCTTTTCTTTTTAACTTTTATATCAATGATGTTTTAGCATTAAAAGGGCATCAGTATTTGTGCCCCCACAATTATGAATCACTTTGTCTTATTCTATGCCGACAACATGGTTCTATCTCAAACACCATTGGGACTGAAGCGTTTTAAACTCATTTGGTTTATACTGTCAACGGGAGGGCCTCTTGATAGATTATTTGAAAACTAAAGTAACTGTCTTTAGTCAGAGACAGAGGTTTCATAAATGGAAGATCAATGAGCAGTGTAGTGAACAAGTTAGCTCTTTCTCCTATCTGGGTATCTGATTCACACAAAATTGTTTGTGGGATAAACATATTGCGGTAACAAAAGAAGGCCTCAAATTCAATGCAAGCTGTGTTACATATTTCCTGGACTCCTGGGGGCCACTTAATTGCACCAGTCTTTAAGAGTATTTTGAGACTTGGATTTTGTATGGCTCTTGGATTTTATATGGCACAGAATGGGGATGGAATGATCCCCACTGCCCCCGGGACTGGAAGTGATTCAGAACAAATTTCTCAGGAGGATTCTTGGTCTCCCAAATAATACCCCAGCTGCTCTTAGAGCTGAGACAGGTATGAACTCTATTCTGTCTGAAGTGCAATATAGGAAAATTAATTTTTGGCTTTGCATTCATAGCATGCACCCATAGCATTTGTCAAGGTTAGACTTAGCAGAACGGCTTAGTAGGACTTTTTCACGTAAATTTGCATTCTCTAGGTTTCTCGGAATTGGAAATAATTAGATTTAAGTTTTAAAATGTGAAATCCATAATCTGGTCGAGAACAGAAGATATTAATAAGCAAATATATATGGTAGTGATTTCTATTTCAAATAGGTCACCTTGGTTCCTCCATGTTAAAAAGACTCCTGGGTATGCCAGATATTGAGAGAGTTTGTGTAATAACTTGCTAATGAGGGCCATGAGAGTTCTCCATTTTCAATCAATGAAGACCGCGTACTTAGAAAGCCGATATACTGGCACCGAGAAATGTAACCACCTCTGTCCATGACGCTTTGGGCATTATTTATTACATTATAACCTGTATTGCCACTTGAGGTCAAAATGGCTCTCCGTGTTTTTGTCCCAGATGCCTTTTTTTATGCCCTCTCAGATTAGGAACTGTTAAGAACTGACAATGTACTGTGATCCGAGCAGTTGCTCTATTTGCATGAGCAGCTACTAAAATAAGGAAAAGGCAAGTGATATGGTGATCATATATGGTTTAATGGTGTATGTCCTTTTTAATTTTTATTTATAAGTATTTTAACGTTTTATAATTTTAGATTTTCAGTTTCATTGTAATACTTTGGGGATTTTTGTTAGCCCTAGGTGAATAAATTCATCACGGATAAATCGCTATTAATAAACGTTGTGTCCCCTAGACTTCCTGTAGCTCCCTAGTAGGCCAAATTCAGAAGTGATGTATAACATGTATGGGTGAGTATAAGTTACATGTTGGTAAGGAGGTGCATGCATGTTGTGGGAGACTTATACCAAACCAGACTCTATCTAACTTCCTTAGGCCCAATCTTCTCTAGAACACTGGTTTGTCCTTACAGATGTTAGCAGTGTTGGGGGACCTTGTGCAGACTGGTCACCAGCTGTTGCTTTAACCACCATGTTAACCCAACCTGCTCAGAGCAAGTCTGACTCATCTCTAAATTTGGCCTCAGAGCTTTAATGGGGTTCTGTAACATGGTTATGAGCACTTGGTTTGGTTCCATCCATGTAAACAAGACCAAATATTAAGATTAGTTATCCAGTTACATATGCACTATTGATGGGGACTTAATCATTTGGTGTCTCTGCAGTTAGCTTCTCTTATCCTCTCTGCAGGATGCTCCAAAGTTGTTGTTTTTTCATTTGCTGTTAGCTCAGACTTGTCATGTCACATGAGCTAATGACAAGTGACATATATCAAGCAACAGAGCTTTCCTTACAAGGGGCTCATTAAATAACTGCAAGTAACGACAGGGGAGACTGTTTCAGTAGTTCATCTTCACAGGACATATGTCCACAGAACAAAAGACATGGGCTGCTGCAGATCCTACTCAGATTTACTCAGCAGCAGGCACCGTGAATAGAGGATTTGATTCAAAGCACCTGAAGTCAGTACAAAAACTTCAGTTGACTTCAATGGGCTTTGGATCAGGCCCACAAAACACTTCTGTGAAAGTCTGTGTCACTGCTTTTCTTCTGTAGCTGCTGGCTGACATCTAAAAGTAAGGAAGAGAGGGAAAGATGCACACAAAAAATTAAAAGGTTAAAGGAAAACGCAGGAAGAGGGAAAGCGCAGGAAGAGAAAACACAGATGAGATAGGAACAAAGGTGTGATATTTGCCATAAAGCAGTTTGATGTGCTGTTCTGGTATTTCTATTTTTTTCCCTCAAGTTGTGTTTGTTGAGGTTTGTCTAAAATTAATAACTTGTAAATAAATTAATGAATAAAATAACCAAGTGAGCAAAGCCAGTATTTTCTCTCTACTTTCCATCCCATATACTTTTGGCAGAGACAGATAATGAACATTTCAGGATCAGCTTGTAGGTGGGCCACCACATTTTAAAGATGGGCTACTAAAATTTGATTTTTGACAGCCCACTGGACTACTAGGTTATTAATCCTTGATAAACTCCAGCCTATATAGCAGGAGCCGCACTCTATGGCCCAAATCACAAGTGTTCTGTGTTTAAATTCTAACAGTACCTTAATGTGAAAGTCATCGTCTACAAGGATGTTTTCTGGTTTCAAGTCTTTGTGTACCAAACTCTGCTCATTTAAATAAAGCATTCCTTCAATGATCTCCAAGATGAACCGCCCTTTCACAGACAAGGGAATAGTGGACTAAAATAAAGAACAGGAAATACAAATTATCAAAACTATTGCATAGTACATCATAAAATGAAACAAATGGCCTTTAAAAGGCTCCCCCTCTCAGCCTTCCACAGTATCTTTGCTCAAAGTGGGAATTAAAAATCACTGAAGTCCTTCTTGGACCTAGATTCCACTCAATTGCACCAGAGTAAATCTGGAGTAACTCCATATTTACACTGGTGGAACTGAGATCAGACACAGGCCCTCTATGATTACTCCTCAGCGGGT
This sequence comes from Terrapene triunguis, assembly GCF_002925995.2. Classification (NCBI taxonomy): domain Eukaryota; kingdom Metazoa; phylum Chordata; order Testudines; family Emydidae; genus Terrapene; species Terrapene triunguis. The sequence goes on along the minus strand of NW_020664406.1, from coordinate 538,872 downwards.
CTCAACAGATGCATCCGCACAACTCTCATAGATTTCAGTGGGAAATGAACGCATGTACCTGAGGGCAGAATTTGGCCCAATGATTAAAAGACTCGAATGAGTCTGTCAAAGGCTACTGCTACGTTAGATCCAAGATCTAACTCACTGGGGTTAAAGGCTGCCCTACTTACACACAGTGTAAATTAAAGGGGATATACAGCAGGGGGTCTGAGAGTGGTTGTGGGAAAGACTATTTTACCGAGCAGCATGGTACCAGAGCAACATTTCGGGTATTCTGCTGCCAGTACTCAAGCCCACTACTAGTAACAACTAGGACTTTGTGCACCACTATATGGATAAGCCAGAGGGATAGTAGGCCTTTGGATGCACAGAATGGCAGATTCATTAGCCATTCCCAGGCACCTTTCCAACCCCCTCCACCTGCCATGGAGAAAGACATCCTAGAGTGCACAGGGTGTAAATAACCTTTCAATCTCCTGTCCCTTCTGCTGGTTTTAGAATCTGCTGTACCTGTAGAGGCAGAGGCTGCATTTGGCCCTACAGCAGGGAAAAGGGGATCAGAAATTGAAGATTCTATGCATAGTTATTTCCTTTGGCAACAAAAACCACATCCTGTCCTTTTCACAGTTCTTATCAACCCTGATTGGAAAGTTTGCTTTCACTTCCCCTTATGAATAAGGTATAAACAACATTTCACCCATAACCTTCCTAAACCAAAGCTTACACGAAGCAAATCACTGATTATTTTTTTCTGCCAAATAAAAGCATAAAGTAAAATCTCTAAAAAGACCAGAAAAACCACTAAGTGATTTTTAAGATATACAGCAGTATCAGCTTCCTGCAATAATAACTGATGAATGCATGTAGGAGAGATTATTTACTTCACTACTCACTGTTTTTAGTACTTTCATCAAGTTTCCCTTGTGCACATACTCCATCACCAGAGAGTAGTTCCCATCTTCCAGAATGATGCCTAGTAATTTCACCACCCGATCATGACTTAGTTTGCGCATAATTTTGCCTTCTTCAAGAAGGGAAGCATTATATCTGTGAAATGGAAACTACAGGATTACATTGTGTACAGGTATCAGACTGGTAAGAGCATAGTAAGGCATAAATATCCTGTTGACTCATAGTGAAAGTGATGGCCAGAAAAGTAAGTCCATCTTCATGACTTCTTTAAGGTGGGCCAGGTCTTCAGCTGGTTTAAATCCACTGAATTCTGTTTATACTATCTGAGCCTCTAGCCTAGTAACTTTTATATCTGTTCCCAACTTAACTAGTCTGTTCACATACTCTTAATTTAGGGCCTGATTTTTAGTAAGTGTGCAGGTATACATGCTTTGTGTATGCAGTGCTGGATGGGTGTATGCAGGTCCCTGACTTGCATGTATCTAGCCTGCTTACAAACTTGATGAAAATTAGGCCTTCAATAACTTTTTTTTCTGAATTTTGGAAAATGGTTTACATTATATTTGAGGACATGGCTATTAATTGGCTTAAATTATTACAGACACAGTAAGATACCAAACACAGACTACTTCTCTATAGCTGCCTTCTCTATAGCTAAAAATATAATAATGTAGTTAGAATTTCAAAGCAAGTTAATCTTTTAAAATTGCATTTTCCAAAGTGCTCTATGCACTCTCCTGTGGGGATAAAGAACTAGCCAGGGGAAGGGGAGACACAGATAGACCTCACAATTGTTCTATAGAATCTCTACTTTCATTTAAAAAAACATTAGCCTCTAGCTGTTGTGGGTTTGAATGAAACTTTCAAATCATGACCCAAGTGTAACTGATGCAGTTATATCTGCCGGAGTTTGCAGACAGTCTGAAACAATAAATCTGAAAGGTATGAACATCTCAGTGGGCACTAACTCAGATGCCAATGAATATACTTTGTAAGTCATTGCTTAATATAAAAAATTAAGAAGGCAGTTAGAAATACAATCTAACTTCATAACATTATAAAATCGGGGTAGGCTTTTAGCAATAGATGGTGGAGCTGACGAAGGCACAATTAGTTTCATATTCCCACAGGGGGCTCAGTTTTCAAAAGTTTGTGAAACACTGTCCTATTGGTTGAAGGATCCATAAGTGAGATGCCTAAAACACACAGGGAAAGAGGGAGTCACAGAGAAAGAGAAAGAGAAGGGCTTTGGATAGTTAGTGCAGGAACTTGAATGGAGGGACGTAGGGCTTGGTCACCAACTTGTGTCAGTATAACTATGTCGTGCCACACCCCTGAGTGACACAATTACTGTACACTGACCTAAACCCCAATGTAGACAGTGCTATGCCAACAGGAGGGCTTCTCCTGTCGACCTAGCTACCGTGCCTCAGGGAGGTGGAGTACCTATGCTGATGGGAATAAGCGCTACAACAGTGCAGCTCCACCAGGGCCGCTGCAGTGCTGTAAGTGTAGACAAGGCCTAGGACTCTTTAGTAAAGTGCTAGTATTCCGGGACTGACTTAAAAGCTAATTTCAGACAGGATTTATTACAGAGGGATCATCCAACCATGGCTGTGGACAGTGTTTAATTTGTAATGAAAGAGCTGCACAAATTAAGCAGTAGTTGGGTGGCTGGAGAGCGGCGGTGGCTGCTGGCTGGCCTCCCAGCTCTGAAGGCAGCACTGCCGCAGCAGCAGCACAGAAGTAAGGGTGGCATGGTATGGATATTGCCACCCTTACTTCTGCGCTGCTGCTGGTGCCAGCACAGCCTTCAAAGCTGGGTGGCCAGAGAGCAGTGGCTTCTGCCTGGGAACCCAGAGGTGCCAGCGCTATGAACTGCCATGCCTAGAGGTGCCAGGACTTAGCCCCAGCAAGCCCAGGCACAAATTAAGCACTGGCTGTGGATACTGGATGTTCATAACCTCGTTATTATGGATTAATGGCTTGCAACACTGATTGTCGAAAGCCACATTCTGCTTGGTCAGCTGGTGATCTGCATCATCACTCAAGAGCGCACAGCTAGGAGCTTATCGAGGATTGTTTTAAAAAAAAAAAACCCCGTAAGCATTGTGTAAAATGGGGAATAGTCAAGTTAGTGAGAAGAAAAAGAATTGTGGCCATAGTGCAAGAGGAAGTAGCAGCTTCCCTGTAGTATGTTGTGTGCTAGCACTCTCCCAGGCTGTGATTCAAAGGGAAACTGCCCCTTCCCAGTCTTGAGTGTCACTCTACAGCAATACAGAAGAGGCTGGGCTGCTTTCAGCTGCTCTAGGCTCAATTAGGAGCTTTTTTAAGGCTTCTGATCAACATTTTAAGTAAAAATAAACTTAAGGATTTGAGATAGAGGAGGAAAGAAAAACAGTAAAGGCAGCCAGAAGGTAGGGGAGAAAAGCGTTGCGGGCAGCAGTCTGTGGACTATCAGAGTCTCTTCATTCACTTCCCGCTCTTAAAACTAAACTGGGAACTGTTCCATAGTCTCAGTTCAGTTTTTATACCGAATTAGAAGAATGTGGGTATTTGTGTCCTTCTAGTGGTTGGTCCACATAAGAGGTTTACAACTCTACTACTGCTCCCAGCTAATGGACTTAGAGCCTGACCCAAAGTTAATGGAGTCTTTGCATTAAATGCAGAGGACTTGACTTCAAGCTGTTAGTCCTGCAGTTCAAAGGACAGAGGCTCCCGCTCGTCATGGTGTAGTGCTGGGGTTCAAACCTGGCTGTTGGCCCGGGCAGCATTAGTTAAAATAACAGAAATTGTTTTCCTGCTACTCCTAACTGGACATTTCCAGTTAAGTGCCTGATTGTGTTTTTCATTTACATGCTTAAAAAAAAGTGCCACCCAGTTGAGTTTTTGCTTTCATTTAGGCACACAAGAATTTATTTGCTTTTAAGGACCCCATGTGGAAATAGTTAAATTCCCAGGTAATGGAGAACTTCATTATAAAGATGAGGCAATGCTTTAGAAAGGTCAGCTTTGGAGAAAAAATAAAAACCTTAGCGGAAAGTTCTACTGGTGCCTGCAATATCCACATACAACATCTTTCTTCCAAAGATTTTAAATGCTATATAGTCTCTCTCTTCATCTGTAGCAAATTGCTTCACAAAGGAGATCAGTATCATCATCCCCATTTTACAAATGGGGAAACTGAGGCACTGAGCAGGGAAATGATTCACCCACAGTCACACAGGATAGCTGTGGCAAAGCAGGGACTTGAATCCAAGTCCAAGTTCAGTGCTCTATCTATTAGGCAACACTGCCTCCCTTTAAAATAAAGTAAAAATGCTTTACAACAATCAACGAGGCAAGAAGTGCAATGCAGGGATCACAGCAACTGCCACTGGGGTGGAACACAGCAATGCTGCACATAGAGATAGTACATAATAGTTCAGGACAGCTAGTGAAAATGAATTCTCTGCACAGTCCATGTAATATTTCACTAATGAAATGCAATTTGCTAATAACAGATTCCACCCACATAATCACCATAAATCACTCTTAGTCCTAATGTAGAACACATTCTCCATCATCTGCAGTTTGGCGAGTTCACTATACAGCTATGTGCTGCACACGTTATATCCATCCTGAAAATATTCTCTGCACCGAATTGCCATTTCTCCTAAGATCTCTTTACACTACTTCGGCAGCGTAAAATGGCCTCAAAATGGGTGTACAGGTAAGGCCCCTTTACACTGTCACAGTGATGTAAAGGGGCCTTAGCGTAAATGAGAATCAAGCCCCCTCTCTCCAACTTACTCTGTGCGCTGGGGTCCCGTATACACTGTTTTTAATACCACAAGCCCATATTTCTTGTGATAACATAAAGAAACCATTCCAAATCCTCCAGCATCTAGTTCTTCCTTCTGCAGCAAGTCCTGCGTGTTCATGTGAATATCTTCCAGCGACATCTTTGTAGCCTCCAAGAGTTTAGGGTTTACAAAAATACAATACTCCTGGATCTGTTACATGAAGAGAGAAGACAAAGAAAGTGTCATCATCCAACATTCATGTCACAGTAAATGAAGATCTAGTTATGCAGGTAAGCCCAGATCCTCAAAGGTACAGCATTTCGATGCCTAACTTCCCCTGAAATAAATGGGAGTTAAGTGCCTAAATACCTTTGAGGATCTCGGCCCTGGGGCACTGTGTACCTCAAAGAAACACCCTGGAACCCCCGTATTTACCATTGTCATATAATTATATGTTTTGTACAAAGTATGCCTGTGAGGTATCATTTTAAAAGCCTTGATCTGTTGGACATTAATATCCTGTTGGATTGTATGTGCTATCATTGTATGGGAAGTTATGAATTTTTGCTGTGTGTGTCATACCGAAATACGTTGTGAGGCTGGGAACACCCACAACCGGCCTTTCAGATACAACAATGGAGTAGCCAGACATGCTGATGGTCCATTAAAGACAATCCACTATCCCAGGAACTGTACACAATGGAGACTTCTCAGAAGTAGCACTTAAGACAATGCAGAATGCTTGACTAATGGAGGCGGACACCCATGTCACAAGCAAGCTGGAAGAAACTATAAAGAGGGGAAGTGACATCATGACTCGGTCTCACCCTTCCACAACTCAACACCTGGAAACATGTCAGGTGGACAAAAACTTTGAAAAAGGGGATGGGGGCCCCAGGAGGAGAGTTCCAGCCTGTGTATTGAAGATCTGTGACCTGTTTGTACCATCTATCAGGGTGAGATACTGCTTGATTCAAATCCTGTTTACTTTATAGAACTGATTGCAAATCTCCTTTTATTTCTTAGGTAAGCAACTTTGATCTCTACACTTACTACTTATAATCATTTAAAATCTCTCTTTCTGTAGTTAATAAATCTGTTTTATATTTTACCTAAAACAGTGTGTTTTGATTGAAGTGCTTGGGAAATCTCAGCTCAGTTTACAAAGACTAGTTTGTGTCCTCTCCATATTGAGGGAGGAGCGGACTGGGTAATGAATTTACACTAGTCAGGCTTCTGACTAGGGCAAGACGGTACAGTTTTGGGGTGCCAAGCTGGGGGGATTTGGCTGGAGCCTCTCTATTGTTATATTCATGAGTGGCTGAGAGAAGCATTCATGTAACTCAGTTGGGTGTGTACCTGCCTGTGGATGTCTGTATAAGAACAGTACCTGTCAGAAGTTTGTAGCTTGTCAAAGCATCACATTGTGAGAGGGATACCCCAAGTTGGTGGGACAAGAGGGCTCAGCGGTCCCACAGTTCAGGCTGCACCCTGGGAACCCTGTCACAGGAACATAGTATCTTGTTTATTTATCAGCATCACAAAATGATAGGTAAGTGGGCCCAACTCAGAGCTGATTCAGGTTGCCTGGTGTCCGGTTTTCAATCGGAACACCTGGTCAAAAAGGGACCCTCCCAGCCCAGTGAAAATGAGCGAGTCGCTGGGGGGGGGGGGGGGGGGAGGGAAGGAGAGCGAGCGATGGAGGGTGGAGTGAGCAGGGTGGGCCCTTGAAGGAGTGGGGAAAGGGTGTTTGGTTTTGTCTGATTAGAAAGTTGGCAACCAAGTAGCATCTCATAGAATCAGGTCCAAAAAATCACAAGTGGTAGTTTATGGTGAGTTACTAGCACTCTAACATTTAGATCATAATAGTATTTTGTTCTTCTACTGGAGGATCTCAATGCACTGTACAAACATTGATTAATTAGTTCTCAGCTTGTAATGTACAGCAGTTTAGTATTATTACCCCTATTTATAGAGGAGAATATTGAAGAGCAGAGAAGTTAAGGACCAGATTTTCAAAGGTATTTAGGCACCTAAAGATACAGATAGAAACAGTGGGATTTTCAAAAATGCCTAGTGCCTAATCAATGGGACTACTTGTGGAATAAGGTACTACTCAGTGTGAGTAAAGGTGGCAGAATTGCACTGTTTCTTATTGCTCCTTCACACCCCACAGATCACCAGTCTCAGGGCCTCAGGATCCTGCCTTAACACACTCATGAATTATGAACTAACATTCTGTAAACAGTGCAAACCCTCAACAGAGATTGTGGTTTGTTAAGCACAGAAGAAAGTTTCCCTTCTCACAGTATAACAAGGTGTGCTGGCTCTCTAAGACATGCTAAGAGTCAGCCCTACCCCAGTTTCAATCTAGAATGGCTGGAAATCTGAGAAATGTAGTCTCAGGTTGATAGGAGTTAGAGGCGGTCAGAGGAAGGCTGTCAGAGGGTGCTAGGGAATATAAGTAGCCCCTTTCCCTGAGAACAAAGGGAGAGTACGACAGGAGCAAGACTTCTTGTGAGGATCCCTGCATACACCATAAAGAAAGTCACAGAGTTGTTAGTCTCTTTAGTCTAACAATCTGAGAAAAGCCTGAAAAAGCCAGTTAAGAGCTGATGAAAAGGCCTGAAAAGGCAACTGAGTAAAAGTGTACCTTATGACCTCATTTTCACTATGGGAAAAAAAAAAAAGGTGCATGCTCTTATTTGCGCTAGCTAACTTGAGTTAACTAAGAAGAGGTAAAATCCTAGTGAAGACAAGGCAGTTTACAATTTTCACATTAAACTTTAACTCGACCTGCTAACTTGTGTGGAAACTACAAACTGTCTTGTCCTCACTAGGATTTTACCTTGTATTTAACTAACTTGAGTTAGGAACACACCTATTTTTCTTTTTTGTAATGAAGACAAGATTTAAGAGACACCTGGGTTTGTGCTAGGTTGCTTTCTTCTCCCTCAAACCCTGGCCAGGGGCTTAATTAATAGGTTTGGATGATTACAATAGCCCAAGTACACAGATCTGGGAACAGGGTATTGTTGTCAAGGGTTGGCTGCTAGCAGCTGCAGCAGATTAGCCCTTTAAGGCAGCAGGAAACTAACTGCATTAAGGAGTGGAAGAAGTGAGTGGGTGTCTAGAACGTGGCTAAACAAACTGTGAATGCTGACAATGCTGGCCTGTGGTTGTCTGGCCTTTAAACTAGGGGAAAGAGAAGAAGGGCGAGTGTGTTGCTACACCTAGTGCCTGCTCTTCTGTCAAAGGACTTATGCTTGAACTCATCATTCCCTGAGGGCCCACCAGCGGGGTGCTGCTGGATTGACATGGAATCCTGAGGGAGAGCCTATGGCCCAAGAAGAGAAGATAGAACGTATCTACATCAGATTCTTCTCTTATCACTTATCACTACTTTGAAGGAATATAGTTCCAGTTAGTTGGAGAGCTATCCTACAAGCAAGGAAACTTGGGCAATGGCTGCATTCACATGGACGGAAGGTAAGCCCCTGCCATACGTGGCCATCAGTTTTGGTATATGGGCCAGGCTATATGGCAGTGGTTCTCAAACTTCTGTACCGGTGACCCCTTTCACATAGCAATCCTCTGCGTGCTGCCCCTCCCCCCAAATATATAAAAAAGTGTTTTTAATTTATAACACCATAATAAATGCTCAAGGCAAAGCGGGGTTTGGGGTGGAGGCTGACAGCTCATGATCCCCTATGTAATAACCTTGTCACCCCCAAGGGGTCCTGACCCCCAGTTTGAGAACCCCTGCTATATGGTATGCATGTCATTGATCTCATAAGGGAGCTGTGAGGCTTAACTACACTTGTAAAAACACTTTAAGATCCTTAAATAAAAGGTCCTGCTATATGAAGACAAAGTATTTGTATTGTATATTTCTGACACCTAAAACTATCAAATGATCCATCTTTTCATACTCTAGCTCAGGGGTAGGCAACCTAAGGCAAATAAAAAGAATCCAATATTAACTTTCTAAAATCATTTCTTTTGGGGGGCAGGGAGCGGGAGGCTAGCCCTGACTCATGCCTTTTGAACATTTAATGTTGGCAATATTGTGTCTCAGTTCCCCATGTATGAAATGGAGTGAACATTGCTGCCCTACCACATTCAGGTGTTGGAAGGCAAACTTTTGGAAGTCAGATGTAATATCATTTTAAAGTTTTACTTCAAAGAATGCAATGGGAGGAAAATAGCAAAGTGTGTAGCTTAGAAAAACAACATCACCACCCCGAGAAAACTGGAATCCTTTCACTGAAATGAAAGAAATGCCATGTAACGTGACTAAATGCAGTTTAAAATCTATGAACCCATAACATTAAGATCCTAACTCAGTGACAATATATGGGTAGACCTAAAAATACAGTTTTAAACACAAACACTATTCACGGTCTTGTATTACCAAGAAATGAATTCATGCCCTCAGGGTCCTCTTTTTTTTTTTTTCCTTCTTCTTCTTCTTCTTCAGCAGAACAATTAATACTTAACGTGGTGCAGGGAATGCAGTTCCCTGTGCCATTTCATAGCCTGACTTTCAAAATGCATGTACACAACTGCACACCTACTGTAACTTACCTCTCTAAATCAGGCATTTGCACATGCAATTGGTCAAGAATATATCTAACTAGTCATTTCTCATCTACATAACCAGTATGCACATGCAAGAACTGCATGTACATTTTTGAAAATCAGGCCTTTAAAACTACACCAATTCTGTTGAAATTTGGAATTACTGTTCTATTAAGTAATGTAAAACTTCCTGAGTGAAGACAGGTTTCAGAGTGGTAGCCGCGTTGGTCTGTATCAGCAAAAAGAACGAGGAGTACTTGTCTCTAAGGTGTACTCACAAGTACTCCTTGTTCTTTTTGAGTGAAGACAGTTTTTACCCCAAATTGCTTACAATCGAAGGCCCTGATCCTGTCCCAAATCACTTATGAATGTAAGTAATTGCAAGTCAGCAAATAGTCACTTTGATAAAATAGAACACTGGGCATATATTTTCTAATATGTAACTGTTTCAATATTAACAATCCTAAATGTTGAAACAGGACTTGTATGAAATTGTAAGAGTGAAATACACATTGGTTGAGGGCCAACACCAACTAGGGACCAAATTCTGCAAAGTGCTGAGGACTTCTTGCAATGGGAGTCCAGGGTACTCAGTGTCTCGTGGAAGATACTTAGCACCTTTTGGGATTATACGCACATGCTCCGATTCTAAAAGGTGTGTGGACACCTAATTCCCATTGATTTCAATAGGAGTTAGACACCTAAATGTCTTTTTGAGGATGTGGATTTAAATTAGACTTTTGCCTCTTTTGCCAGCATCTAGATGTGAATGAATTTCAGCCCAAGGAAGCAAAATTCCATGAGAAACAAATGAGTTACATTAAAAGCCCCAATGCTACAACACTTCATAAGGTGGACATGCAAGTTATACATTTAGGTGTCGCTGCACAAGGAGTAACGCTGCATAACTGTAAGATTATTTTTCTGTAAACCCAGTTCCTTGTTTTACAACTCAGTATAGTTGTTCTCCTCTCGCAGTCTGAACTTTACTTCTTATCTCCTCCCCACCTCAGATGACATGCACAATATCCTCCTCGGAGGGATTCTCACTGGTGCTATGGTCAGTGGTGAGTGATCTCTTTTTACTAGTTTCAGAGTAGCAGCCGTGTTAGTCTGTATCCGCAAAAAGAACAGGAGTACTTGTGGCACCTTAGAGACGAACAAATTTATTAGAGCATAAGCTTTCGTGGGCTACAGCCCACTTCTTCAGCTGCATATAGAGTGAAACATTTTTTATATATATATATATACACACACACACACACACACACACACACACACACACACACACATACAGAGAGCATGAACAGGTGGGAGTTGTCTTACCAACTC
>NW_020664406.1:464688-527862 GCF_002925995.2 Terrapene triunguis | reverse complement strand
TGTTCTTTTTACTAGGACAACAGTATATTGAGTCTGTTAAAACATAAGATCCAAAGCTAAAATTTCTTGTCACCAAAGCAATTATTTGGGTGTTCAAGACATTACTTAAGCTTCAGTTCTGATTTTTGTTTGTTTGTTTGTTTGTTTGTTTGTTTGTTTTTAAATGCCAGTTTTCATATAACTAATCTGAAACCTTATAAAGGATGTACTCCAGGGGTCGGCAACGTTCGGCACGCGGCTCGCCAGGGTAAGCACCCTAGCGGGCCGGGCCAGTTTATTTACCTGCTGACATGGCAGGTTCGGCCGATCGCGGCCCCCGCTCGCCGCGGTTTGCCGTCCTGGGCCAATGGGGGCGACGGGAAGCGGCGCGGGCTGAGGGATGTGCTGGCCGCGGCTTCCCGCCGCCCCCATTGGCCCGCGACAGCGAACCGCGGCCAGTGGGGGCCACGATCGGCCGAACCTGCCGCATCAGCAGGTAAATAAACTGGCCCGGCCCGCCAGGGTGCTTACCCTGGCGAGCTGCGTGCCGAACGTTGCCGACCCCTGTACTAGACGTAGATTAGAGCTCATTATGTTGAAGGACTTGGGGTATGTCAATTATTCTACTTTCTGCTGAAGTGACCAGAAGTGAATAACCATGTAGAAAAACAGTAATTCTCTGTTTCTTGGGGAGCACTAGTGACTTTCCTATTTCATAAATTGAAGGTCCTCCAGTCTTGCTTGGATCATGTGGGTGGTATGGTGGGGGTGCCTTCATGTGGCCTTAACTTCACCCACAAATCAGTGCCTCTTACTCAAAGGGAGGTGTATCTTATCCTGAGGCCACACACCGTTACTGTGTTTTGCCCCAATCCTTCAGGGGAGTAATCATGTTTTATGCTTCATTAGTGTCCTGCACCCATTTCTTGAAATGTTGAATAAGTGGGGTTGCCAACTTTCTATTTGCAGAAAACCAAACACCCTTGCCCCCGCCCCTGCCCCTTTTTCAAGGCCACGCCCCTGCTCACTCTCCCCCACCCTTGCTCACTTGTTCATTTTCACTGGGCAGGGAGTTGGGTTGCAGGGGGGGGGGGGGGGAGTGGCGGTGAGGGCTCTGGCTGCAGAAACGGGCTCTGGAGGTGGGACCAGAGATGAGGAGTTTGGAGTGCAGGAGAGGGCTCTGGGCTGGGGCAGAGGTGCGGGAGGGGGTGAGAGCTCCAGCTGGGGAAGTGGGCTCCGGGGTTGGGCTGGAGATGAGGGGTTTGGGGTGCAGGAGAGGGCTCCAGGCTGGGGCAGGGGGTTGGGATGCGGTACAGACTCTGGGCTGGAGGATGCGGGCTCCGGGGTGGGGCCAGAAATGAGGGGTTCAGGGTGCAGGAAATGGATCCAGGCTGGAGTGCAGGGGGGTGAGGGCTCCGGCTTTGGGTGCAGGCTCTGGGGTGGGGCCAGGGATGAGGGGTTTGGCGTACAGGAGGGGGTGTGGACTCCAAGTGGTGCTTACCTCAGGTGGCTCCCGGGAAGCTGCTGGCATCTCCCTGGGTCCTAAGCGGAGGCGCGAGCACATGGCTCTCAGTGCTCAGTGGTTCCCGGCCAATGGGAGCAGCTGAGATGGCACTGGGCCATCCCTCTGCCTAGAAGCCAGAGGGAGATTGGCAACTTCCTGGGAGTTGTGTGGAGCCGGGTAGGGAGCCTGCCTGCACTACCAACTAGACTTTTAATGGCCTGGTCAGTGGTGCTGACTGGAGACACCAGGGTCCCTTTTCAACCAGGCATTCTGGTCGAAAACTGGACACCTGGCAACCTTATAAATGAGGGCCCCCCTTTTTTTTTTTTTTTTTTAAACCAAAACCCAGGTAGGGTGTGGGTGTACACCTAGCAAGTGCCAGGAGTGTGGGGGCAGGGGTGAAAATTCTCACTACTTCCCCCTCCCATCCTCGGCATGGGAATGGGGTATGGAAATCCCCACTACTCTCCCAGTCAGGAAGGATGAGCAGATCCCTGTGCTGGCAGTGGGCAGGGGTGCTCCCCACCTCAGGCCGGGGGTGGGAGGAGAGAAGGAGATTAAAAATCCTCTTCCTCTACTACTGCCTTGTGTAGACAGAGACCGTCACCGAAAGGAAGCAGTGAAGGAGGCAGCCCAGTGGATGAGCTTATTTATGAAATATACTCGTCACTGTTCGGGCAAACAACCCCCGGGCAAGGCGCTCCGGCCGGCCGGGGAGAGCGGGGCCCCGGCGCCCTTCTCTGCCGCGCTCCCGGGCGGGCCGGGGGGCGGCAAAAAAGCCAAAGCCGGCCCTGTAAAGAGACCGTGTCCTCTCCTGCACACCCGCTTCCCTACTTAACCTACCCGCTTTAAAGGAGTCCCAGGGAATGACAGGCAGCTGTCCGGGGCTAAGGCGTGTCTGACGGGGGGGGGGGGGGGGGGTCAGCCTTACTCCTTCGGCTGGGAGTCGGTGGGCCAGTTTTTCAAGCCTTGGCAGCACACCAGAAAAAGCAACTGAATCGAGGGATCAGGACACAACAATCGCGTCTGAAAACCTCCTGTGACAGGAGCGGATGCGTTTGCAAGAGCGAAACTTTGTCTAAATATTCTACAAGATATTACCATATTCTAGGAGGCTGAAATGCGCTGGGAGCTGGAGCAGGGGGAGGGGATCTAGAAGGCTTGTTCCACCATTAGCATTTAGTAAGAGATTGCAAAAACTATCGGCCTCTACAACATGGGGCTGAGAAATTGAAACTAACTTTCCCTTTTCGGCAATAGCAAAGGAAGTCTGCTGAAAGAAGACAATCGAAGAGTCACATATTTCCCCCTCCTCTCCCATTTCATCGCCCCCAAAGTCCTTGATATTAATATTATTACACACTAACACATCCGGTATGTATACCCAAACGTCCAGGAAAAATAAAGAGAAGCGGATTCCAGGCAGACTTAGCTGTAACTCAACGAACCTTTACAAACAAACAAAAATCTGGTCTCCGGTTAAAGACACACAGAGTGAAAGTGCTCTCTTACCTGCCTCCTCACAGAGCACTAGCTCCAGGAAGATCGAGCCACTGCTGTCTGGCTTCAGCTCTTTTACCTGGGCTGATTCCGTTTCTCTGACGCCCGCTTCCCCCAGCCTCCTCCCCACTGTGGGAGGAGTTATGAGAAACCACACCAACAAAACCGGATCACTAGCTACATAAGTGCCAGCAGGCCGGGGAAGAGGAGGGAACATCTGTACAAGCTAATGCAGAACTGTACCCTTCTTAGAGGTTGCTCTAGTTTCAAAGGTTAAATTCTGCCCTGATTTACATACTGCGTAGCCACATTGAACTCAGTGGGTAAATGCCATACTGACAGCCTCAAAAGATCAAAAATCATAAGACTGCCTTTCCCAGATGTCAGGGCCGGCTCTGGCTTTTTTGCTGCCCCAGGCAAAAAAGCCTCCGGCCGCCCCTCCCCCCCCCCCGGGGGGGGGGGGGCGGCGAGCCCTGGCGGGGGCTCGGCTCTCTCCCCCCCCGCGGCCAGAGTGCCAGGGACAGGGCGGCGAGCCCCGGCGGCCGGAGCGCCGTGCCGCCCCCCTCCAGGTGCCGCCCCAAGCACCAGCTTGGTTGCCTGGTGCCTGGAGCTGGCCCTGCCAGATGTGAAGAAGAGCTGTGGGTAACTCAAAAGCTTGTCTCTCTCCTCAACAGAAGTTGGTCCAATAAAAGATATTACCTCACCCACCTTGTCTCCCTTCCCTCCACGTGAATTTTTTTTTTTTTTTAAAAAGGGTTCATAGAGGTTTGTTGATTTGCTATGGCCTTTGTGTATTACTAACATAAGGTTAGCTACAATGCAAACAAGATAAATTAACTGGGGGTCCACCTCATAGCGAGGTGGCCACCTCACTGTCTAGCAGCAATAAAGGCGCATTGATGTGTGAACATAGAACATGTTAAGGGGAAAACTCATGATTGAACCTGGATTAAATCTCCAGTGAAGACAAAACCTTAGTTTTGCACATTTTGCTGTAGAGAGCTTCATCCTGTAGTGAGGTACACCTCTACCCCGATATAATGCGGTCCTCGGGAGCCAAAAAAATCTCACCGTCTTAGAGGTGAGACCGCGTTATATCGGGTTCGGGCCGGTACGGCGTACTGGCAAGAGCCGGTACGCCATGCCGGACTGGACCGGCTTTCCCGGCAGTGATTTAAAGGGCCCAGGGCTCTGGCCGCTGCGGGGAGCCCCAGGCCCTTTAAATCACCACCAGAGCTCTGGCAGCAGGGCTCGGGCAGGGATTTAAAGGGCCCGGTGCTCCCCACAGTGGCTCGAGCCTCTGGCCCTTTAAATCACCGCCCAAGCCCGGCTGCCAGAGCCCCGGCGGGGATTTAAAGGACCCGGTGCTCCAGCTGCTGTGGAGAGCCCCAGGCCCTTTAAATCACCGCCGGGGCTCCGGCAGCCAGGCTTGGGCGGTGATTTAAAGGGCCTGGGGCTCCACACGAATTCGGATGTAATGCGGTAAAGCAGCAGGGCTCAGGTAGCGCTTTAAAGGGCCCAGGGCTCCCCGTTGCTTTACCGCGTTATATCCGAATTCATGTTCTATCGGGTCGTATTCTATCGGGGTAGAGGTGTACCTGTTGTAACCTATTGTGTTGTCCTTGGCAAGTCAGTTAATCTCTGTGGTCTGGTCTATACTACCCGCCTGAATCGGCGGGTAGAAATCGACCTCTCGGGGATCGATTTATCGCGTCCCGTTGGGACGCGACAATCGATCCCCGAATCGGCGCTCTAACTCCACCAGGGGAGGTGGTAATAAGCGCCGCCGACAAAAAGCTGCAGAAGTCGATTTTGCCGCCGTCCTCACAACGGGGTAAGTCGGCTGTGATACGTCGAATTCAGCTACGCTATTCACGTAGCTGAATTTGCGTATCTTAAATCGATTCCCCCCTGTAGTGTAGATGTAGCCTGTGTCTCAGTCTCCATGTGCAATGTGCACAGAATTCTTTCCTACCTCACAGACTAAGTTTCCCTCTAAACTGTGCGGCTATGCAGCTGCCTATTAAGCCCCACACAAGGGCTCAGTTCTGCAGCCGGGGGAGAGGCACCTCTTCCTCCTCCCTCCCCCCCCCGGGGGGGGAGCAGGGAGAGAGAGCTGGGGGAGTCCTCTCTCCCTGCTGTAGCCCCTGGGCAGCCTGCACCCCAAACCCCTCATCCCTGGCCCCACCCCAGAGTCTGCACCTCCAGCCAGAACCCTCCCCTCTCCTGCAACCCAACCCTCTGCCCCAGTCCTGAGCCCCACTCCCACACTCCGAACCCCTCGGCCCCACCACATGAATTTTGTTATGTGCACCAGTATGGAGGTGATGTGCGGAATGAGTTTTGTTATGTGATACATGTGTGGGGAAAAATTAGAGGGAACGCTGCATCACAGGGATGCCTGCGAGGATAAAGTCACTCAAGTTTGTGAGGCATTCCAATGCTATGGTAATTGGGACCAGGTAAGTAGTGTGGGGCACAAGGAGAGAGGAAGGTCTGCGAACAACCCCCTAGGATAGCTGTACTTCAAGAAGCTTCAAGGTTCTGCTGGCGAATCTGGTAGAGTTTATCAGTTCCTTGTAGGAGAAATAGTTGGTAACTAATAAAAGTTGACACACAGTTTTCATAATGAAAGCAGAATTACTAAATTCCAGGAGCTATTTAGTGCCTGTTCAAGGAAATTTACAGTTTACCCAGTACTTGTAAAATAGCTATGTCTGCATCAGCATCTCTAAAGAATACTGTGACACAGAAATTCTGCAGTGAGCTGTTAATTGTTTCTCTGAAGAACAAAAATATTAAGTACCAAAGAATATGCACTGAAGCATCTGAATTTCCATTTCAGGTGGTGTTGCACTAAACTACAGTATAGATTAGATACCCATTCTCATGACTTAAGAAACATCATCACCATCTTAAAGAGGAAATTCCCAGACATGGGAATGACAAGGCTGCACAGATGCCCTGGGCTTTCTCAAGGATGAATACAAGGGTTCTGGTTCCCCCAGTGCCCTTGAAATATCTGTAGGCAAAACTTTTCTACTTTGTTTGTTTGCCTGGCCAGGATTTGGTATGGGGGAATGGAATGGCTCTCTCTGCTTCTGTTTATTGTGGCTGACTTAACTTACTTTGCAAGCAGGACCGTCCTTAGGCATATGTGACTATGTAGGGCACCTGAAAATTTGGGGCAGCACTGGGACCATAGGCATCAACTTTTCATCTTGCCAGGGGGGTGCTCGACACCCCCCCCCCCGACCCCTTCCCCCAAGCCTCCATCCACCTCTTTCCCGCCTCCTCCCCGAGCACACCTGGTCCCCGCTCCTCTCCCTCCCTCCCGGAGCTTGAACGCCACGAATCAGCTGTATAAAGGGGTGTGTCCAGCTGTATAAAGGTGTGTGTGTTAGGGAGATAATAGTTACACACCTCTGTAGAATACTGTAAGCTTATGTTTGTGTTGATAAGAGCAAGTCGGGCATAGGGGCACCAGTTTAATAATACTGTGTAGGGCCCCATAAATCCTAAGGACAGCCCTGTTTGCAAGTAGACACCCGCTCCCCCCCAAAAGCTGACAGTTCTGAACTCCTTTTCTTAAGGAGAGAACTGGCACTGTATTTTAACAATATTTTTGAGAGAATTGCACTGTCAAACTGAAATTTGATTATTTCTCTAATCTTTAGAGTTAATAGAAGTCTTGTTTTCATAGATTCTAAGGCCAGAAGGGAACATTGTGATCATCTAGCCTGATCTCCTGTATAACACAGACCATCAAACATCTCCAAAATAATTTCTAGAGCAGACTTGCAGTTCAACTGATTGGTGGGTCTAAGCATCCTCAGATGGAATAGACCATTATTAATACAAGCTAATTATTGGTATCCATTTTAGCAAATTGTGAGACATCATGGATATAGTTACCAAATTCTGATTCAGAGTACAGTAGCTTGGTTTAGATTGCTTTTAAAAAGGTTGGATGAAATCCTGATTCCACTGATTTCAGTGGCAAAAATCCTAGACTTCAGTAGGCCAGGAGTTCATCCATATTTGCTACTTTACACAGCAATGTGAAGGAAAAGGCTGACATCATGTGGGGGGAGAGAGAATTTCAATCTCCTAACTGTAATAATTTCTTTTCTATTGATCTATCCTGTATATCACCAGGAAAAGGTTTAGTCTGGAGTTCTCTCCAATCAAACAACTTTCAAAATAATGCAGGGTAATAAAATATATCGGTGCATGTACTGTAATCTGTTTATATAAAAAAAGGTGTCTGTACCTTTATTATTATTATTATTATTATTATTTTATTATTAGCTACATTATCTATGTCCAAAAAGTACCTAATTGATCTAATTCTACACCATTTTGCAATTTGACTAGATATAGCCAATTACCTGACTACACTTGCGGTTCAAAAATATTTGAGTGCAAATAGCTGCGCATAGTCAGTTTATTAGTTAAAGGGAAAGCAGTACAACATAAAAAGGAGACCTACATACCACTCATAGCGTTCACCTTGCATAGGTCTGATTCCAAAGTATGCACTCAAGACTATCTGTATTTTTATATTGTGGCTGTTTACAAGCTAAAGGCACTCTATACATAACCCCAATAGTCTCTACCAGTTTCTTATACTGATTTTTCTGCACTGTCCTGTACTTTTCTTATTTTTGTTTTGGATACCTCATTCCAGGTGTCTGTGGAGGCACTTCTTAATTGTACCAGGACTTATTAGTCATACATCTTGTTTCTGTCAGGTTATGTATTTGTATGAGCCAAGAGCAAGAGTTCAGCTGTGCAAAGTGTTATGGGATATACCTTAGCGTGAGTGAACAAGTGTGAAGAGCATTCTGGAGAAAACAAAATACAGAGTACAGGTGTGCGACTTAGTATAACTACCCAGCAATCATACATAAGAAGGGCCATACTGTGTCAGACCAAAGGTCCATCCAGCCCAGTATCCTGTCTTCCGACAGTGGCCAGTATCCCAGAGGGAATGAATAGAACAGGTAATCATCAAGTGATCCATCCCCTGTCACCCATTCCCAGCTTCTGGCAAACAGAGGCTAGGGACACCATCCCTGCCCATCCTGGCTAATAGCCATTGATGGACCTATCCTTCATGAACTTATCTAGTTCTTTTTTTTGAACCCTGTTCGTCTTGGCCTTCACAACATCCTCTGACAAAGAGTTCCATAACTGGATGACTGTGCATTTTGTGAAGAAATACTTCCTTTTGTTTGTTTCAAACCTGCTGCCTATTAATTTCATTTGGTGACCACTAGTTCTTGTGTTATGAGAAGGATTAAATAGCACTTCCTTGTTTATTTTCTCCACACCAGTCATGATTTTATACACCTCTATCATATCCCCCCTTAGTCATCTCTTTTCCAAGCTGGAAAGTCTCAGTCTTATTAATCTCTCCTCATATGGAAGCTGTTCCATACCCCCTTACCATTTTTGTTACCCTTTTCTGAACCTTTTCCAATTCCAATAAATCTTGTTTTGAGATGGGGCGACCACAACTGCACACAGTATTCAAGATGTGGGCCTACCATGGATTTATACCTGATAAGGTGTACAATATTAATGTTGTGCATATAATACATATTATGCACAACACACACACACACAGGCTACCAAATATAAACACTAGAGCGAAGCTGGGTGTAGGAAGGCTAATGTGTTTAATCTTTAAAATAGAAATGAGAAGGACCAGAAACATGATGGATGATTTCTTCATCTAATACAGAAATTTAAACCTACGGAGTTGAACCAATAAAGATAAAATAAATAGGGCAATTTCTGCTAAAAATAGTAACTATCACGTCAATGTCCTTAGAGGCTGTCCTGAGAGATCAGTAATATAAAAACCAAGAAAGGAATGTATTGTAGAGGATATTGTATGCTTCCCCCTCCCACACACATCAGTGGTCCTTGGATTTATGATCAGACAACTTACATTTCTATTTTCCTCCATGTCTTGAACACATTTCACAGTCAATTTGTAATATTTATAGGCCCACATCTTTTATTAGACATATTTAGAGAGGTAATTGGATTAACAGATACAGGATATGTTAGACAACCAAGAGAGAAATTACTAACAACATGTCAGTAAAGAGGATTGTCAAGCTGACTGCAGTGACTCAAGAGCGTGACTGTTAAGAACTAAGACAAACCCCTAATTGGCTGTGAGCTCTAAACTTAGATTTCACCAACTAATTATCAGGTGTAAACTCCTGAGGCACTATAACAGCCTTAACATGGAGTCACAGACAGCCCCCTTGGATACTCCGATCTGACTCACCACCCAGGTAAGCTTGCCTTTTTGATAGGTGGTCCCTTATACCAAGTATCACAGCAATATTCAGGTTACTCCTAATCACAAAGGACCAGTCACTTACCCCAGGTCAATCACACCTTAGATCTCACACCAGAGACAACGCTTGTAGCCAGTCCTACAATAAACTATATACAGATTTATTAATAGGAAAAAGGAAACAGTTATTTATAAGGTACAAGCATGTAAACATAGATACACAAATGAATTACAATTTTGTTACAAAAGGTAATCGAAGCTTCTATAATAAGTAAGCTCTTTGTCTCTTTGGGCTAACCCAGGCTAAACAGCTGGGGACTTCTTGTTTATACCTAGAAAACCTTACCCTCTCAGAGTCCAAGTAACATAGAGATCCTCACTTCCTTCTGTTTAGGGGTTTTATTCCCCCTCCTGCCATATGCATTCAGCTGCAAACTCAGCTGATGGGGAGGAATCCACTTGCATGACTCACCTTTGTGGGGGAAAAGCAGAGCAACGAAGTTTTATGCTCTTTAATGTTCCACACTAGTCTGTTTGGAGTCAATGGGGTTTCCCTCTTGGATAGGATGTAACCCCTTTGGTTGCAGGTAACAAGTTGTTGTTTTATTTAAAAAAAAAAAAAAAAAAAAAAAAAGTGGCAAATGTATTCCCTGCATGTGAAGTCATAAGTGTCATACAACTGTGGCAAAGACTCAGGAATTTTTTTTTTTATGTAACTGAACCAGAAATTTTAGTCAAATAAGTAAAAATAGTATCCCTTATAGCCAGAATTTTCAGAAGAGCTCAACAGCCATAACTGGGGAGAGCCTTTCAAAAGAGCTCAGTACCTAACATGTTGAGTTTTTAAAAAAAATATCTGGCCACTTAATTTTGGTACCTCGTTTGGAGCTGAGCTCTCCTGATAATCTGTCCCCAATTGCTAGTGCAGAACATTTGCTGATATGGCTCTACATTGCTCTCTCTTCCCTGCACAGTTCCTTCTAGAACCTTCAGGACCCCCTTATGCCTGGCATCCTGACACACTTTTTTTAAAAAAGTATGTGTATCCTCACAATAAGCATCATAGGAGACTGATTAGCAGTTTTGGGGAATTAATACCACGTGACTTCCTCACAAATACTCTTAGCTAGAACTTCCAAGCATCTGTATTGTGCTGCTATAGAATTTAAGAGATGTGCCTAATTTTACCCTGACTGCAGTCTATAAATTCCTGTTGACGTCAGTGATTACAGGAGCAAGGCTTCTCTGTATACATCCTTTTAATTTTTTTGCAGAATACAAATTCCTAAGATTATTTACAACTGAACTATAGTAAAGCAGCTTTAAGCCAGTTTCAGACGCCAATAAAGGAAGAAAATTCAAAGTGAAGTATGAATATACAACATTGGTGCCTTCACCATTGCATTGTTCTGTGTGTACACAAGGAAGGGTACATGAAGCCCCCTGCCATTTTTGCCTCCTCTACAATTTTAATGTATGCTTTTTTCTGAGTTCAAGGAGTGGTCACCTAAAGCCTAGTACAGGAGGATTTTTAGTTATTTTAAATAAATCGAGTGCCCAAGAATGTACTACACACCGCAGAAAACAAATACATCATCCCTCCCCTGCAGATTCTGCAATCCACTTTCAGAAAAACCTAACGTGAGGGTCCCAACCAAGGCAGGAGGAGGACGAGGGTGATAAAAGCATATGGTTGAGGCTTGCACACATCTTGATAGTCCTATTTGTATTATCTTTCCCCCTTGCACACTTCTCCTAGGCAAGATGGAAGGATCTGCCGGAGGATATTCGGTGAATAGAGAGTCTGACCATCTATATGAAATGGTGCAAAACTTTCCTCTTTGACAAAGCCTTTCGCTATACAGACACGCCTTTCTATTCCCAGACCACTACCAGTCCCCCATCCCTACCCAAAATTAAACAAAACCCCCTACCCTACGCAGAGTTTTGATTCTGAAAAGGCAGAAGTTCCCAAGACTCCATGATGTCCTCCAGGGTCTTTGCTGTTGGCTTTAACATGGAAGGCAGATACTATAGGACAGTATAAAACTCTAAGGTACAGAGAAGAAATACGTTTTTAGGAGGGATTTTGAATGCTCACTGAGTGCCACTAAAAAGCCTAAATTTGTTAAATCTCATTTATCCATTTAGATTTAAAAATAAAATTACAGCATAGGAACAGACAAGAATTATACAAAAAATATCGTTTAGCTCAGTGGTCCCCAACGCGGTACCCACAGGCGCAATGGCACCCGCTGGGGCATTTATATGCGCCTGCCTAGTGCCCAGCAGGGGAGAGACACTGCGGCCCCGCGCCTGCCGGGGACAGAGAACTCCGGGGCTGCAGGCTGTGGGCGCCAGTGTTCTCGGTCCCTGGCAGGCGCGGGGCCGCAGCTTAAGCCGGAGAGAAGCCGCGGCCCCGCGCCTACTGGGGACAGAGAACTCCGGGGCTGCAGGTGCCGGTGTTCTCTGTCCCCGGCAGGCGTGGGGCCCGCCTAGTGCCCAGCAGGGGAGAGAAGCCGGGGCCCCGCACCTGCTGGGGACAGAGTACTCTGGGGCTGCAGGCTGCGGGTGCTGGTGTTCTCGGTCCCTGGCAGGTGCGGGGCCGTAGCTTAAGCCGGAGAGAAGCCGCGGCCCCGCGCCTACTGGGGACAGAGAACTCCGGGGCTGCAGGCGCGGGTGTGTCCCCGGCAGGCGCGGGGCCTGCCTAGTGCCCAGCAGGGGAGAGAAGCCGGGGCCCCACACCTGCTGGGGACAGAGTACTCCGGGGCTGCGGGCGCCGGTGTTCTCTGTCCTTGCAGCTTCTCTCTCCTCTCTGGATTCATATATTATGTAATATTAAATATGATTTTCATATTATTTAATGTACAAATGCAAAATAAGCCTTGAAAAATTGTTGGCACCCGCCACACTCTTCTGAAAACATGAATGTGCTACTGGCCACAAAAAGGTTGGGGACCACTGGTTTAGCCTAATGCAGGGATCGGCAACCTTTGGCACGTGGCCCGCTGGGGTAAGCACCTTGGCGGGCTGGGCCGTTTTTTTTACCTGCCGTGTCCGCAGGTTTGGCCGATCGCAGCTCCCACTGGCCGCGGTTTGTCGCTCCAGGCCAATGGGGGCGGTGGGAAGTGGCAGCCAGCACATCCCTCGGCCCGCACTGCTTCCTGCTGCCCCCATTGGCCTGGGACAGCGAACCATGGCCAGTAGGAGCCGCAATCGGCTGAACCTGCGGATGCGGCAGGTAAACAAACTGGCGCGGCCCGCCAGGGTGCTTACCCTGGCGAGCCGTGTGCCAAAGGTTGCCGATCCCTGGCCTAATGTAACAGTCCGGGGAACATACCTTGAGCAAGCCATCATCATAACCCTGTGGGAAGTTGTGAGCAAATCCCTGGACCAAGACTCTGTCCATCCAGCCCTTCATGATGGCAGGCATGCTGAACCAATAAAACGGAAACTGAAAAGCAAAGGATCCTGTTAATAGTGAGACGTAATTGGCAGAGGTACACCATTTCCTTTGGCCTTGTTTCTGTGCTAAGAACATCTTATCACCTTAATCAGTCAAGCCATTCACAGATCAAGCACAGTAAATAAAGCCTATCATTCAGAGGATGCAGAACTATATTTGTTTAAGGTTGTGGGTTTTTTCTGTAATATTCTTTTGAAAAATGCCATGAGATCTCCAAATGATGGCGAGTTTTCAGAATCTCTTACACCTCAACCAAAAGATGAGCCTTCTGACAGACACTGGTTTCCTGATTCATGGGGAAGAGGAGCGGCCAATAATTTTCTGTAGCACCTGGCTTTTTTCATTTCTGCTATTGACTAGACCTTACCACTTACCCTGTGAGATCACAGTCCAAGTCTTATCTGCATTATCAGAATGGGCAGTGTGTTGAAAGAAAATGACAGTGGGAGTTAAGTGTCTAAACTTTCTGGCTTTTTATAATCTCCTTATTACTGTATTTGTTTTAACACCATATTAAGACTATAAGATTATTAATAAGAAAAATCATGACCTGAAAAATCACTAACTCAGCTTCTTGAACCTTCCTCTGTTCCTCAATCAAATCACTGGCCAAGCATCTTCTTTTGTAAGCTTCCCATGATTCCACTCCATAATCAACGTGTTCTGAGTTGTGCAGGCAACCTGTGGAAGAAACATATAAACATTGTTTATCCCACTTCTAGCACTAAATCCACATAAGATAATTAAATACAAGTCACAATCTACTGTCCTAGACTGGAATATTTCATCCCATTGATTTATCATGAGCCACACCATATTGTAAGGAGTGATAGATGAATTGCTGCTTTTTTTTTTTTTTTTAAAGTGTAGGTGAATCTAGTACCTGTAAAAGTACTCATTTACATTAAGGCCCCTCTGTCCCCCTTTATGCTACCAGAGTGGTGTAAAAGGGCCTTAATGTAAATGAAAATCAGGCCATCAGAGTTTAGGGCCTGATCCTGAGCATCTGCTAAGGAGCTTCACCTCTTCCTGAAGTCCATGTGACCGGAGTGGGTTAGGACTTTAAGACCTGACGCGGAGCACAGATTTGAATCAGACAGTTTGCAACCTTCCTTGCCCACTTCTGCCAGTGCTTTTGCAACATCACTCTTTCTGGTTCGGTTCTAACAGACACTGCCAGCTCTGCCAAATTGTGTTACGGCTTTGTGCTTTCACTTCCTAAATTAGAACAGCACCAGGATTAAAAACCTACCTCTTGGTGAATGGCTTTCTTAACTATGACAAACCCTTGGAAACCAGTTTTAAATTTAATATAATCTCCACTGGGAGGGATAGCTCAGTGGTTTGAGCATTGGCCTGCTAAATCCAGGGTTGTGAGTTCAATCCTTGAGAGGGCCACTTGGGGATCTGGGGCAAAATCAGTACTTGGTCCTGCTAGTGAAGGCAGGGGGCTGGACTCGATGACCTTTCAAGGTCCCTTCCAGTTCTAGGAGATGGGATATCTCCATTAATTATAATTATTATAAGTTTTTACTAAACTAATAAATGGACAATGGCATCACCATATTCCATCAGTGTGAATCATACTTAATAGATGAGACAAACCCCAAACATACACGAATGAACACTTGGGAATTTATTTGCAGAAAACATCTGTAACCAGACTGGTCCTTAAGAGGAGGTGTTTTGTAATGATGCCTCTTTAAGAAGACACACAAACACTTGTAAGTTATAATACACAAATATTTGGGCCCAAAGGCATAGGGCTATTTAAAAACCTACCATCTTATTCGTAAGGGCCCAATCCTACTACTGTTGTAGTCAATGGCAAAACTGTCAAACTCAAGTGTGTAGGATGGATTCCTAAAGTGATATCTTCTAGTACAGTGGTTTTCATTGGAGGGTCTGCAGACTATGGGCAGGTCTACACTATGGATTAAGTTGATCGAACTTATCTTGCTCAGGGGTATGAAAAAGCCCTACCCCTTGCAAGTGACGCAAGTTTCACGCTGTCCACACCAGCGCTATGTCAGTGGGAGACGCTTTCTCACCAACATAGTTTCTGCTTCTTGTCAAGGTGGAGTAATTATGCTGACGGGACAGCTGTCTCCCATTGTCATAGCGCGTTTTCACCAGATACGCTACAGCGGCATAGCTGCATCAGTGCATCTGCTCTGATATAGGGCTGTAGTGTAGACTTGACCTAGGGTTACCATTCGTCCGTATTTCCCCGGACATGTCGGGCTTTTGCGTCTCTAAATAGCCGTCCGGGAGGAATTGGTAACAAGGTTAAAATGTCCGGGTTTTTTTTCTCCCTCGCCTCCCTCCCTCCCTTCCATGCAAAGTGCGGCTGCTGATTGGGCAGCTGGGCCAACTGACCCACTCCCATTGGCCTCCAGCAGCCAGAGCCCTCCCCTGCTCCCCCCTACCTCTGTCTGCAGCCCTGTGTAACACACAAACTGACCCACCGGGCAGAGTATTTTGCAAACACATGGAGCCAGAATGGTAAGGGGGGGGGCAGTCAGGGGGCGGGGGAGTGTTTGGATGGGTCCCCGGCCTCCACTTGCCAGCCCCCCTCCTTGCGTCCCGTCCCCCCCCCCCGCCTGCCTCTCCCTTGTCTGCTGCCCCCAGGTCCTAGTGTCCCCCATCTACTAATGGGAAGACAGGCTGCCCTTACCCTGTCCTTCCACCCTAGCCCTGAGCCTCTCCAACGCCCCAAACCCCTCAGCCCCAGCCCTCATCCCCCACACCCTAATCCTCTGCTCCATCCCTGAGCCCCCTCCTGCATCATGAACCCCTCATCCTCAGACCCACAGCCCTCACCCCTGCATCCCCCCTATCCCCAAACCCCCTCCCCACACCCTCCTCCTGCCCTCAAACTCCCTCCCAAAGCCTGCACCCCCTCCCTTTGCACCGCCTCCCACCCCCAAACTCCATCCCAGAGCCTGCACCCCTCACCGCTTCCTGCACATCCACCCCCTGCCCCAGCCCGGAGCCTGCACCCAGCACCCAAACTCTATCCCAGAACCTGCACCCTGCATCCCTCCTGCACCCTAATCCCCAGCCCAGGACCTGCACCCCAGACCTCCTCCCCCCACCCAACCCCCTCCCAGAGCCTTAGGCAGGTGTGGGGGGGGGTGGGTGGGTTCTGGGCAACACCAAAATTTCTACAACCCTGCCACTTATGCGAGTGGATAAGGGTCGGGGCAGTCAGAGGATAAGAAGCAGGGAGGGTTAGGGTTCTGAGGGGGGCAGTCAGGGAGTGGGAAGTGGGAGGGAGTGGATGGGGGCGCGGTGGGGGCGGGGCTAGGGCGGGGCTCCCCCTGTCCTCTTTTTTGATTGTGGAAATATGGTAACCCTACTTGACCTATGTCTAAGGGATCCGTAAAAGGTAAAATAAAGTTTCAGAGCTGAGACAAGGCATTCTGTTTTTCTGATCAATCAAAAGCATGTGAATACCCCCATCTACAGGTCAAAACCTGGAAATGGTGGTGTTATCATAGAAGCCCACTTTAGCACCCTTTCTCCCGCTGCATCAAATGTCAGGCTGAGCATGTGCAACATTTATAGTTGAATGCTGTTCAGTGAGTTTTCAGTCTAAGACTTCTATGGTAGGGGTCCACGGACCACAGGCTGAATTTCCAAAGGGGTCTGCACCTCCATTTGGAATTTTTTAAGGGTCCGCAAATGAAAAAAAGGTTGAAAACCACTGCTCTAGTAAATGCCCACATCACAAGGAAAGCTGCATGCATCCCAGGCTTGGTCTACACTACAGAATTAGGCAGAGATAAGGCAGTTTATGTTGACGTTCTGTCAGTGTCTATACTACAGCCTTGCTCCTGCTGATGTAAGTGCCCTACTTCCCTGACATAATAGTGCCACCTCCACAAGTGGCCTAAGGCTTATGTCAGTCTAGTCAGGCCCACACTCTGCCCCGAGGCCCCACTCCCTGCTCTTGAAACTTGCACCTATTGGACTCCCTCCACCTCCTCCCTCCTTTCATTGTTACAGCTGCAGAATCAGACCAATAGGAGAGAGTTGGAAGCACCCTCCCCACCTTCAAGAGTGCCAGGGACCCACACGATTGGTTCCCTAATGATTCTGCTGATTGCTAGCTTCTTTCTCTCTGCCCCCTGGCATCTCGCCAGAAGAGGCCCTCCCCACCCTCTTGTGTTACAGTTCCCACACTCAAGGCCTTGGGAGTGCTGTTGAGTCACTCTGCAGACAGCCTTCTGCCCTGATGCATGATCTTCAACAGCCGTGACACAACTTTTAAGGCAAGGATGTGAATTTCCACATTGCTCTCTGATCTCACATCCCCTCAAAGAATCTCTAGGATACAAGGCAGTCCCTAACACACAACTTTTCATTCGGGCTAGATCACACCATGCTCCCAATTCCACAAAGGGGGCCTCAGGGAGAGGCTGAACTGCACGTGTGCTATTTACTACTCAGGCTCCATAGTGAACTGCTTCCTGCAGACGCTGGCAGGGCTACTTCAGCAGCTGACCTGGCTTAAGTGCCCAACTCCAGGAGAGAGTTCATGGCTGAAGATCCTGAGTGGTGAGAGGTGCCTATCTCTCTTCCACCAGCCAGGTGCATTAGGTCAGCTGGTTAGGTGCCTAAGACCCTCTTCTCTCCCTTCCCTTCTGCTTGGCATTTCACTCCTGGCTAGCTTTGGCAGCTCCCCGTGCAGCTTGCTGGTTTCTGATGATCCCTTTCTTAGGCATCTAACTCTCCCCATGCATTCTAGCATCATCATGTGTATGGGTGAGCTGGTTGGAGAGACCTGAGAAAATTCTCCACTGGATGTATTCTTAGTGGATTGAACTGCCAGAATTTGTAAAACTTGCCCTTGATCACCGGTGGAACAGCTAGAACTGTGTGGCTGCATTAGGAGCTGTGAGACAGAGAGGAATCCATTTTAAAGATGTAATATTGGTGCAAGTTTGATGACACCAGGGACCAGATTGTATTTATCCCTCTTCACTGGGCTTAGAGACTCCACAGGTATGCCCCATTTAGTGCATCTAGCCTGTTTGCTGGACAGGGTGAGTCTGAGGCAGTTTGGCTCCTATTACCTTTGGGCTGATGCCTGCTCCCAAGGGCACTATGCCTGTTCCTGGGAATAATACAAAATAAGGCCAAGCTGGTATGTGAAGTTGACTCAGAAAACTGTCTGGGATCCAGGTGGTCTAATCGTTGTTCCAACCCCATGTGTGATACAAACTAATGACCAATTTGGAATATAAGTAGCTAGTAACGAAATCTTCCTGAAGTCCAATATCACAGGCCTGCTGTGTGACCCTGAATACGTTACTTCCCCATCTGGTTTCCTCTGTGCAGTGCTTTGAGATCTCTGAATGAAAAGTGTAACTATGAAAATAGAATACCTCCCTCTTGGATCTGGGTTTGTACCCCAGAAGTAAGACAAGTTGGGATTTGAATAACCATGTTGTCTAGCCCAAGGTTTAGACAACACAATGGTTTAAAAAAAACTGAAGACTCCTGGCAGCTTGGCTTTATGATTACTCCCTCCAAGCTTCTATTGGTGGAAGATTTCAGGGGGGAAAAAGGCTAGTGTAGACACCTAACCGTCATCAATACAGTGGACCTGATTCTCCTATTACACATGTTGAAGTCTTTTGGGAGTAATTCCTGTTGGCTTCAACAGGCTTTGGATCAGACCAATGGTCACCAGTAAGTAGTAAACACCATCTCTGTCCCATTTGGCATAGGATTATTATGCAGAAGATTCTTTTTGTTTGAAGTTATGTTTGAGTCTACAGCATTGGGATAGCAAGCTTCTGCCAAAGAGAAACCCAACTTGATTCTCTCATATCCCTCGAAAGCAACTCCTTCTCTTACCCGTGTCACTTTAACCAGCAGTACAAGACCAGCAGTCTTTGTAACCATTGTTCACTCTCTGGGCTGAAATCTTCTGATCTTTTGGGCTTTCAAAACCGCATACCCTATTCAGAGTGTCCATGTAGTTCCACCTAGTGGCTAATGTGAGGAATTGTCCTGAGAACGTAAGCTGCAAAGTCCTACTTGACAGGAATGTGGGGTTTAAATTTTTAACAGAACAAACATCCTGACCCAAAGTAAATATACAAGAAAACATTTTAAGTAGCCAATGGGCCCTGGCAGGACACATTTCAAGAAACATAATTCCCATTACCACAAGAATGGATAAGGCAAATCCTACTAATTAGAGTTGAGTGAATCCTGAGGGGAGGGTGAACATCTTTTACTTTTAAAAACAATTTCACTCTGTCTATCCCCCTGCCATGTTTCTTTTCTGTGACTATTCTAATGAATTCTCTAAAGGGGGCTACTGGGGCTTGAGGGAGCAATTGAGGATCAGGACACTACAGAAGAAGCTTTTGGTATCACCACATGGTATGTTGGGCAGTACCTGACACTTTCCTCTCAGGTAGCAATGGTGAGGCATAGTCATTCAGTGATACCAATCTTTAGAGCAGCAGAGGTGACAGTAGGGCTGGGTAACACAGGAAAAGGAAGCAGGAAGAGTGTGTAACTGAGAGAGCTACTTACATGTGGCTTTTTTCCCCTCTGTCTCTGAGGTCAGTAGCGAGTAATAGGAACAACAAAGGCAACAACTAAGGTTGAGAAATCTTCACCCTAGCTCTAAGTGAAAAAACACAATACAAGGATAATGCACCTTGGAACACACTATCACCTATTTAACTGCTTAGTTGTAATTACGGTCATATTTTGTAGCAGACTAATAAATATGATGTAGTATATTTCTTTACACATTTTAAAAAGCCTTAATAATATGAAACTTCTCACCGCCTCTGCTGCTAAATCTTTACAAAGAAGTGAGGGGAGTGGCCACTAAATTTTTCAGTAAGAGTAAGAAATCCCCAGCAGTAAGGCAGTGGTCACCAACGCGGTGCCTACGGGTGCCATGGCGCCCGCCGGGCATTTATGTGCACCCGCCTAGTGCCCAGCAGGGGAGAGAAGCCGTGGTCCCACGCCTGACGGGAACAGAGAACTCCGGGGCTGCAGGCTGTGGGCACCGGTGTTCTCGGTCCCAGGCAGGTGTGGAGCCCGCCTAGTGCCTAGCAGGGGAGAGAAGCCGGGGCCCCGCGCCTGCTGGGGACAGAGTACTCCGGGGCTGCGGGCGCCGGTGTTCTCTATCCTCGCGGTTACTCTCCGGCTTCTCTCTTCTCCCTGGATTCATATATTATGTAATATTAAATATGATGTTTTTCGTATTATTTAATGTACAAATACAAAATAAGCCTTGAAAAATTGTTGGCGCCCACCACACTCTTCTGAAAACATGAATGTGCTATTGGCCACAAAAAGGTTGGGGACAGCTGGCATCTTCATCTGTATAAAGATGTGATATCTCCAAGAACCTCCACATTACCTAGTTGTTAGTTTCATGGGTCAAATTAAACCAGACACAACTGAGAGTGTGTTCACTAAAAGAAAGGGGTGTTGTTTTTAAGAGAGCTAGTTAGCTATCTTGTTGTAAAATCTTAGTGTAGAAAAGGCAACCTTGATGTACTGATAGTTTTATCTTGATACAGCTAGTCGAGGTAATTGGGAGCAGTCGGAGGGCAGGGGGCTGGGGTTTGCCTCCACCAGCTGCATTGAGGTAAAATTACTACTTCCCTTGGCTTCACTAAGAGTTTACAATGACGTAGCTGGCTCATTGTAGAAGACACACCTTTTTATCTGTGACGATGCAGGCTTTGGCTTCATTACAAAAAGGTATGTTTTTACGTTGGATTAGCTATCCCAACATAAAATCTTAGTGGAGACCCAGGCACAGCAGGTAGTTTTCACCTCTGTGGAGTTAGGGCATATCTCTTGAGGACACTCAGGAAAGTTAAGACGAATCAGCTGAAGGTGTGAATTGAAAGTGCATTGAACTCCTATTTGGATGGTCATCCAGAGGTTCACTTTAGCTTAATCCCCTTTGAAGGGATACTAAGGCCTGGTCTACACTTAAAACTTAGGTCTGCATAGTTATAGCACTCAGGCTGTGGATAACCCTGCAGTGTATAGGCAGGGGACAGAAGCATTTTTTCCATGGTGTGGGAACACCACCCTCGATGTAGATGCAGCTAGGTCGATGGAAGAATGATTCCATCGCCGTAGCTACTGTCACTTGGGGAGGAGGTGTTCCTACATCAGTGGAAAAAAACCCTTACATTGGTGTGGGCTGAAACTACGTTACGGAGTTATGTTAGCATAGCTATGGCACCATAGTTATGCCTCTCTAGTCCCCATCTGTCTTTGCTTCTGAATAGAGTAACCAGATGTCCTGATAATATCAGGACCATCATGATATTAGAGGCTTTGTCTTGTATAAGCAAGGATGCCCTCATCCCAAAAACAAAAGTGTCCCGATTTTTTCATACTTGCTATCTGGTCACCTTTCTTCTGAATGAGAGCACCCACACAAGGGTTCAGTGCACCTTAAATTCACACCCTTATTGCATTTGGTTTAACTTCCCATGTAGACAAGCCCTAAACTGAAGTGAACCCTATACTCCCATTTGGGGCTTACTTCAACTAGCTACATCAAGGGAAAAACTACAGTGCCTTGTCTTCATAAGGATTTTACATTGAGATATCCATTTCAATGTAAAAACACACTTTTTTTTTTTTTTTTTTTTTTGCAATGAAGATAGCCAGATCCTAAAGCTAATCTGGTTCCCTTCTCCCCAGTTAAGAATTCTCCTACAGCAGGAACCCTTGACAAGTCAACAAATGAAGCTATTACCACCTACTTACCACAGGTGTCTTCCATCTAAAAATTGTGGTAATGGCTGTAAAACTGACTTTAATGGCAGCCACTTTGTATGAATTTTAAATCCCAGAATGCAAAAAGTTAACCTTATGACATTTGAAAAAAATCCATGTGTATCTGACCAAGCATTGTTTTCAGAATTATTTTTTTCACCTGTATAACTTCCAGGGCTTTACAAATTTGGTTTTAAACCCTAGCCCTGTGATAGATTTTAGTATTAAGGATTTTTGATTTTTTCCACATTCCTTTGAACAAAATAAAGGGCTTTGGGGAAGGAGGGGCAGGGTGTCTGTTTTTAAACTACTGAACTTCATAGTTACTCGCTGTCCTAGATGTCAGGTTCTCATCTGTCTGGTGAGGAGTAAAAATTGTGGATCAAGTTGGGACTTTAACTTTCTCGGCAAAATAAATACACATATGAAGGGAAAATAAAGCTTTAAGAGGGAGCTCTAGTAAACTATTAGGCTGAGGAGGACTATAATTTCATCATCTAAAATAATGAACTCTAAGTAAACCTCCCCAGGTGCATGAGGTGCTGCCCCTGCTGAGTCAATCATGTGTGACAAAAAGTGCTTAAGAAACAACTAATTTTAGTTATTCTTTCCAGATTGCTTTTCACGGGTTCCTCTTACACAGTAGTTTATGGGGGGTTGTGTTCTAGTGGGTTTTGTGTTGAAAGGAGTTAGGGGACTGAACAGTTTACTACTAGTTGGTGAGCAACACGTGCTCATACTACATCCATCCAGCTGCAAGCCAGCTGGGGAGGAACCAAAAACCAAGAGAGCCCTCACTAGAATAGTGTTCCATGATTTCACCCTTGCACATTTCATTATGGAAACCTGGTTATGATCTACTGTATATACTCGTCCATTAGCCCGTTCGTTTATAAGCTGATGGTTAGGTAAAAATAGCAAAAACTGTATGACCCTTTCATAAGCCGACCCTATATTTCAGGAATCGGCAAACTTTGGCTCCTGGCCCATCAGGGTAAGCCACTGGCGGGTTGGGACGTTTTGTTCACCTGGAACGTCTGCAGGCATGGAGCCCCTCAGCTCCCTGTGGCCGCGGTTCGCCGTTCCCAGCCAATCGGAGCTGCGGGAAGGATTGGCTGGGAATGGCAAACTGCAGCCACAGGGAGCTGAGGGGCTCCGTGCCTTCAGACACTCCAGGTAAACAAAACAACAATGTATTAGATATTCAATTCAATTATTCCAGGGCTGCGCAGAGGATTCAGGGGGCCTGGGGCAAAGCAATTTTGGGGGCCCCTTCCATAAAAAAAATTGCAATACTATAGAATACTATATTCTCGTGGGGGCCCGTGTGGGGCTTGGGGCAAATTGCCCCACTTGCTCCCCCCTCTGGGCAGCCCTGGATGATTCCATAGAGTTTAAAATCATCAAATTTTGGTATAAACCCATTTATAAGCCGACCCCCGCTCTTTGATGCGTCACTTTTTTACCAAAAATATTCGGCTTATGAACGAGTATATACGGTAATTGTGATCCCAAAGCAGGCAATGTTGATGCTCCCATTTATGTCAATGATGCAGGATCAAGCCCCATGTCTTACACAACAACTAATAACCTGAATGCGGGAATTTGCCTAGAAAGTCACAAGCAGGGCCGGCCTTAGGGAAAATGATATCCTGGGCAAACTTAAATTGTGGTGCCTTTTCTTTGGGTTTGAGAACAGCAACGTGGGCCTTAGGGAGTGAGGACCAGCTCCTGGCCCCAGATCCTGGTCGGGCTGCACAGGGAGGAGTTTCTGAGCCCAAGGGCTCCTCTGACCATACAGCCCCTGACCACCTAGCAGGAGGAAAGCGGGTGCGTGGCCACTGCCCAGGGGAAGAGGCTGGCCTGCTGGCTCTGCAGGGGTGAGCCCTGCTGTCTGCACCTCCCCGTCAGGCTGGCAGCTCTGGGTGGCATTTCCCACCCCCCAGCTGGCTGGTCAGGGGCTCCAGCCCTGGGCTTGCCGTCACTCACCTCTGCTCTGGCAGCTCAGGCCCACCAGCTCGCGGCACTCGGATGGCACCCCCCTGACCACTGTGCCCTGGGTCGTCGCCCATGTCACCCCCCCCAAGACTGGCCATGGTTACAAGTGACTTGGAGTACAATCTTTTCCCTATGCCATACAGATTAAAGCCTGGCATCTGGGACAGCAGACAGCTATGAAGTTCAGATAGTTTCAAGACAGACACAAAACCCTTTGTATTGCCCTAAGGAATAATTGGTAACACAGACAATTTCATTTCAGAGACTTTAGTAGGGACAAACAAACCACTATGTCTTCAACAATCAAACATTAGCATTTGACCCCGCTCTGAACAACTGAAATAAAAGTACTCTTGTTCTAGTGAGAACAGTGCTCTGCTTACTTGAGGAAAATCCACTAGAGGGAGGAAGAGAGCTAAGAACACCATTAAAAAAATGGGTATTTATACAACACACCAATAAATTCTCACTTATTTTCTCCTACAGCAGTAACTGGATAAATAAACAATTATCCAAAGCTTTTCTTGTGTTAGCCCAACACCTTATAAATCTTTCTACAAATCTGAGCGCCATCTTTTCAAATGTATGATATGGTTCATTTTAGTGCTTTCATTCCCTGCTTATCCCGGGGTGAATAATGGAGTTTTCAGTTCCCTGTCACATCCAAAAAATTAAAAAAGAAAAATCGTTCTGGGTTGAACAACATGTCTCATTTCAATTTCAGGCTTTTTAACATG
The DNA here is from genome assembly GCF_002925995.2 of Terrapene triunguis. Classification (NCBI taxonomy): domain Eukaryota; kingdom Metazoa; phylum Chordata; order Testudines; family Emydidae; genus Terrapene; species Terrapene triunguis. Next base: position 503,572 of record NW_020664406.1, on the reverse strand, counting down.
GTTTTGCATTTTTTAAGCAAACAGAAGGTAATTCTGAAATGCAACATCACTTAGATCTACAAAATGGAAACATTTCCTTTAGAAAATTCCTTTAGACTTTTTCAGTTTTTCCCCCCACCCTGAGGTGTACAGTTTGGCAAAACTGATACAAATTTACAAAACATTTCCCACCCCCAATCCCACTCCCAAGTTTTGGACAAAAAAATGTCACCCTGCTCTAACTGCAGTCACTTCAGTGGTCCTTTTTTGAAGGACAGAGCTACTATTATCTGTAATATAGATAGTTTGCACTATGGGTAAATCCACTAATGTATGAAAAGCACCCAGCTACTGTGGTGCTGAGCATAGAAATACCTATAGAGATAAGCTATTATTTCTATACTTACACAGCCAACATTACCCTAGTATCTGATCACTTCCCTATTATTTATGGATTTATCCTTAAAACACCCTGTGAGGTAGGGAAGTATGATTATCTTCATTTTATAGGTGGGGAAAGTGAGACACAGAGATTTAGGCCACGATCCTGCGAAAGTTAAACACATATTCTTAATTGTACACCCTGAGTAGTCCCATTTGAAGTCTATTCACAGTGCCTAGCATTAAGCATGTGTGTAAATCTTTTGCAGGATTGGGGCTTTAGCTTGATCTGCCATGTGCCCACCAACCCCCTACAAAGGAGCAGTCAGGGCCTTCTCAAGAGTAGATTTACCAGAAATATTCCAACTGCCGGCCACCAGAAAGCCCTCCTACAAAGGGATGTTTTCTTCTTGATAGGTATAACTTATTACTACAGTCTAAATACACAGCCTAGGATGACTACTGGTGAAATTAGTATTACAACCTTCTAAATCCAAGACTATAGTTAGATTTTTGGCATGTGACTGACTATGGCCACACTGTGGTGATTTAAAATCAGATATGGCATGGATGCAGGTCATTGTGGACTGAATTATTGTGTGGGCATCGTGTTTTGTGCATCTGAGAGTTCTGGTTTTAAGAAATTTATACCTTATCTGGAAGCCTTGTCAGTGTAAAATGAACTGAAACCATGTCTGGTCAATGTTACCTGCTACTTCAGAGTGAGTATCCTGCCATATGTCTGTGTGGATTAGGGTGACCAGATGTCCCGATTTTATAGGGACAGTCCCAATTTTGGGGGCTTTTTATGATATAGGCCCCTATTGCCCCCCACCCCCGTCCCGATTTTTCACACTTGCCCTCTGGTCACCCTAGTGTGGCTTAATTGGCACAGCTTAAGTGAGGCAGTCAAAGAGGCATGGCCCATGTGATAAGTTGTGTGCAGCATAGTTGTAGCTGTGTTGGTCCCAGGATATTAGAGAGACAAAGTAGGTTTGGTAATATCTTTTACTGGACCAACTTCTGTTGGTGAAAGAGACAAGCTTTTGAGCCACACAGAGCTCATCTTCAGATCTGGGACAGGTACTCCCAGCCTCACAGCAAAAGGCAAGGTGGAACAGACTGTTTGCATTTATCACATACTGTCACACACATTTTCATTTTTTTATTACACCAGTGTGGGGGTATCTCCCCTCCCCCCCCGTACACATCCCTCCCACACAGAAGACCAACTTCCCTGAAACTCTCTAACCAGTCTCCCAGATCCACCACCGCTTTAAACAGAACTCGCACATTTTAGAATTACTTCCTTAATGTACATCTGCGTGGTTCTTCTTCCCTCCCCACATTTCCTTTGTGCTGCCCACAGTACTGCAAACCCCTAGAGCACATGAGCAGCATTGAGAAATCTCCAGAGCCCCTTTTCACCTACGTCATTATCCAGCACACCTCTGTCAGCCCTCGCCCTGCAGAGGGCTTTTCCCCCTACTTGTCTTTTTTGACCTTTTCATTGACCTATCCCCACATAGCTTCTTGTCTCACTCAATCATGCAAGCTACAGTAATTTGTACTGTGATTAATTGCTGTGGTTTATAAATCTCAACCTGAAATGCTGGGCATCAAGCTAGGAAACATCCTACTGTGCAGCAGTCAGGGATGATGAACAAACCCAGGATGGAAAGGTGAAAGAAAATGACTTCCACCCCCACCTTCTACATAAGTTGCAAATCTGAGGTCAAAAGAATCCTGGGTGCACTTCTGATTACAGAAAGATGATCCATAGTCCCCTGTTTTGGTAGTAAAGGCTGTGAACCTGAATCTTCACACCACATAATATAAATCTCTCAATACTACCAGTATTGTCTCCTTTGAAGCTGGAGGGAAACTGAGGTAGGAAGTCAAGTGTAAGTTTGTTTAGTTACTGTCTTTCTAGGTGATTGCTGTCATGGAAACAAGAATTTTACTCAACCAATAAATATTTGTATTAGTGTTAAAGAAGAGAGAATGGATAATTAGTCAGCCTAGCCTGTTATGTTGCTAAGTTCCTCCTCTTGTCCTGCTTAAGCAATAGCAAACTATACTGCACTTGTGGTATGAAAATGTGTTTTCATTAGTGTTTGCACTTTCCTTGAAATGCAGTATGATGAGTCCATGATTAGGGGGAGGAATTACTTCATATATATGGCTGGTGAGTGACTGAGTAGCTTTGCTTGTTTTTATTACTACTTATATTACAATAGCACCTGTAAACCTCAATGAGGATCAGGGCCTCAGTATGCTAGGTGCGACTCAAACACATCGTAAAAGGAAGCCTCTGCCCCGAAGATCTTACAATCTAAGACAAGATGCAACAAACGGATGGAACAAACATCACTGGAAGGATGAGAGAAATGGTAATAAGAACAGGCATTTGTGTAGGCCAGCAATGTGCACAGCTAGATGGGAATGAGCCAAAGTTTAGAAGTTAATTCATTATAGGATAATGGAAGCCCATGCTGACCATCTACTTCATCTGCTAGGCTTTCTTTCTTGGGAGCATAACAGGAGCTGAGCAGTCTCCTTTGGCCTGAGAATAATAGTAACCAACGTTTCTTTCTTTTGCTTTGTCTATCAGAAATATTCGCCAAAGTACCTCTACTCTGCTCTTCCTTTTTTTCCTCTCAGTGGTCCTGCTTAGGAGAAGGCTGTGTGAACTCCAACAGTGAGACTTTACAGTGGATCATGTCCGTGATACAAACCAGCTTGTATCTGGAAATGAAATAATGCACAGTCTACAGCGTTAAATGCCTCCTGTTGTGAGAGAAGAGTATTTATGTTTACAGGAACACCATGTTATTTAAAGGAATTCACTCAGCAGCGGGTGAAATCCCCTGCAGGACAGGCAGAGTTGTAAGGCTGTGCGCAGTTCACTGTTATGAATTGACAAAGTGCTTAGGCTCTCTTCTGCCATTCAGATCACTGTAACTAGCACACACACGTACAATAAACAACTGAACCACTTCTTTTGCTAACATGTCATTATTTTCTATACTTTCAGTCAGACTAAACTGAAGTGACTGAGAATGAAATTGAAAAGTCTCTCACTCTTACCATTCCAGCACATTAGTTAACAAGACTTCAAACCATACATTTGCGCATTAGTAATGATTGTAGTAATGATCTCGTGCAAAGTTTCCCCTTTCAGTTCCGAGTATGGATGCACCTAATGCTCTAATCCATTTTTATGTCCTTCCTTTCTGTATCTGGGCAGTAGTTATTCCTGGAACACTGGATGAGATGCTACAAGAATGCCAGCTTTACAACTAACTCACAATTTGCACAATTTTGGGATTTGAAAAAAAAAGGCTATGCCCTCTGTACCTTACATTTTGACAGTTTAATTGCAGATGGAGTAAAAAGAACTAAGAAAAGAGCAACAAGAATCAGGTGGTTTAAAGGGAGGATTTATCAGGAAAGATTAGAGCTAAATGTGTCTAGTTTGGCTAAGAAGGAGCAATTAAAGAGGCCACAGAAGAACAAGGAAAGAACAGAATCCTGGAAGTAAGAGAGGGATGTAAAAACTTTGTACAGGTATTTGACAGCTGTAAACACCAGAGGTTTGAGAGGAATTATTGAGGATGATATAAGTAGATACAAATGAAAGTAAAGGGATGTTATTAGCAAAGGAAAAATTTTGGCTCAGTATTAGAAAAAAACTTCCTCTAGTTTGAGGACCTCCTAGTAGAACATGGAATCTCCACAAGGAAGTGGCAAAGCCCCATTGTTTGGGACACTTACCATACATTCTCTGGGTCAATCTTTAGTAGCTTCTACTGTGGAAACAATCCTACATTGTCAGGGGGTGCTGGAGATGACAATGGGAGCCTTTCAGCTCCAGCCGCTAGGAATGGTCGTATCTGAGATGGCTTACATTCTTAGAGAAATCTTGTGCAGAATAAGATAAAAGAGCTGCACCACCAATTTACATGTTCTAATCCAGCCCAGATTAGCAGATGCAACTTGCATCTGAAGAAGTGAGGTTCTTATCCACGAAAGCTTATGCTCCCAATACTTCTGTTAGTCTTAAAGGTGCCACAGGACCCTCTGTTGCTTTTTACAGATTCAGACTAACACGGCTACCCCTCCGATACTATTCTCTCCTAGTTCTTCAATGGTCCACATGATACAAGTCTAGTGGCCTTAGTCCAGTTGCCAGTGGGCATCCACATCACAAAAAACACCACCCGAAAACAGCCACTCCTGAGGGTTAGGCTGAGGGTTTAGTCATGAGGAGAACTTCCTTTTATCCCTGGCTCCGGAAGACTGAGGCACTTTAGCAGGGGAGTCTGGGAAAGACGGCACTTGCTGCTGTTTATGCCATAACTGTGGCTTCCCGGGTTTGGAATCAGGACCTTTCAAGACCAATACATTCCATTAAAAATACCTCCCAGATGGTACTTTCAGTACCTTATACATGAGGTGGGTACAATAAATGACTTTCTTTTTTGTCACTGCTGGAAAATGTCACACCTGTTCTAGGGGAGGGATTCCTCCTCTGACAGATCTTTTTTTCAATTGCCACTCCGCTCATCATTTCCTTAACAGCACTGCCGTGTTCTTCACTGTGAAAACACATGGAATTTTGTCTTTAAGAACATCTTGAATCATACAAATTACAGTTCATAAAAGCTTATTAAGTTCCATGTTTTCAGTATCAAATACTAGAAAGGGTTCAAATAACAGAAAGAGGCCAATCTTCTGAAGAGGACCAAGATTTGCCATTTGATCTTCCATGGTAAATGGCAATCAGGCCTTGTCTTGATTTTTCCTTCCCAGGATATAATTACCTTACGTTAGGAGTTCTTCATATCCTGAAGTGGGAAAAGAGCACCTAAGGAGACTAGTGTGACATCTTTCACAAGGGGTTCAGGTACTGGCCTGGGGTTCAGAATTTCTGGCTTTAATTCCCAGCTCTGCTGCAGATTTTCTGTGTGATCCTGAATCTCTCTGTGCCTCAGTTCTCCATCTGTAAAATGGGGGTGACAATAATGTATCTTTTGTCTGTCTTGTCTATTTAGATTGTAAACTCTTAGCAGTCAGGGAGTGTGTCCTACTATGTGTACATACATCACTTAGTACAGTGGGGCTCCAATCTCAGTTATAGATGCTACTGTAATACAAATAATAAATAGTAACCAATAACAGGCCAAACAACGAATCCTTGGTGAAACTCTATTGATGTCAATGGTTACACTAGAGATGAATTTGGTCCAATCATTCTAATAATCAGTACAAGCCACAGAGAAGCATTATTTCCACTATTGCTGGAAACTTTCTCATCCATCACCATTGTGTTCAATGCTTTCTGCTTCACAGGTGCTTTCCTCTCTCTGCTGGTGTCTTGAGAATGTACCTGTGGGTGGCAATTTTCACCCTCAAGCCACATATTGATTGCTAAATCTGGATCGGGGCGGGGGACACAGTGGAGTTTTTGGCTTTGGAAAGCTGAGCTCATGCTAAAAAAAAAAGTCAGATGTTAGGTTAAGTTTTGTGAAGTGTGTGTGTTTTATATATATATAAAAATGTGGGTGACTAAATCCTCCAACCCCGTTTGAAAAAAATCCACTGGTGAAACCAGTGCTAACTGACTGAATAAGATAAGAGTGACACTTCTGCAGAGTCTGTAATGGCCTGTGAACACCCTCTTCAACTTCCCAACCAGGACTTAAATAACTGAAGATGAAGCTAAACTCAGGGAATCCTTCCCAGTTTTTACATTGAGATCATTGCATGCTGGGGAAGGACTTCTGAAGGTTAGTGAGTGCTGTGTGAATAACTTGTGCAGTTCATCATTGTTTACTAAATATCATGCTTTGATACCTCATGATATGGTGACTCAGTGCTTTGAATACATGCACATGGCTTCCACAAATACCAGGGAAAGCAGTAGTCCTAAAGTCGCTTCTTGGGGTTTCTGGTATGAGATGCTACTTGGCCTGCTAGCACCAGCTTCTTCTTTTCACATCATTGCTTTTGGAAAGTAGTATTCTCAAGGAAAGAGTATTACATTTATTATCAAAGGATGTATCCTCCCAGTCTCTCTCTTTCTTAGGGACAGCGATGTCCATCTTGATGACCCCACTGACCCTCAGTTCCCCTCACTCACCCCCTTATTTGACTGCCATCCTGGATCAGCTCACTGCAGAGGTCACTCACTGAACCTTGGGTTAGCCTGCAAGATATGTACACACAACTAGGATGTTGACGTGTCTCATTTAACTCTTGTTCTCCCAACCTTTACTTTGTTAGCACTTGTTATAATATGCCTAACTGCCTTTAGAGCAGGGGCCATGTCTTTATATGTCTTTACACAGTACCCAGCACAATGCAGCCTGGATTATGCCCCAGCCTGAATTACTTCTCTGCCCTGTTGCATGTTTGTCATCTGGCTGGACCACTGCCAGTCGCCTCCCATCACACAGATATCCCAGGCCTAAGGAGAACTCTCTGTGGCCTCCAGAGAAAGGATGTTGCTATGGATGCAACTGACTCTTTTCCTACATGGAAGAGGGAGAGTTGTGTGCAAAGTCCTGGCATGTCTTGGGGACACATTCAAGCCCAAAGTTCCCTTTTTATTTCTGTTAAGTGATTTCAATAGTATTATTATAATTTATTTCCATGGAATGTAGAGTATATTAGGAACTTTTCAAAGCACAAAAGACACAGGGCTTGTCTACATGATGCATGGTAAGCCGGGCTGTAAATCTACAGCATACTAGCTTGCCATGCACTATCTATCTGTATGACACACTGTGCCGACCCTTTCTACAATGGGATTACCCTTTAAAGGGATGGGGAGCCCCAAGGCCAGCTGCTGCTTGTAGAAATCTTGACAGCAGGCACATGAGGATGTTGCTTTTGTGAGGAAGGCCCTGGCCTCGCTTTCATTTCCTGGGACCCGTGCAGCACCAAGAGGCTCTGTAGAGTTTGTGGGTGGGCTCTACAGCCTGGACTGTGCCTTGGTTTGCCCCCACATCTCCCCGCTGCCGCTCCCCCCACAACTGAACATACTCAATATATTAATAGTTTTTAAATCAAGACTAGGGGAGAGAGGAAGAAGAAGGGTTGTGTTTGAGGGAGGTAATGTGTGTGACCATAGGCGTGCGCAGCACATTTATTAGGGTGTGCACCCAGGGAATTTATTTTTTTAAAGGCGAACATTTATTGAATACTTAATCATAAAGAACATTATTTTTATTCATCAAACAAACTAAAGAAACTAAAACTTAACTAAACTTAGTTTTTTTTTTAAATTAACAACTAAACTTTACTTAAAAAAATACAAACAAAAAATGAGACACAAAATACCAATTTTTTGCTGTAGTGATAACCAGGCGTATACAAAGATACAGTCAATTTTCATGATCTTTATCTTTAACCAGATAATGAGCTAACTCAAATTGACCAAAACAGATTAAGGTTTCTTCATCTTCCTGTCCTAGAGAATGAGACGTTGCTCACCAGGTGTTATGGACTTAAATTCCTCAATCACATCTTTGTAATTAACTGACGAAGCCAATTCTTGTTCAATGTACAAAAGCATGAGTGAGTCGAGGCGCTGTTGGGACATTGTACTTCTTAGTTTGTTTTTTACATGTGCTAATTTCGAAAAGGCTCTTTCACATGAACAGCTTGTAACAAGTAAGACTGCAAAGCATTGAATAGATTTGTAAAAGGCCTGGAACATGGAAGACCGATCCGATTCCTTTAGCCAATCAAGCCACTCTCTGGTGGTGGTGGTGGTGTTCGTAGTGCTACCTTTAGGAGCAGATCCGTTATAACCCCGAAGCAATCCGACTTCAGCTTCCAACTCATCCAAGGACACTTTAAATTTGTTGGCAATGATTCTCATATCGTCCCTGCCAATGTCTAAGCTCAGCAGTTTTCCCATTGCAGTCACAGTTTTACAAGTCTTCTGTTCAAATCACTGGTCAATGCCGGTAATCATTGAGTCTAGGAGTGGGTAAAATGAAGTTAATTTCTCCTGCTCCTCTTTTGTATCAAAGTGATGCTGGGACTCAAACGCATCATCAATACGAGTGGATGTTTTTCTCTTAACTGGGGGAATCGATATATCATTCTCTACACACGTTTTCACAGTCATTGAAAATATTCTGGTCCACTTCTCCTCGCAGCCAAAGAGTTACGCAAGCTTTTCACCCTTGTCATTGCAGTAAGTAAGTTGAGATCTGAAGCTTGAAGAGCCTTACTCACTTTTATCACCATCTGGAGAATAGGGTGCATCATGTAAAGGGCAAAGATGAACTTGAATGAATTTAGTTTATGGATAAGGCTCCTGGCTTTTATTTTAGCGTCAGCAAGGTAAGTTGTTTCGATAATCTCTTGTAAAGCTTGTAAAATGATGGAGTAGTTTTGTTCTACAGCAGCCACTGCTTCTGCTCTGCATGCCCATCTTGTGTTTGACAGTGAATTCAAAGTCTTCAACTGGGATCCTACTTCTTGTGAAATCTTCTCCATTACTGCATGTCGCACAGGACTCCCCTCCATGAAGGCATAAAGAGTGTGAATAACACCAAAAAAATCAAAGACAGTTCTGTTTTGTTTACTTGAAGTGCATGCATCTACTAGGACGAGGTTCAAACAATGCGCATAGCAGTGTACATAGAGTATTTCACTGTTTCTTTCTTTACATTTCATTTGAACTCCCGCAATACATCCAGACATAGTAGATGCACCATCAAAACAGACAGACATCACTGATGACCAGTCAATTTTAAGAATGCCAAGGACGTCATTTAACTGGTCAAAAATAGACTGAGCATCAACTGTTAACAGTCTCTGAACACAAAATGTTCAACTGGACTATGTTTTTCATTGTCAAAATACCACACCACAACGGACATCTGTTCATGGCGTCCACAGTCAGTAGTGTCGTCGGCAATTATTGAGACCATTTTTCCATTTAGTGAAGACACAATCTTTTGTTGCACAACCTTGTGCCAGGCCACAATTAAATCATTTTAGATGCGATTACTCAGATAGGTAGCGTTTCGAGGAGATTGTTGCACATGCTTTGCCATTACGGGATCATATTTTTGGAGCATATTGACAAGATTTAGAAATAAACCTCTCAAAACTGTCAGCTTTTTCATTGTGACCCCTGAATGGTCTCCCACCTTTCGCCAAACACAGAACAATGTCAATCAGTCGCTCCATTACACTTCGGTTATGGCACCGTTCTTCTTCTTGTTTAGACAGATAAACCTGCTTGCCCTCATCCAACAATATATCTATAGGTTTCCCTTCATTAAAACTTGACCATGAAGAACAGCTCAACACATGAGATTTTGACAGTTGGTGGGTTCTGAAACATTTGTTAGCCCTATGCCAGTTTCTGACTCCCTTATCAATAAATGCTGGATCAGTGTGACCTTTGTTTGCTGCATCATTAGAGGAGAAGAAACGGCAGTAAAGTCAAAATGCTGCATCCTTTGATGGGCTATATTCTAACCACCTATAATTTTCATACCAATTGGACTGAAAACTTCTTTGTTTATTCCCTATTTTACTTCTAGGAAACATGCTCAATCTAGGCTGATAAGGACCTCTAGCTAATCGAGACTGGCGTTCTAATCTATTTTTTGGACTATCACAGACCACGTCATCAGATGGAATATTTGATGGCTTTGAATAGGAACTACACTGACCTGAACTAAGAGACAAAGTCTGTTTCTGTTGGTCATTACTCAGTTTATTGCACGCACTGAAACTGGTGGTGGGATTATCTTCATGTAAGTTCTTAACCGAGGAGTCCAAGGTATTTGCACTACTATCAGCACATTCATTATAAAGATTACAAACACTGTAGCCACCACGCTGGGCACGCCTGACACAGTCGCTTATATAGGTCAAAGAATTTTCTAGAATAATAGTCGGAGTGGGAGGGGAGGACCAATGGTAATGCGGCACCACAGTGGTGGGGACACATGCTGCGAGCGAAAGCGGGCTTTCCATACATTTCTACAACATCTATATTACGCAATTTGGCACTTATTGAATAATACAACAATCCATACTTTAAAACTAAAAGAGCGTATTATGCGATTAAATTAAAACGCAAAGCCAATTTTTTTTTTTTTTGAGACATTAGGGTGTGCCTGGGCACACCCGGCAGACCCCGTATGCACACCTATGTGTGTGACAAAGAAGAAGGAAACAGTGTCTCCTGTTCCTTATGTGTTTGATGACTAGAGCAATCTCAATCTCTACCGCCAGCAATAATAAAAAAGCTTTACCACAGGGAAAGAGATGGAATCACCAAAACCAAGGAAGGGTCTTCAGCAAGACCCAGAACCAAGCCAAATAATATGAAGGAAACCAGAGAGTGAGTTGTAGGTATAGTTCATAGCTGTTCCACAAGCAAAGTCATTGGGAGGCCAACCAAGGGCCCTGATCCTGCAAGGCCTGAGTGCCTCCTGGGAGGTACCTTCAGTTCCTGTTGATGCCACTGGGAGTGGAGTGCACACATACCTTACATGGAGTAGGCCCCAAGTGACTGAGCTAATGGAATGTCACTCTTTATTACACAGTGATCTATGTTTATTAAGACAATGTGGGTGACACAGATGCCCTCATAATCATTCATTTTGTTGCTAAATCACTGACTTCAGGTAAAAGCCTATTTGATACTGAAAGTCATCCGTTGGGTTCAAGAAATCCTGGATTGCCATTAACTAAAGCAGCCACGTGACAGTGTGGGTAATTAATGTTCAGGACATCTTAACATACAGTAGAGAGTGTCTCACAAGTATAAGTGAAAACATGGATAGATACTTTCCTTAAATTAGTCACAATCCAGGCCAAAAGATTTTTAGCCCAGAGTAATTTCTATTAAAGTTGCACTTGTATATTTACATTCCAACCCCCTTTCTTGGAAGCTAAGGTCTCATTCAAAAGGATCTTGCATATGTAATTATTGGAATGGTACTCAATATTCCTAATTTGGAAGGATAGAGGGCTGAGTTGATCTTGGCAGGATTTGAACCTGTGGTTCCAGGGACTCTAACGTGAAGCTTTAACAGGGACCATCTTTTTGATCTGTTGTATATCACCTATCACAATAGAATTCTGTTATGACTGGGGCTTCTAGGTGCTATCACAATGCAAATGATAAAGAATAATATTTGGTCTACTGGTAAGGTGAGCCCGATTGCAAAACAAAAGACTGTGGCATTTCCCTGTCTCTATCAGCCACTTTTTGTGTCTGTGTGTGTATGTGTGTGTGTGTGTGTCTGTCTATCTATCTTTCTGCTGGGAGTCCTGCAGAAGTACTTTGCTCATAGTGAGTAGTACACTATGTTACTCTATGTACACTATGTAATGTTAGAACAAAATAAAAGCACATTCAAACCAGCTCTGTTCAAGTTCCCCCAAACTGATGTTGAACATTGTGAGTCTGAAGGACTCTCACTTTGTGAAGTCACCACATCATGCAACAATTCACCAAGGTTCATGGTGGATTCTCCATCACTGCCAATTTTTAAATCAAGATTGGATGTTTTCCTAAGAGATCTGCTCTAGGAATTATTTTGGAGAAGTTCTGTGGCCTGTGCTACGCAGGAGGCCAGACTAGATGATCACGGTGGTCCCTTCTGGCCTTAAAAATCTATGAATCTATGCATCATACTGCACCCTGATGATGTCATCAGCCTAAAAAGCCCTCACAGTGAAAGTCTGGGAGAAAGGATAAACTGCTTAAATTTCCTGCCCCCTGCACTCCATCCATGAAGTGTTGGCTCTGCTGGGCTGGCATCTCAGTATCTATCTCACCTTGTCTGTTTTGGGTTTGCTCAGCCTTATAGCTAAGCCCTCATCCCCTTTACATTTGCCCAACACTGCTCAACAGTGACCCTGTAAATCAGTTAGAGAGTGGTGTTGAGAAACACAGAAGAGAAAATTCCTTCATTTCATCGACACAGAGTGTGGCTAAAATGTGGTGCATGAAGTAGGAAACTGGGGACATCCTTAAAGGTCGGGCAGTGATGTTGAGGGTGCCCCCACAGCAATAATAACATGATGTCTCGGCCATGTGTAGTTCACCCATCTTGAAAAAGGAAGCATCTCAGTGAGGAGAGAAAGCGAAGGGGACCACATGCATAATGAAACCATGCTATGAATAATGAAAGTACCATCTATGGTGCAGGTATCTCTTTCTGTCTGAAATCTGGGTATTTCATTTTTAGTTTATTTTTAATAAAGAAATTGCAAATTACATAATATATATGCACACTCTCATTAGGGCCTGGAGTAATTTTCCTAACTGTTCTGGAAACATCTCCAAGTGATGGGTTTATGGCTGAAAATACAGCACACGTGAGCAACATCACGGTGGTTATAATGTTGTGTCACTGAAGCAACACTTTAGTTGTCAGTCTAAACTCCCAAATCCCTTACCAATCCCCCTGAACTCTCAAGGGGTAGGTGGAGCAGTTTTGTCCTTACATAACATTGTTCATTATATAAGTCAGTTATGTATGTCTATACTGAATAGTTATAAAAAGGTTACAACTGAACCTGTATGAGCAAGAAAAGAGTAAAAATACAAGTTGCTAGAGTACGCTGGATTGGTCTCCTGTACGGCCAAACCTCAGTCCCTCAGCACAGTCTAAGTATATAGGCTGCACACAGGAATGTTCAATGCAGCTCACAGCTGATCCATACAGGCAGGGCCAGATTAACTCTCCTGTGGGCCCGGGGCTATTAGATTTTGTGGGGCCCCTGTATACAAGTCTTTTTCCTAATTTAAAACAAAATGATCACAACTATGGCATCGAGGCTATTAACACTATACTAAACTTGTCTTTTTATTAACATAAAGCTGTCCTGTGGTTACATTATTGTTTTAAAACATGTAGAATATAGTTAAGTTAATTCAAAATAGCCTATTTCTTCCCTTAGAACAGTTGTTACATTAGTTTCTTTCTTTAATTTCTTTGGTGCAGGAGGGGGCTTCAGGCTGGGGCAGAGTGTTGGGGTGCAGGAGAGGGTGAGGGGTGCGGGCTCTGGGAGGGAGTTTGGTGCAGGAGGGAATTCTTACCTGGGGCAGGGGATTGGGGTGCAGGAGGGGGTGCGAGGTGCAGGCTCCGGCCAGGAGGTGCTTACTACAGGCGGCTCCCGGCCGGCGGTGCAGCAGGGCTCAGGCAGGCTGCCTGCCTGCATGCTGTGGCCCCACGCCCAGGGACGGCCTGCTGGTCGCCGTGAGGACGGCACGCAGGCGGCTTTCAGTGGCATGCCTGCGGGAGGTCCGCCGGTCCCGCGGCTTCGGCGGCAATTTGGCGGCGGGGATGCCAAAGGCACGGCACCGGCGGACCTCCCGCAGGCATGCCACCGAATCCACGTGAGCAGCGGACCGCCACCAGGTCCGCCACCAAAAGCCGCCTGCCTGCCGTGCTTGGGCCGGCAAAAAACATAGCGCCACCCCTGCCCACGCTGCTCCTGGAAGCGTCCAGCTGCTGGCACATCTCTGCGCACCCCTAGGGAGAGGGGGACAGCGTGTCTCAGTGCACTGTCTGCACCCGCAAGCGTCACCCCTGCAGCTCCCATTGGCTGGTTCCCCCCGCCAGGGGCTGCAGAGACGGGAGCGGTGGGGGGCCACGGCATGCAGGTAGCCTGCCTGAACCCTGCTGCACCAGGGCACCCCTTAGCCTGGGGCCCTGGGCTGCAGTCCCTAAAGCCCCTGCATTAATCTGGCCCTGCATACAGGAGGTGAAGGCAGTAGAGTTGTCACAGATCTGCTGGCCATGACCTTGCACTGTTGTGGATAAGGCCCTGCAGAGTCCATCTCTATTTTATATGGGGGAGGTAGACCTCTCCTGAATGCCTTCCCAGCATGCTGCCATCTTCCATGCACAGTGCTTCTGTCTTAGTATTCCTGGGGGATGGATTAGGAAAAAAAGACATTGGAGTTTGCCCCTTAAGGGAGTTTATACTTTAGAGGTCACACTAGAACTACATTGGAGAATAATGCATGGGGTGAACATAAACCTATTATATATAATTGCAATAATGTGAACTGAGCCAGAGTTTGTTGACCTGTTCCACTGAATAACCTTAGAAAATTCCATAGTGAGAAACCAGCTCATCCATGTTTCATTTGAGCATCTGCCCACCCTTTATATTATTTTTCTCATTGTCCTTAGATTTTTTTTTTAAAAATTTCCCTTTCACTTCTGTGCTTCCTTTGTGGGTTACAACTGCTTACCTGAGGCCAGTGAGAGCTGCTCAAGGAGTTCTACATAATGTTATAATTCAGGGATCGGCAACCTTTGGCCCACGGCCTGCCAGGGTAAGCGCCGGGCTGGTTTGTTTACCTGCCGCGTCCGCAGGTTCAGTCGATCGTGGCTCCCACTGGCCGCGGTTCGCCACTCCAGGCCAATGGGGGCTGCGGGAAGTGGCGCGGGCCGAGGGATGTGCTGGCCGCTGCTTCCCGCAGCCCCCATTGGCCTGGAGTGGTGAACCGCGGCCAGTGGGAGCCACAACTGGCCAAACCTGCGGACACGGCAGGTAAACAAACTGGCCCAGCCTGCCAGGGTGCTTACCCTGGCGGGCCGCGTGCCAAAGGTTGCCGATCCCTGTTGTAATGTATTACTGGCTGATAAATGAATCTTCTGCCAAATATTTCTTTCCACACTATAAGTAATTGAGTTTGGGCCTTCACAACCACATGAGAAGTTGAGCAGTGAATGTGCTGATGGCCAGTTGTTTACGTGTATCTTTGTTATATGCATTGTGTTATGCACGGGAACTTTTCATTGTTTTTCAATTCACATCACTTTATGTAATTGTAAATTTTCAGTCTACAAAATGGCGAGCGCCAGATTGTCAGCCTTGCTCTAGCCCCTCTCTGTGTTGGCTGTAAAGTGGGACAGCTGGGGAATTCCCCAGCAAGGGGAATCCCCAGTTGGTGCTGAGCTACCCCTTTCAAGAACCCACACCTGTGCAGAGTGCATGGGCAGAGCTCGCTGCTCTCTGGCATAATGGCCCTTAGAGAATTGTTACACACTACCACAAACCACCGACTGCTTATCTCCATGAGTAAGGGAACAATGATGGCAGAAAACCATCCTTTGCTCACCTGCCTACTTGATTGCCATGCTGAGCGTAACTTGACCAGGTCCAAGAATCTAATGCCCTAAAATCCAAACCCACAACCATTAGATGGTTGAGTTTTATTTAAATTGGAGATTTCCAGTGACATTAATCCTCCTTGGTTTTAAATTTCAAATAAAAAAAAAGTGTGTGTAACAAGCATGTATACAGAACGAATAATATTAAGGGCCAAAATCTCAGGCCTTTACTCAATCAAAGATTCCAAATTTTGCCTTAGTAGGTACTACAGGATTTGTTCCTAAATGTTTACATAAATTATTATAACTAGTACAAGAGCAGTGAGGTGTATATTTTACTCTAACAAATTCTATAATAAAGATCTCCTCTACCCTCCACTGAGAAAACAATAGAAAAAACGTTATTGTTAAATGCCAGTAGTTTGCTCAAAGTTTTCAAAGACAATGCCACAGAATCAGATTCTGCTCTCAGTTACACCAGTATAAATCTGAAGAAACTTCATTGAAATCAATTGTAACTGAGATTAGAATCTGGTTTAGAATCCTTCTGAAAAATCTAGATAGGGAAGGTTAGGCTTAGTGTCTTGATTGCTAATATTGCTGTTTTTAATACTGAAACTGTAGGGGAGATTATATATATATATATAATATAAGTGATAAATTAGAATTTGACCAGGATACTCAGGTTAACGACCTGTACTTCCCAAAAGTGTCAAGAGATCCTTAATACCTAGGACCTTTAATATGCTTTATCCAAATGCAGAAAGCACAGTGTTTCCAGTGCACTGTCTCAGAGGGAAGAGTGCTGCTACCTACTCAATCCCCGTTGCCCCATCCTTTCAGTATCCTGGCTTTTTTCCTGGAGACCTCCTATCCAAATACTGGTGAGTCTCAAGACACTTAGCAAACAATTCGTTTTAACTGTCAGTAGAACACATTGTATCATTTCCTTAAGTAAAGAGGAAGCATTTTCTGTCAGCTTGCATCAGCCATATCCTTTGCAGTGCATGCCAGTGAGTGGTGAGAGGCGATGGTGATGATAAAAGGGGCCCTGCACACTCTGGGGATCTCATAGGTCTAGATAAGGTAAATAGTGATTGAAAGGTCACTGAATGCTATTAGTTGATCTCCAACCAAGGGAAATCACTTCTCCCAGCAACAAATATAGGCTTAGAACAAGGTGCTGTCTCTATCCATGGTGCTTATATGGCCCCCATTGTCTTAACACTTCACAATCCTTAATGCATTTAGCTCCACAGCTCTCCTGCAAGATAGAGAAGTGCCTGTTCCTGTTTGTACAGTGTAGTGCATAAGAAGTGGGTCATCATAATCCTATAAATAGTTTGAACCCTTTAGTGGTTTCACTGGTTTGTCTGTTTTAGAAGCTAGCAGAACCAGGCCAGAGCAGCAGTGTCTGTATGCAGCTAAGCCTTGCATGCTGTATTTCTTCCTGATTACATTTGTTGTGTAATGAGCAAAAGACACAACACACAGTTTTGGCAAAATGAAACCCATGGATTAACTTCACATGGCTCTGTTGCCCTCATACTCCACTTTATGTTTTGGGTTCATGTGCAAATGACAATTCAGTGAAATCTGAAGCATCGCCAGCCAACGCGTGAAAGGTTTGTCAGTTTCACTATGAAATGAAACTTGTCTAAATCAACTTCTTCATGGACTCTCCTCCCACCGATGGGTCCTGGGACTCCCCCTTCTTGGAAAGTTTTCTTCTGTGGCTCATGGTCTCCATGATAGCCTCTCCTCTGATTCCCACCTGGCTCTTTTGAGGAGCAAGGCAGCAAGCAAGCCTATTGTGTCCCCTCTGTCTGGTGAAGAGTTTTCAGGAATACCAGAGTGGAAAACATTATTCTAAGAGATTCTTTCTCTTAATGAACCTTAACATGAAGCAGATTTGCCATGGTTTAGGTTTTGTTGCTTTGGCAGTCCCTCTCATGGGACAGATTATGACTATGCAGGTGCATGGGAGAGTGGAAAGAGTGCATGCCTTCATGGGGGCCAGCCTGTGGGAGGCAGGCTGCTCTGCAGTGCCCCCTTCAGGGCCACATGTGGGACTGCAGGAGATCCCCACCTTAGTCTGCAAGGTTTGGCCACCTGCTTGGGGCAGGGTATTCTGTGCTGTAAGCTTGGCACCAGTCTCTAAACAATCAAGTAACAAAATAGCAACTCAGGATTCAGCTGTCTGCGCCTTTAAACAAAGAGGAAAAAACCCTTCTAAATGCAAGTGCTTGATTGCAACACTTAGGGCAAGGCACTGGCCTGGGTTCTGGGTTAGCCTTGAGGAGCTCCTCCTCTGTTCCAGTCTCACCTAGCTCTGCCCCGAGCAAAGGCGGCAAGCCTTCTTAAATGGCCTATTAGTTCCTGGTTGGTCTGTATTTCCTCCTGACCTTTCTAGGCCTCTGGAGGACTATCTTGTTGGTCACCTGGTAGGCCTGATAGATCCTATCACACAGCCACAAACCCTCAGAGGAGTTTGGATGTATGGTTTTGGCTCAGGTCCATCCCTAACTTTTGCACTCCCTGTTAAAATGCCAAAAATACTGAGTGACCCCTTACAAATGCCACAATCGACATTTCTTTCCTGGGCTAAAACCTAGAGGTGGGTCAAGAGAAGATTCATCTGTCTGATGCTGAAGAAAATCTTGCTTGTGCCTAACGGTTTGCTTATACCTGCTGACGAAAATTCTCTGAAACCAAAGGGATTCTGGCCTCTAAGCATGTGGCCTTACAGCACGGATTAATGACATGCTGTGTGAGGTGAACGGGCATGAATAGCGAAAAGGTAGAAGGGAAGAGTCAAAACTGTCAGGGTTTTTTGCTGTAGTGGTATCAGACATAGAGCACCTGCAGCTTTCACTTGTGTTTCACCCACAACCATTGCCTGTGACTGTTGTCCACTTAGGTAGAAATTATTTGAAGTCATGATATGACCCTGGTTAGCCATTTGACCTACAAACTACCCATGAGAACTAGCTGCAGTATTTACTGTTACGTATACTGGGATGCTGCCCAGCATTTTGCAATGTTATCCACTAAACAATGGTAAATGGACAGTGGACTGTAGCTGTGCCCAAACTTGAGTTACAAACCTGGGCCCAGATTTGTCAAAAGACTCATTGTTTGTGATTCTTTTGGTGAACTGGGGCAGGATTATACTTTGTTGTGGGACCTGCACACAACGTGGCCATTTCCCTTGGTTTCAGCCTAGAGTCAGGTTGAACTTGATGGTTTCAGCAGAGAAATTTTTGTTGAGGTTTTGGGTTCATTCAAATCTGAAGTGGAGTAAAACTCAAGGGAAATGAACAGATGGCAACTGAAATGGTTTGGCACAAGTCCCTGTGCATGGAAATTGCCAAATATTGCACAAGTCTAGCATGAAAGATAAAGTTCTCTCCCATTTTCACCACAGAACACTTACTCCATCAATTTGAATACCTTATTTTGTTTTACTGTTTACTTCTGGGCTTTATTAAACCAAGGAGAGATGGCCACGAGGTGAAAAGCTCAGATCTGAATCCCAGTTTTCCCAAAGTACAGACTGGTTTGGCTCTGGGAGTTTGGTTTAGGTCCCTCTCCAAGGCCAGGTCTACACTACAAACGTATATCGGTATAATGGCGTCTCCTCTCAGGGGTGTGAAAAAGCCACACCCCTGAGCAACATAGTTATACCCACCTAACCCTGTGTAGACAATGTTTTGTCAGCGGGAGGGCTTCTCCCAGCAACACAGCTACCATCTCTCAGGGAGGTGGATTAAGTATGCCAATGGGAGCAGCTCTCCAGTCAGCACAGTAGCATCTTCACTAAAGCGCTGCAGCACTGTATGTGAAGACAAGCCCTAATTGAGACTCATTTTATTGCTTTCTTTTTGGCTTGTCCCCTTGGGGGGAGGGATAGCTCTGTGGTTTGAGCATTGGCCTGCTAAACCCAGGGTTGTGAGTTCAATCCTTGAGGGGGCCATTTAGGGATCTGGGGCAAAAATCTGTCTGGGGATTGGTCCTGCTTTGAGCAGGGGCTTGGACTAGATGACCTCCTGAGGTCCCTTCCAACCCTGATATTTAAATTAAATTAAAAAATGCGAAGGAATCTAAATTTTGCTTCACCAGGCTGAAATATTTACTGTTCTGCTAAAAGGCTAGTTTCCAATGTGGGAAATAAAACCGTTTAGTCCTGAACAATATCTAAGGCCAAGACTTCTTTTCCTGTTCTGTTTTCAGTCTACCTGGCTGATATGAGCTCCACTCTCCCTATGTTGATGGAACTCCCGTTACCAGATCTGAGTGAGGGTAAAGAATATTAGCATTGAGATGTGCCATTATTATTATTTGGTGAGCACTGCTGATGTAAAAGATGAAAATAAAGGCTGCCCCGAGGCTTAAAAGACAACATGGATAAGACAAGATATACTGAGGGAAGAGAAAGCTATTAACTTGGAATTTTTTTCTTTGGCAGTTTCATACTCTGCCCTCCTTAACTGTGTGTGGGGTGGAGCACACATTTGATCAGCCTGGCTTAGTGTTTGTGGCCACGTGGAGCTAAGAGAAAAATGTTGCCCCAAGATGTAGCGTAGAGATAAGGCAGAAAGATGGGCTCCAAGCCACAAAGTTCAGAACCTGATCCAGTGACAGGTCTGGATACGAATTACAGAGTTTGGTGGTGCTGAGGTTGGGTCTGAAGTTTTGGTTTGGGCTCATCTCTAATAAAGAACAAAAGGAAGTTCCAGCAGGAATAATGAGGTGAACACGCTTAATGGCATGGTAAACTGCATCCATCAAATTCTAGCTGCAATATTCCCCCATCATAGAAATACAAAGATAAAACCATGAATTGCACTAATTCAGGGTAAACAAAAGATGTCACTGTCAGACACAGGAAAAAAAAAGACAGATTGATTTAATAAACCATCACACTGAAACTGTTCACACTGATATGTCATCACGATACATTAACAATTATTTTTACTTTCTTTGTTTATACAATGGGAAATCACTGAAGATGCTTATGTGTGAAAAACCGTAAATCTTACTTGTGAAGCTCCTTAGTTTCTTTCAAGTGTTATAGTAATGCTTCCAAGTTCCTGTAAATGCCCCCACACTTAATACTGAGTCTGGAATGTGAAACCACTACTGTTGACCCTAAAAAAGATGCAGAGTGAATCACTACACAGACATGAAAGAAGAAGAATGCAGAGAATAGAAAGTACGTGAATTGTGAAGACAGAACGCAGGGGAGGTGGCAAGACAACAGGGGAAGTTTACAAGTGTACACAGTGCTAGACATCGAAGGGAAAAAAACAGTTGGGGAAATCATTTAAAAACCTCTGGCACAATGTGAGGCCTAATCCTCATGTTTTCTTAGACGTCAGTCAGAACTCCCATTGACTCCCTTGGGGTCGGATCGGCTCGGATCTGTATTTTATGTTCAGGACCAGTGCTTTCCTCTTAAATTCTGAGCATCTTTAGAAAGCTATATCTATATCGCGTGTTTAACCCCACTTCTATAGTCATTTCAAATGTCACGCTCTTCCCTTCAGTGCTGAATCACCTTATCACAACATATCATGGGCCAATTTTTGAAGTCCTTACTCAGGACCAAATTCTGCTCTTACAGCTATCCGGGGGTAACTCTACCATGGTGTAAGGTTGTAAACTTCCCCTATTCTCTTGCCATCTCCCCTGTGTTCTGCCTTCATAAATTGCATACTTTCTGTTCTCCGCATTCTTCTTTAGCGGAGTTTCTATGAATTTGCAGCAGTGTAGTGAAGCAGAATTTGGTTCTCAGGTTTTACTCAGATAAAACGATTGACCTGGACCATCTCCCCAAGATCAGTACTTGGATGTCACCTCCCTTTTACCCCTCTCCTCCCATTTCTTCATTGGCATTTTCAGTTGACACCATAACCCCTGTCCATGGAGTTTTTGAAGGGTTCAGGAACTGTGTGAGAACCAGGTACAGTGAGGGGGTGGATTAGGGGAGGGGACTTATAGTCCCTCCACCAGCCCCTTGGGGAATCTGCTGAGAGGTTAACAGCCGGAGGCTGCATTTATTCTCTGTGAGTCCCCTCTGCTATGGGGAACTCCCCCTCTAGGGGGAAATCCAGGTTCAGCCACAGGTGGGGGAGTCCCTGGCGTTTGGAGCTGGGGGGGAAAGAGGGAATAGGGGGACCCTGAAGCTGCCACAGAAGAACAATGGCCTCTGTATAGATGACGTCTAGTGGATCCCCCTACATTTGCCTGAATCTCAGGGGATCTGCAGACTTGGGAGCTGATCCTGTTGCCTGTTCTGTGGCAGGGCAAACTGTCCCCAATGGGACAACTCAGAGTTTTCTTTCCCTCAGGCCCTTCCACAGGAAGAACAATCTGGCTTATGGAAACCAATGGAAATTTTGCCTGAGTAAGCAGTCTCAGGATCTTTTGGAGGGGATTTTTATCCATGTCTCTGTATAACAAATGGGCACAAGGTACATTTATAAGATATTAATCAGTTGCTGGTCAATATTTTCATTTTCTAATAACCTTAGAACGTGTGGCCGCAGGGCTGCTTCCTTTGACTAGACTGTAAACAAATACATCTCAAGCATCCCATCGGAGCGGGCGCTGGCAGTGCTGCTCAATGGTTAGAACCTGGCTGAGGGCACCAGCAACCAGAGCCGAGGGCCAGGTCAGAAACCAGAGCTAGGGGTCAGAGCTGGAGTCAGGAAGGGAATGCTGGGCCGGAGCAAGACAAGAGTACGGCAGGGCAAGAGCGACTGGAGCTGCAAGCAGAAATGTGGAGCACTGTGGCCAATGATGAGCTGCTGCTGAGCTTAAAAGCAGGCTGGCTGGCCCTTCAGTCAATCGGGTGGGCTGGCTCCAACCACAACCCAGCCGAGCTCATTCATCAGCCTGGAGGCTAGCCTGGTTAGTTTTCAGGCTCAGCTGAAGGTGCTCAATCCTGGCACGTCCTAACTGGCTAAAAAAATAGCCACACAACAGTTTTTTCAGTCAACCACCAACACACCTGCCCCACCTAGAAGTAATACAGTATTGCAGTGGGATGTATGTAGCCCTTACTCTTGTCTGTGTCCTGCATATTTAAATGTAAGGCATTCCCATTTCTGTCTGCTAAGGGGCACAGTTGTCAGAGCACTCAGCATGGAGAAGATTTTACTGAGTGAGTTGCATGCTCTGTCTTCTGGAAATTCTGTATTTGCTCTTTGTTTGCCTGCTGGCTTCCTCAGTCTAAAATAAGTCATCCAGACTGAAAGGATATGATTTACTCTTTGTGCATGCAAAATAGAATGGCCCTGGTTCTCATTTGTGCTGAGGCCTTTTACAATGCTTTGCCAGTGTAAAGGAGACTTGAAATGGACATACATTACATTTGTATCCACGTTATGGACGCTTCATGTTGCCAGAGTTGTATAAAGGGGTATTACTGTGAATTTGAATGAGGCCCAAAATATATGATGTGGTGGTGGTTAGTTCTGTGGTTGCTTAAGAGTAATATGGATACCTTTATACTTTCAAAATATTACTAGTCTTCTACATGAACATTTCAATGTGTGATTCTCCTGAGTATCAGGCCGTGTCTACACTACAGCTGCTACAGCTACATTGATGGAAGCGTTTTTTCTCTCACTGTAGTTAATCCACCTCTCTAAGAGGCGGTAGCTAGGTTGACGGAAGAATTCTTCTGTCGACTTAGCCACATCTACACTAGGGTCTCAGGGCATGAAATTTTTCACAGCCCTGAGCAAAGTAGCTAGCAAAGCATCTCAAAGAAAGTTACTAGTACTGCTAGCTGTGCAATATATAATTCTATTAGTACTATTAATAATTATTTGTATTAACGTAGCACTTAGGAGCCCCAGTCAAGGGTCCTGGACCCCATTGTGCTTGGTGCTGTACAATTATAGAGCAAAAAGACAGCTCATGCCTGACAGACCTTACAATGGAAGTATAAGGCAAGAGATAACAAATGAATACAGACAGATGGGGAAGCACAAGGAAACATTGAGACAATATTGGTCAGCATGATAGGCCATGATTTCAGCATACTGGAAACCTAATCCTTGTCAAGTTTTTATAGGAATTATGGCAAAGGAGAGTTTTAAGGAGGGATTTGAAGGAGGCTCATGCATGAGTTTTGCAGATATTTATGAGGGGCTCCTCCCAAGTGTGAGGGGCAGCCTGGGAGAAAACAAAGAGGCTTGTCTGAAAATTTAATAAGTGGGAGATGGAAGCTGGAGTCACGGACTGATCAGAGCTGGGGATTGACATTTCAATAGTGAATGAGAGATTACAAGTAGCGGGGGGGGGGGGGGAGAGGGGACAGGCAGTGAAGACAAGTGGCTTATTTTTCATGTGACCAAGAAGGGAGAGCCAGCAGAGGGATTCAAAGGAGGGGTGACCTGGGCAAAGCAACAGGCCTGGAAATGATCTTTGCAGCAGCATTCTGAATAGATATGAGTAGGGCAAGATTGCATTGGTCAAGGCCAGAAATAAGGATGTTGCCGTAATTGAACCGTGAGATGCTGAGAGCCAGGATAAGCATTTTAGCTGTGTGGATGATAGGAAAAGCCAGAGATGTTCTACTGAAAGAATCTGCAAGATCTATATGCAGCTTGGATGTGAGGACCTAGAGAGAAATCTGAGCCAAAGATAATGCCCAAGTTGTGGACCTTAGTGACAGGCAGGATAGGGGTGTTGTCCACGGTGATCGAGAAAGAAGGTAGCAGGGAAGGTTTGGGGGGAATAATTAAGATCTGTGTTTTAGCCATGTTGAGCTTAAACTGAATGGTTAGGCATCCATAAGGAGACATCAGAGGGACAGGCTAGAACTGGGTAGGAACCAGATATTCTGTTTCATGGGAAAATCCATTATATTGATTTTTTTTCCATTCTGAAATGGAACAAAACCAAAAAACAAACAAATACAAACTGAAAATTTCCCACAAAACAAACTTCCACAAAAATACTAGTTTTGGGTCAATTTCAACGTCTTGTTTAGATAAAATTGAAGCGTTCCATTTTGATTTCAACCTTCAACAATGTGGTTTATATAAAAACAATTAATTTTGTTTTGAATAGTCATTTCAAAAATAAACAATCAAAATGCTTTATTCTGAAAATGTTGTCGGGGACATTTTAACATTTTCAAAATGTTCACTTCAGGGTGGGGGGTTCTAAATGAAATGTCATTTAAAGAGACCCATTTTTCTGAATGTTCTGATTTTAAAATTGGCATTTTCCATCAAAAACCCAGTTTCAACCAAAAAAATTCCAACCAGCTTTAAGACAGGTGAAATTGTAATTTGGACAGAAGGAGACAGATAGATCTGACAGTCATCAGCATGGAGATGGTAGCTGAATTTGTGTTTGTGGATGAGAGTACCCAAAAGTAAGGTATACAGGGAGAAGGGAAGGGGACAAAGGACAGAGCCCTGTGGAACCCGCACACAGAAAGTTGAAGGAAGAATGAAGAGTATCCTTCAAAGGACATGCTGAAGGAGCAATTAAAGAGGAGAGGACAGAGTTACAGAAGCCAAGGGAGGGCAAGATTTATAATATAATATATGGAGATATACCTATCTCATAGAACTGGAAGGGACCCTGAAAGGTCATTGAGTCCAGCCCCGTCTTCACTAGCAGGACCAAGTACTGATTTTGCCCCAGATCCCTAGGTGGCCCCCTCAAGGATTGAGCTCACAACCCTGGGTTTAGCAGGCCAATGTTCAAACCACTGAGCTATTCCTCCCCCCACTTGAAGACCACGGCCAACTGTGTCAAGTGGATGGGTTAGAGGAGGAAAGTGGATGAGAAATTCTTGTGTCTGTGAAAGGGGACGAGGAGAGAGTTCTAGGAGGGGAAAGGGGAAGAGATGGCAAGCTGAGGGGAAGGTCATTGTATTTTATCAATTTTATCTTGGGAGAAATTGGCAAGATCTATTATTATTTATCATTCATTATGAGGCAGTGCCTAGAAGCCTCAGCCAGGCTGTGTCAGGATTGAGCACTTCCAGATGAGCCTGAGGACTAACCAGGCCAGCCTCCAGGCTGATTAATGAGCTCAGCTGGGTTTAGGGTGACCAGATGTCCCGATATTAGGGGCTTTGTCTTACATAGACAACTATCCCTCTGGCCCCCCCCAAAAAACGTGTCCTGATTTTTCACACTTGCTATCTGGTCACCCTAGCTGGGTTGTGGTAGGATTGGCTGAAGGCAGTCAAAGAGGCCTGATTTTAAGCTCCGTAGCAGCAGCTGGTTGCCGGCTGCTCAACATTTCTGCTTTGCCCTGTCTTGTTCCTGTCCTTCTCCAGTCCCATGTTCCTTCCTGGTTCCTGCTCCGGCACCTGACTCCAGCTCTGGTTCCTGGCTCAGGGTCAAACCTCTGGTTCCAGTTCCTGACACTGGCTCTGACTCTTGGCTCTGCTTCCTGACCCCTGGCTCTGGTTTCTGATTTCCAACTTCAGCTCTGACCCTTGGTTCCCAGCTCCACTTCCTGCCCCCCTGAGCCCAGTTCTAACCATTGAGTTGGACCGTCAGCCACCACCCAGACAGGTTGAAGCCCCATTGTACTAGGCACTGTATAAATATAAAGTAAACGACAATCTCTGCCCCCCAAGAACTTACAGCCTAAAGTTGAGCTAGTTTTGTATTTGGAGTTGTGCGCGCAGTCACTTCATCTTTTGATGTGTTTGCATTCTGTCAGATTATTCATTTCCATAGGTACCGCTTCTCAAAATGCACCAAAATTAATGCAAACAATATTTTGATAGAAAATGGACTTGAACCTGCTCCCATTGATGTCCCAGGCAAAAGCCCAACTGATTTCAGACCCTACCTCCCAACATCTTATCTTCTTTACATGTCATTGACCTCAGGTGAGAATGAGGTGTGTATCAGTTTCAGCTTCAAAGCTTAAAATTCATTTCACTTCTATAATGTCATGTCTTGGTGATTAAAGCTTAATGGTTTCACGCAAGAAATATCATTAAAATAGTCCATCATGTGTACTTGCTTTCTCTCCACCTTTCATTTTCAGTCAGCACACCAAGGAGCCAAGTGACATCACAACATGGAAAAGAAACTACCCTGTTACATAAAAATCACTTCTGCAGACTAATTGGAATGAACACTCCTTTTATACAGAAATATTGAAAGGCATCTTTCATTTTATCTTGTTAATACAAAATCAGGAAGTTGCTCTTGCTGTGCGTGCAATTCCCTTCAGTCTGGTCAATTTCAACTCCATTGCTGATAGTGGACAATTGAGGTCCTGATCTTACACTCCTTATTTAGGTACAGCTCTCATTAAAGTCAGTGAGAGCTTTGCCTGAATAGGGACTGTATCATCCAACTCTATAGAACTAATATTAGGATTGAAAAGTAAATAGAGGGATCAGATTTATAAAACTAAATTTGGAGGCACTTGAAATGTTGCAAGTGGAAATGACCCAAAACAATATATTTCAAGTTGAATATGGAAATCACACAAAAATCAGCAAAATCTTTCATAGTGGACCAGAGGGTGAGAAAAGGTTTGGGAAGTTCCACCAAAACCATTTTTTCTGAAGTTTGGTTAAACCCAAACTTGAATTTCCCCCACCCACTCATTTAACACCTGATATTCAAAAGTATTCACAGAAGAAAGTATAAGGAAGAGTTTAGTTTCAGCTGCATTTTTTATCCTTACTTGCAGGATCAAAAGTGAATCACAAAAGCTAATCTCAGTCGTCTCTCAGGAACTGGGAATCTCATCTGGAGGCTGCAATGTAACAGGAAATGCATATCACACAAGACCACATTGAGTATCTTTTTAAAAGGTCAGTGAGTAAAGACTGTTGGTACATTTTTTAAATTGCACACACAACTTGCATTCATTTATGTTATTATTTTAAAAAAATGGATGAGGTGCAAAATTCTGCTTTCAATTACTCCATGGTAACTATCATATTCAGAGAAAATATTCAAGCGGCATCAGGGGAGAAAAGCATTATAGTTTTAGTTTGTTTGTATTTTATTACATTATTTGTATTACAATGATGCAATCTTCTACCATCAGCAACAGAGTTGAAATAGACCAGACTGAAGGGAATTAAACACAAAGCACGAGCAGCTTCCTTATTGCCTTTATAATATTTCTGTGCAAGAAGATCTCTCATTCCAGTTAGTCTGCAGAAGTGCTTTTTATTTAACAAAAAGAACAGGAGTACTTGTGGCACCTTAGAGACTAACAAATTTATTAGAGCATAAGCTTTCGTGGGCTACAGCCCACTTCTTCGGATGCATATAGAGTGAAACATATATTGAGGAGATATATATATATACACATACAGAGAGCATGAACAGGTGTATATGTGTGTATATATATCTCCTCAATATATGTTTCACTCTATATGCATCCGAAGAAGTGGGCTGTAGCCCACGAAAGCTTATGCTCTAATAAATTTGTTAGTCTCTAAGGTGCCACAAGTACTCCTGTTCTTTTTGTGGATACAGACCAACACGGCTGCTACTCTGAAACCTTTTATTTAACAGGGTAGTTTCTTTTCCATGTTGTGAAAAGAAGCCCCATGTGGGCTCCATGTTGTGCTGATTAAAAGTGAGAGGAGGGGTATGTCTACATTACACCTCTAAGTCACCCTATGTTAGGCCAATTTACAGCCACTGCAGTAATTACTGCGGTGGATGATGTCCATACTACCCTCCTTCTGTTGGTGGTGCACGTCCTCAGCAGGCTTCCACCGACTGAAAGAGAGCAGATTTGGGGGCTGAGAGGCTCTCAACTCTGCGCTGCTTCCTGCCCGGAGCCCAGCTGCCCCCCAGGGCTCTTGGCTCCCCACTCCCAGCTGGGGGGAGAGGCGGGGGAGGGAAGGGGCCAGCTGCCTGGGCTTCTCAGTTCCCTGAGCAGGGAGCCTCCAGGCAGCAGCCCAGCTGGGAGTGCGGAGCCAGGGGCAAGACAGCCAACAGCAAATGTAAGTAATGCAGTGTCTACACATACACTTTGTCGCCCTAACTACATCAACATAAGCGCTATGACTCTTGTGGAGGTGGAGTTATGTCAGTGTAGTAGGGCACTTACATCGGCACCAGAAGGCTGTAGTGTAGACACTGATATAATTAGGTCAATGTAAGCTGCCTTAGGTCGACCTAATTGTGTAGAGAGAAATGATGCCTAGAGGTGCCATGGAGAGAGATGATGCCTAGAGGTGCCAACCAAGAGTGAGGCCCCATTGTTCTTTACAAACACATACTAAAAGCCACTCCCGGCTCCAAAGATTTTACAATCTACACAGACAGACAAAGGGAGGAGGAAATGAAGTAGTATTATTCCCATTTTATAGATGGGAAACTGAGGCCCAGAGAGATTACATGACTTCCCCCAGGTCACAGAGTCTGTGCAAAGGTGTGAATTAAACCCAGATCTCCTGAATCCCAGATCCAGTGGCTTAACCACAAGACCATCCTTCTCTCATTTAAAAAAAAAAAAAGCAATATACAAAAATACTGATTGATAGAAAAAGTACTAACATCAAGGGAGCCATCTTCATTTGTAGCCTACCTAGATTAAAGATATTTTTTAAATTTAATATTTTCAACTAACTTGAAGTGTCAGTTGTTTTAGCAAGATGTAAAAGAATATGTAGTAGATATTATACCTTTTTACAATGGAAAGTAGAGAATTAATGATAGTATAGAACAGGAGTTCTCAAACTGGGGGTCAGGACCCCTCAGGGGGTCACGAGGTTCTTACATGGGGGGTCACGAGCTGTCAGTCTCCACCCTGAGCCAGGCTTCGTCTCCAGCATTTATAATGGTGTTAAGTATATAAAAAAGTGTTTTTAATTTATAAAGGGGGTCGCACTCAGAGGCTTTCTATGTGAAAGGGGTCATGAGTACAAAATTTTGAGAACCACTGGTATAGAATATCAAGGGCTGCAGAAAGATCACAGAGAGTAAAGATGCATAAGTAGCAGAGATGGTCCCAAATAAAAACTTTGTATCTCTGGATCTCAAGCTTGGATGAGAGTTTTAGCTCTATAGACTGAGCGGAAAGGAAGGATGGGTCTTAGAGATGTTGTGTAAGAATTAGACATGGCCTGGATATGTAAGTCTAGAGAGATGAGTAAGTGAAAGATGACACCTAGATTAGGAGTCTGAGTGGAAGATAATGGTGACATCCATGGTACATGAGATAGTGGGGAAGACAGGAGGGGGAAAGATGAAGAGCTTAGTTCTAGTTGTGTCGACCTTAAGTCGTTGGCTGGACAACCAGAAAGACCGGCCACAATTTTAGTTTGGATGGAAGGAGAAAGGTCCAGAGTAGTCAGTTCTGTGAGTGGTCAATGTAGACATGATATCTGAAGCTGTTGTCAAACAAGATCACCCAGTTATAAGTAAAGTTGCGATTCTGTCACGGAGGTCACGGATTCTCTGACTTTCCGCAGCTGCAGTGGCTGACCCCAGGGTCGCCCTGCCAGCCGCATCGGCCATTGCTGGAGCGACCCTGAGGCCAGCCACACTGGCTGCTGCTTGGGCGGCCCTGGGCAGCTGGCCCCGGGGGACGCCCGAGCATTGGTGGCCCCGAAGGCCATCAGGAGAGTGGTCCCAGGGGGCCTTGGAGCAGCAGCTGCTGGGTGCAGTCAGCCCCCACCGCTGGAGAAGGGGGCCCCCAAAGCAGTGGGTTCTAGGAGCAGAGATTTAGTCCCATTATGGGTATTTATAGTAATAATCATGGACGGGTCAGGAGCCGTGAATTTCTGTTTATTGCCCGTGACCTGTCCATGACTTTTACCAAAAATACCCATGACTACATCTTAGCCTTAGTGATAATATATAAGAAGAGAAAAGATAGGGGTCAAGAGTGAAGCTTGGTGGGACCCCAACAAATGTGAGAAAGCATGATGATTCCTTGAACAAAATCTCTGAAGGAATGATTAGAGATGTAGGAGGAAAACCAGGTGAAAGTGGGGTGTCAAAAGCTGAGGAAGGACAAGATTTCAAGAAGAATATAGTCAGTAGTATCAGTCAGCCAACATGTAGAGAAGAAGTTTGTGCAGGCCCTGAAATTTGGCATAGAAAATTTTGAGACTTTGAAAAAGCAGTACTTGTGCGTTCTAGAAACGGGGAAAACAAATTAGCCCTATTTAGGTTTTGTTTATTTAAATAGCTACTTCTAGTTTAATGTGGCTCTCTCATAGATGTCACCCATTCCTATGGCTGAACTGCCCCTTTCTCTTACGTGGATTCCTGACTCTGCACATGTGAAATGTTTGGGATCAGATCCACATCAGGATGACTGAAACTAGCTGGTAAAGTTCAGAACCACAATTAGAAATGGGGATTGTTTTTAAGATTGAAACTTCGACGTTTCTAACTTAGCCCTGAGTATATTTTGATAGAGGTTCTCCTCAACATTCTGTTTTGTGGATGGTCTCAGGTTTAAAAAACACAGGGCAGAATTTTCGGACATGCTCAGCATTGGCCTTCAACAACTTCTTCTATTGAAGTTAACGGTAAAATGCCAAGTGACTTTAATACAAGCAGAATTAGGCCAATACAGTGTGGTTCTGAAAATCCCAGTCAGAGATGATTAATGACACTGCTCAGAATATTAGCAGAGATGGAAAAAATGTCTAAAATTAATATAATCTAAGATTAGGGGTTATATTTTACAGTCTAGAAATGTGTTTTCGGTGTAGGGGCCAGACCAGCTCAACTTTTTCACACGCATATCACTCCTGCAATGACTCCTATACAACAGGGTAGCAGCACTCAGCCTTTAGCAGACGAAAAGCCACCACATCATTAAACGAAATTTTGAAAAGCCGCAAATGATTGAAACAATATTCAGAATACCAACAACCATATGTAACAAGTTTATTGCCAAGTAACACCTGAAATATTCATTAAACTGCTAATAATGGTTACAATATGAGCCCTTTGACCTAGGGAGAGATCTGACATTCCAGGTCGGCCATTATTTTCCAGAAGTCTGATTCTGTTGACTTTGCTGACACCCATATGTCTGTCTCCATTTGTGTTTTTATTTGAAGTAACAATTTTCTCTCTTCCCAACCATCAAATTAATGCCATGATAGGTCATCACCTGATGCTTCACTCCACCCTGAGAAGAGAGTTGTATGCATGCCTAAGTAGAACCACAAGCTGGTTAAAGTGTGGCTCTACTCTGAAAAGCCACCATGGAAGAACGACACCTTCTTACTCTACAGAAGCAGTCCCTGCATGCAGGTAGAGTTGGCTGCTCACTTTGGTGCCCAAAGTAAGTTTTTTTCCTGCTTTTTACTCCTGTGAGTCCTCCGGAGCCACATACAGCAAAGAGAAAATGAACTGGATTCCATTCCATCTGGTGCATCAGCAGCAGAGCTGTTGGCTAAATTCCTGTCCGTTTTACATGCTCAAACTCATTGAAGACAATGAGACTATATAGCCATCAGACTGAATCTGAATCCTTCTTGTGCTGTCAGACATCACTTTAGGGCACAAACACCCCTGTTTACCATGCTGTTTCCTGGAATGGCTACCTTGATCTGTTTCTAGCATTTAATTTCTTTTTTTTCTTTAACAAGGATAGTTTGTTGGCCTATTGCCCTCCCTCAACCTGGAGGCCCAGTGGACTGTTTTTTGTCTGGATCCTACCCTTTGACCCGTCTGGCTTGTGTGGCCCTACCTGGAGTTAAAGCTCCTGCTGGCATACCTCTCAGAGTCCTTGGAACACACAAGCCTTCGCACCACATCAAGGTGCCCAGGGAAGGTATCAGCAGAGGGCATAATTTGGTTTGCAAACCCTTTATTACAGATGAGGGTGTGCGAGAAGGAAAGATTCTATCTTGACTCTTAAACCCCTGGCTGACTTTATATCACCAGCAGTTATAAAAACATCGTATTTGGAAGCTGAACACATTTATTATGCAAACCACTGCGAGATGGCAAACATGATATCTCACTGCCATTGGTACTGAATCATTTTTTAGAATAGAGCTGCATTTTAAATGCTGAATCTTATCTAATCTCTAAAATCTAACACTGCCCTAGGGGACCACACAATGGAGTAGGTGTTAATGTATGAAAAGATATTTATTTTGGGTCAAGGGGGTGCATGTGAGATATACCTAGAATTAATTCTCAAGGCCTAATCCCCTGAATATAACCATGGTGTTTGACAGAAAAGCATTGGTGAGTAGAGTTGGTTGGAAAATGGTTTCTCCCTCTCCTCCCATGGAAAATTTGGATAAAAACAACAAAAAAAGTTTTCATGGAAAAATTTCAGTTTTTGTCAGGAAGACCAGGCACATTAGTTTTACCGTGAGGTAAATACACTGAGGTTAACCCCTGGAGGAGGTATAGGGCTCTTTACCTCACTGTGGTGCCTGGTCTTTATTACCTTAGGATCTCTCATGCATATTAGTTACCCTGAGTTAAAAAAAATGCACCTTTTTTAACATTGAAGACAATGCCCCTGTTAGCAAATGGCTGATTCAATATACACTGAGGTATTCCATGATATAGCAATTTCATAAAATGAACCAGAATTCCTAACTTTTACACAGAAAAATTTCCCAAACTGTCAGAGTCCAAACTTTGACTTCACTGGAAGAGAGCGCATGCACCTACAGACAGAATTTGGTTCAGAGACAGCTATTTGTGCTGCTGTCAGGTCTCATCCTGCTTCAGAGAGATGACTTGTCATATTGCTCAGATTGAAGTAGGTCAGTAGACAGTGGTTTTGTGAACTCGTACTTTTAAAGCTCTCTGTTTAAAATCTTGACACTTACTTTGGTACCTAAATAGGAGCTGAGTTCTTTTGAAAATCTGTCCTCTTGTAGCTGTCACTGGAGTGGAATACCCTGTATATAACTTGAAATTGGGCTCACTATATATGGGTTTCTCTATTTCTGGTAAACTGGCAGTGGGAAGGCAAGAGTGTTTTTTAAAGACTGTTGCCTGTCTTCCGCATACACAAGGAGAATGTTCTAAAAAAATAAGAGCTTTGAACATTTATGACCTTGAACATTGACTCCTAATCTACAGAGCATTGGACTGGCATGAAAATGTAACATCCCTTGTATTAAAAATAAAGGACTGTAATATTCTACAGTTGTAATCCAAAACATTGCAGTAACACTACTATAAGCTGTAGTGTTTTGGAACATAACTGTAGAATACGGTCGTACATTTAGTACATTTTTTTTAAAATATAAGAGATGACACTTTAAAAGCACTGATGCAACTTTTCAGTTCTTGTTTAAACCCACTCTTGTCTCTCAATTTTGAAGCACTATCACTCAGCTCTGGTTTTGCTTCCTAACATCAACTTGCTTTCAGCTGAGCTTTTGTTTTTCAAAGTCTGAGAAACACACCTGTTTAAACAATGAAGAAAATACGAAGGAACTTTTGAAAATGGCTCAGTATCTATTATTTCATAACCGAAACCAAGTCAGGTTTCTTTTGTGTTTTAGCATGATACTGCAAGTCACACAGGAAACCTACCTTCATTTCTATAGTGACTTACTCTAGAATATTTGGTCAGATATTATCAACTATATTAAATAGTAAAATTACTCAGTGCTGGCACCACTCCTAAATATAAATCCATCTATATATCTATGTATTATGGTGCTATTCAGATATTAAAAGAGAATAAGATGAGTTTCATTTTCTGCCAGACAGTGACCAATAAAGTAACCATCAAAGCAGGTGAAATAATAATAATAAGAAGAAGAAGAAAAAAGGATATTGTGAAATTTCCTCACATGTCTGCTTTTTTTATTTACAGAAAGATTAGGTCAAGTGATTCTTTTGCTACAATTGTTGTTCTTGGGCCCCATCCTGTTCCTACTGAAATCACACAAAACAAAACTTGCTAAACGTAAGAGGGCCAGATCCTCAGCTACTGTAAATCCATGTAGCTCTGTTGACTTCAGTGGAGCTACACTGATTCATACCAGCTGGGAATCTAGCCCAAGAGTTTGCACTTTCGTCTCAGGGAAAGGCTTAGGGGCATTTTAAGAGCGATACTATGCTGTGTCTTCTCTGGTGCACCACACAGCTCAGCTGGACTATCAAAACACAAATTCAGTCAAGACATTCCAAGAAGTTTAGTTTCAGTCAAGTTTCCAAGAAGGGGGGAAGTTGTACTTGCTGGTCTAACTTATTTTAGCCGTTTCCCAGTTCACCATTTGGCTATACTGAATGGAAGTAGACCACATCTGACTGACTGTAACTTTCCCTTAGTCGTACAAACCTTGTAGATTGCATCAGCATTTCTAAAATCTAAACAAATAAGCAGGGACAGAGAAAAGGACAACCAGATATATTTACAGTATGAAAACAGAATGATCTGATCTGTTTAGAGATCTCCCGTCTTCAGAGCCCACCATGCAGAGTATTTTCACATGCTAGTATGCAGTGAGGTGAAGAAAGCCAAGCAATTGAAAGGAACGTTTGGTGAGACTGTCTCCTGTGTCTTGCTACTCGGCAGTTTGCAGTGTCTTCAAGAAAAACATCTATGGTGCATACCTGGTGAAAACAATGTGCTATGGGCCTAGTCACAGCTTCTTTTAAGATCTGATTCAAAGAACTTCAGATCATGCTCTTGATGGTTCTGTGCTGATGGGACGCCTGCTACTTGCCAAGCTTCAAAGTAATTTTTTAAATGGTAATTTCAGAAATTGAGCTCTGCCCACTCCAAAAGGTTCTTGCACAGGTGTAAACTGAGAGCAAAAAATGGCCTATTATAACAGTATTTTTCCTCTAGAGTCCTTGTATAGAATGAACACCAACAGAAACAAATAAATGTTTAGCTTATGAGCAGGGGTAAATTTTGGTATTTCACTCCCACTCAACAATGAGTTATTTATAGTAACTAATCATATACACACACCTTTCAATATGCTTTTTTAATGTTCTTATCTCCATTGAAAATGTTTAATATTTTGCAAAACCTAGAGTTCCAGAATCCAATATTTTATTATATTTGAAGAAGATTCTTAATTGATAGAAAATGTGTTACTATTTTTGTAACACTTTGATATCTAATTATGAAAGATAAACCGAATTGTTGACAGGACCAGTTACTTTCTTACATATGCAGCAAACATGAAGGTGGCAGACAGATCAGGTAAGTGGATACAGTAAAGTCAAGGCAGTACAAGTCATTGGTTAGAGTTCACGGCTCTAACAGCAATGATCTATTGTTAACATATTCTCTCCACTTGTGCCTCCTCCCTCGCCAAAAATGGCATTTCAAAAATGGAGTAAAATCAGAATTGTTAAGGCCTTTTATTTTTAAGTACTGTTTTTCCACATATTTTAACCAAGTAATTTACAACAGTCAAGTAAACCAAGTAGCTGCAAACCATCGGCCATTCCTGTTGAGTTTTCAGATAGATTAATTTTTTAATTGCTTTAGGTTCATGTAAACAGAGGTTGCTGAATTATAGCTTTACAGATATGAGTGCAGTTATTTGATCCATGGTTGCTATGGCAGCTAACCTACATCTAGATTATCTTGTACATTTCTCCAAAAAGCTTTACAAGTCTGAGCTTTTTTTTTTACATTTACATTCCTCTGACAGCATTTTGATAGACTGCTTGGTTTGTTCCTCCTGTCTGAATTGTCCATTACTTTTTTGGCCAGGTCATTGATCTCTTGTAAGCCTCCTTTATGCCATTTCTGTCTTATGTCCTCAGTTGCGGATTCACCCCATACATCCTGGAATGTCCCCCATGCCACCCACTGTTGGAGAGGATTGGAGGGCGCGGATCAGGGGTGGAGTTAGAGAAGGACTGTGATCCAGCTATTCTGGCCAGCAGGTGCAGCTGTAAGCCGGTTTGCTATAAAATTTAAAGGTCAGAATTTGCTCTCATCAGTTACATGGGGATATGAATAAGAGCAACTCAGTTGATTTTAGTGGAGTTGCTCTAGATTTACGCCAGCATAAATGAGAGCAAAATTTGTGTCTGAATTCTGCTCAGTGGAAACCATCATTATAATAAACAATAATGCTTACCACTCATATTCAAAGCGCTATGTCTTCTGCAGTGTATTAGTAACGTAGTAGGGGCTAGTATAGTTTTATGTAACTATACATATATATATATATATATATATTACAGCTATCCAGCAGGAATCCCATAATTCGGTGGGAATGCCCTGGATCCAGTTCTCTCTCCTTTACTGACCACTCCCCCAATCCAATCACTACCAAACCCCTTGTTGTTTATTAATTTGGTTTTAAGCTCAATTTATTTCCCGCAAAACTTTTCGATGTCATAGAATCAGCATTTTCCAGTGGAAAACTGTTTCACTGGAAACTTTTTTTTTTTTTTTTTAAATCTTCTTCCTTGCCAGCCCTGCAAAATTAGCCATGAATCCCTTTCATGGAAGGCAGTGCCACTCTTAATCAGTTTCTGTCAGATAAAGGAAGGATGAGGTTGCCTTCTGCCTGTTGTGGAGTGTAAGCACAGCAATACATTGTGGATTAGAAGATAACGGGCATGGGTTATTTATTTATTTTTCTTTTAAGGGTGTCAAACTCAACCTGCAGTTAAAGCAGACAACTAGATTTTTTTAAAAAAAGATCAGTTTTGCCATCAGTTTGGCTCTGGTTTTTACCCAGACAATTGCCTCAAAGACAGTTGCAGCAATCAGGGAACTTAGCATCACTGAACTCTTGTATGCAATGTCAAAAAGTGGCTATTACTCTGCATGTGCTTCACATGTTCCCTGGCAATACAAAAAAATAGGATTTTTGTGGTTATATGCCAGGGGTCGGCAACGTTTGGCACGCGGCTCGCCAGCGTAAGCACCCTGGCGGGCCGGGCCAGTTTTATTTACCTGCTGACGCAGCAGGTTTGGCCGATCGCGGCCCCCACTGGCCGCGGTTCACCGTCCCGGGCCAATGGGGGCAGCGGGAAGCGGCGCGGGCGAGCGAAGTGCTGGCCGCAGCTTCTCGCCACCCCCATTAGCCCGGGACTGTGAACCGCGGCGAGTGGGGGCCGCGATCAGCCGAACCTGCCGCGTCAGCAGGTAAATAAAACTGGCCCGGCCCGCTAGGGTGCTTACCCTGGCGAGCCGCATGCCAAACGTTGCCGACCCCTGTTATATGCTATGCTAAAGTAATGCCACTTCTCAGGAATGCTGAAAGCTATCAGACCCAGCAACTGCTTTTATACCCAGCTAGAGTGTGCGTCTATTCAATGTGATCACCTCAGTATAGATTGCTCTTGACAGTCGAGGTTGTAGTCGATCACAGACTGAATACGATATGATGCTGCTGCAAAAAAAGGCCAATGTTATTCTGAGATGTATTAACAAGAGTGTTGTATGTCAGACGTGAGAGATAATTGTTCCTTTCTACTCCGCACTGGTAACGCCTCTGGGAGAACTGTGTCCAATTCTGGATCCCACACTTTATGTGTACAAATTGGATGTGTACAAATTGGAGAATCCAGAGGAGAGCAACAAAAATGATCTGAAGTTTAGAAAACATGACCTATGAGGAACGGTTGAAAGTACTGGGTTTGTTTAGTTTAGAGAAAAGAAGGCAGAGGAGGGACGTAGTTGAAGACAGTTATGTACAAGGTTGTCATAAAGAGGACAGTAATTAATTGTTCTTCGTGTCCACCGGGGGTAGGACAAGAAGTAATTGGCTTAGTTTGCTGAAAGGGAGATTCAGGTTAGATATTAGGAAAAACTGTCTAACTACAAGGATAGTTAAGCACCGGAACAAGTTATTTAAGGAGACTGT
Source organism: Terrapene triunguis (assembly GCF_002925995.2). Taxonomy (NCBI): domain Eukaryota; kingdom Metazoa; phylum Chordata; order Testudines; family Emydidae; genus Terrapene; species Terrapene triunguis. Next base: position 465,316 of record NW_020664406.1, on the reverse strand, counting down.
GGAATTCCTCTCAATGCAGGATTTTAAGAATAGGTTAGACAAACCCCTGTCAGGGAGGGTGTAGGTGTAATTAATCCTGCCTTAGCCACAGGGAATGGACTAGATGACCTCTTGAGGTCCCTTCCAGCCCTATATTTCTATGATTTATTTTGGCTTTAAAGGCTTGCAAACAATGCATATATTGAACACGATGGATCAGGTCCTCAGCAGGTGTAAATCAGTATATGCTCCATTCACTTTAATCATATCTGCTGAGGATCTGGACATGTGTGCAATATACAATAGTTTATTATACAACAACAAAATAAGAAAATAAGTACTAAGAATAACCGGGTAGTGCAAGAGATAATGGCATAGAGAGTACACTTATAAAGTTTGTGGGTGATCCCAAGCTGGGAGGGGATTAGAAATCAAAGGATCTTGAAAACGGGAGAAATGGTCTGAAATAAATAGGATGAAATTCAATAAAGACAAATGCAAAGTACTAGATTTAAGAAGGAATAACCAATTACACAAATAGAAAATGGGAAATGACTGCGTAGGAAAAGGATCTGGGGGTATAGTGGATCACAAACTAAATGCACTGGTCTACAATTTTTGAGAAGTCGTCTGCTTCAGAGATAAAATG